>NC_090442.1:491827594-492130624 GCF_031143425.1 Pleurodeles waltl | reverse complement strand
TACTCACATACTGTGTTCCCACTAGGACACCATTGTACGTTGTGCAGCTTTATTGTGTGACATCTAGCATGCATGAATATTTTCTAGGAACAGCCATGTCAATTGTCAGACAGAACCAGAACCCATCTGCAGTGCAATCTGTACCAAACATCTATGACAGCTCCAAACATGGAGTATGGAAATCAAGTCATAGAGTTGTTTGTACAGAAAAGTTATGCTGTGCAGCATCTGTCAATGTAATTGGAGGGAATCTTGTAAAACCACTGATCCCTCAGCAGGAGACACATGATAATAGGAATGTCACAGGACAGATGTCAGAGAGGTTGAAATCCAGGGCAACACAATACTATAGTCAGTATACCAATCTGCAAATAAAGCATGAGAGAGAGTACCATCAGTATGGGAGGCATGGTAGCATATAATGCACATATACAGGTTATAGAAGTAATGGCCATGGTCAACTACCTACAAAGCAGGGGCGCCTGGAACAGACCTATATATCACCAGGTACAGGCTCTTCACATACCCATACCATAGATATATGATAACTTACCCCATGGAATACACATATACATCACTGAGGAACCCTGTATTTCAACCATATACTAACATAGGCCCCATACATGTAGGATTGTCAGTCACCTTTGTCAGTATACAGTTAGCTGCACCTTGGGCAGCAATGTCAGATTACAAAACACAGCTAGGTCCCTTGTCATTACAAAGTACCCCACCCATTGTAAATCCAGAGGCCATGATCCAATCATCACACATGGCACACAAACGTCAAATGACATGCAATACACCATTCCACATTACCCCAACCCCAGTGGTAATAGGAAGAGACTAAGCAGTCACAACCCCACTTGAATGAATGAAGTACTAACAAGGTTTTATTCCACTGTAACTAGTTCCATTTTACCAACTATCTGTCAGGTACACCTCTCATGTCTGTCAGCAATTACCATTGATCACTGACAATGAATACCTCAAGCCTGGGTTTCTGAACCAAGTATGAAATGGCAATTTCAGTGAGTAGAAGGAAAAAAGGATAGTAGAAAGCAAGAAACATACCTCATTACTGATTAGTCCATTACAGAAGTGTATGTTAGGATCAGATATTACAATATATGATATAGCACACCATATTGTACAGTACACTTTACATTCTATCAGTCTGCATCCACAAATCACACATAGGCATTGGATCTCATGACACCCCCACTGATAAATCAAGTCAGGAGGTGTAATGACAGCCATCTACTTCAAGTTGTAGACATTCAACAC
Source organism: Pleurodeles waltl (assembly GCF_031143425.1). NCBI lineage: Eukaryota > Metazoa > Chordata > Amphibia > Caudata > Salamandridae > Pleurodeles > Pleurodeles waltl. The sequence continues at coordinate 492,129,340 of NC_090442.1, read as the reverse complement.
ATCAAAAGGTCCACTTCCCATGCCTGTATTTCAGTGGAAGTACTGGTCGATGAGATCTGCCCTAAAGTCACTTGCTCCCTCTTCTTCCGGCTCCTCACCACTTGCCATATTAGCATTTCCAGCCACTGGTCCAGCTGCCTCCCCCTCATCTGCTATCAATGGTACCTGATGTCCTAGGGCTAGATTGTGGCTCATACAGCAGGCAACAATTATTTGGCATCCCTTGTGGGGCGAGTAGAGAAGGGCACCTCTAGATTGTCCAGGCACTTGAATCTTGCCTTCAGGAGCCCAAATGTTCACTCGATTACATGCTTTGTCCTCCCAGGGGCCTCATTGTAACAGAGTTCCCCTGGCATAGTTGGGTATCTCACTGATATCAACATCCATGTAAGGTTTGCAAAGCCTGAGTCACCTGTGTGCCCAATAGTAGAACAACTCAGAATTAGTACCTGCAACTGGGTATATTGTGTTGATGGGAGACATAACACACAGACCCAAAATAAACTTACCAAGCAGTCGGGCCCTCTCTATTTGTAGCTGTGCCATCAGATGTGGGACATTGTTGTTCCGCACATTGTAGGATTCATGCACAGATCCAGGATACTTGGCTGTGACTTGTGAGATGTACTGGTCTGCCAGACACACCTCTTGTACGTTGGTTGAGTGGTAGTTCTTCCTGTTCCTATACACCTGTTCATTGGCACTGAGAGGGACCAGGGCTACATGGGTGCCATCAATCACTCCTACCACATTTATGAGATGTACCATCTCATAAATGTCTGCCTTCACATAGGCCAAATTCACTCATTGGGGAAACCTGATGTAGCTGTCCAGGTGTTTCAGCAATGCACACAGTACATCCTTTAACACCAGACTGAACATGGGCTGAGGCATTCCTGCTATTAAGCTGACAGTATTCTGAAATGACCCTGTGGCCAGGAAGTGTGGCACTGGGAAGTATGCCATAAGAATTGCGAATGGCAGGCATCAGATCTGGCTCCATTTGAGTACAAAGATCCATGATGGCATGACGATTTAGATGATATATCTGGATGACATGTCTTTCCTCTATGGTTTCCAGGTCTACTAGTGGATGGTACACTAGTGGTTGTCTCACTCTCCTCATGGCAGCTTAAATATGTTGAGACAAGACAATATACAATGAGTAATGCAGTGTGCACACATCGTTAACATATTGAATATCACCTGACACCAAAAACCTGTACAGGATGTGAAGCACTTCTGCCAAATACAGTACAGCCCATACATAGGCACCTAAATCACCCTCATTGCGGCAAATTGGCTAACATGTAAATTGGATTGTACATATGAAACTAATGTTAGTGTACATGGGTGTAAGACTTAGCTGTCTTACACTATTCACACATATATTTTGGATACTACCAATATCTACCGGTGGCCTATATACCTTATAGTAGCTTTACTTAGTTTTCACCATATATGGCCAGATGTATGAAAAAAGCCATTTGCAATTCGGAAATAGAGATTTTTAAGAAATCGCTCTTTCTGAGTCTCAAAATGCTATGTAACAAATTTGCGAGTCAGAAATAGTGATTTCTTAAAAATCGCTAATGAAATTTGCGAGGTCCAAATACCGAATTGCAAAAATATTTGCGATTCGATATTTGAAAATCGCAAATTCCAAAAACGGACACCTGGCACAGCCTGATGACATCACAAGCAGGAAGTGAGTCAGCCCATGCTGTTTCCAGGTACCACACCCACAGAAGCAGTCAGAGAGTCACAGACCAGCCACAGGGAGCAAGTTTGTGAGCAAGCCAGGACCTGACATCAACATGGCTAATGCTGGTAATGGGAAGGAGAAGGGAGAGAGGAAAAGGAAGCTGAAATTCAGTGAGCAAGAATTGGAGGTGCTCACTGAGGAGGTTGTCAGGAGCCATGACCGGCTATTTGGGAAGAGCTCACTCCAGGTACCAGAGAGTGAGAAGCGAAAACTTTGGGCTGACATCCAGACCAAAATCTGCGCAGTGGGGGTTGCGCAGCGCTCAGTAGAAGAGATACGCAAGAGGTGGTATGACCTGCGTTCCCGTGCCAAGGAGAGGGTGGCCAGCAGGCTAAAGGAGGCAAGGAGCACAGGAGGTGGACCATCCACCCAGACACCCTCCACCCCCATGGAAGACCTGGTGGAGTCCACACTGCTTCCAGAAGCTGTCAGTGGGGTCACTGACATTGACACTTCCGGCACACCCAGCACCAGTAAAAGTAAGTCAAAAAATTATATGTAACCCCATATGTACATGTAAAAATGCCCCTTAGGAAATAGCAATTAGTGCAAAGCATTGTCATAAGTAGTCCATTCCACATCTTACATGCAGCACAACAATGCCTTATGGGAGTGGTAGTCCACAACCCAGAACTGTAAATAGCACATAGAATGCAATTAAGTAGAGCGACACCCAGAAGAACAAAACACCCAGTTCATAGTGGTACGATGTAAGTGTACATTTATTACCATTGTGCACATTTGGTGATACATACATAAATGACATGCTGCACATTGTCGTTGCAGATGGCTCAGGCCCAGCAGCAGCAGAATGTGCCTATGTGGGTTATGCAGAAACACAGCCTCTGTCCGAATCCAACACCAGCAAGTCATTGTGTATAGCACCAATCAGACGCAGGGCCAGGGTGTTACCTCTCCATGATTCGAACCCGGACTCCGACGAAATGCCGGATGAAGGCAACACACCACCCCCAGAAGCTAGATCCACAGGAAGGCAGCAGTCCCTGCCCCACCGTCACTCAACTCCCCGCAGGAGGCCTCACGAGGCAGCACACAGCACACAGATGGAGGTGAGGGCCCATCATTCTTTGCAGGCGCGAAAGACAATTCATGGGAATGTTCAATGGCTTTTGCAGATCTGTAAATCATCTTGCTACATCTACTGCCCTGATATCACGCTGTGCTGTGGCGGCACAGGTGAAGGCAGCACAAAGCAGTTGGGATGTTGCCCAGGGATTGGTGCAAATTACCAACGTTCTGGATGCTTTGCTGACAGCACGCAGTGCTACACCCAGCGAACTGTGAGTTGGGGATACTGAGGAGTCAGCTAGCCTCAGCAGTCTTGCAGTGCCCGTGATGGACCCTAGCCGTCGCAGTGCCAGGCACAGTACTGCCTGTGAGCCTGATACAAGAGGTGCCGGCGAGGCCACTGCACACTCAAGTGGAATGCGTGGTCGTAAGAAGTGACATTGAGGGCCACAGGGGACTACCTTCACATGTAGCAATACAGTAAACTATGATGACAATAGTGCAACACTGTTAATGGCTCATGTGTATTGCTTTGCCTAGTGACTCATATGTTACCTGAAGTCAAGGTAATAAAGATGCTAACTACCGGAAGACATGTCAGTGAGGTGGTGTTGTCATTACTTACATCTGAAATGGTTGTGCGTGATGTCAGCACGCCTTTGCCTGCCCTCTGCTGCACTGGTCCTGTCTGCTGGCTGTAGGGGTGGTATGGGATCATCATCCTCCTCTGAGTCTGGCACCTATATTTGCACAGGTATTCCCCTGGTGGTAGCTATATTGTGCAAAATCGCACATGTGGCCACTATTCTACAGATCGTGTCCAGGCTGTACTGTAGTGCCCCTCCACTTTTGTGGATGCACCAGAAGCGACTCTTCAGCAGGCCCAAGGTGCGCTCCACCACATTGCGGGTTGCCTAGTGTGCTGAATTGTATCTCCGCTCTGCTGGTGTTGCAGGATTTAGGTAGGGTGTCATCATGTAGGTGCGCACTGCGTAAGGCACTGTCTCCTGGAAGGAACAGAGGGCATAATGAGTAGCTGTGCCGTCTGACATCACACTGCCATCAATACACCATTGTAAAGAGGGAAATTACCTGGTAGATATCCTTCACCAAATTCCCAAGCTAGCAGTCTTGTGTGAATCCCGCAGTGGCGAAAGATGTAAGAATCATGTGTGCTCCCTGGGTACCTGGCCACAAGATCAGTTATGATGTAGGAGGCATTGCATATCACCTGTATGTTCATTGAATGTTGGTATTTACGGTTGCAGTACGCATACTCTGTGGCCAATGGTGAACAGATTCCAACATGTGTCTTATCTATGGCACCTAGGATGTGGGGGAACTGTGCTATCTGGTAGAAATAATTTTTGTCTGCTGTATTTCCTGTGGGGTGTGTGGAAATCTGATGTACTGGTGTATCCTGCTCAGCATGGCATTTAGAAATGCATTGAAAAATCTAAAGAGGGCACTCTGTGATACCCCTCCTGCTGCTGCTATGACCCCTTGATAGCTCCCTGAGGCAAGTCGGTGCAGGGAGCATAATACCTACACATGGGTGGGTATGCTATTGGTCCTGTGTGTTGTGCGCTGCAGTATGGTTTGTAGCTCAGCTATCAGGTGAAGTATCATGGCTGAGCTCAGCCTGTACTTCTCAAATATTTCCTCCTCAGTCTGGTCAAAAAGTGTAATGCACATTCTGAAAATGCGCTCCTGTCTCCTCCTCCCTCTCCTCAAACATGCCAATATCCTCATTCTCCTCACCATGACGTAGAGTGCAGCCATTGTGGAAAAGAGGCTGAGGCATTCTGTGCCTTTTTATATAGGTTGCACCTGGTTACCACCTGGTTTCAATCCATGGTAATTTGCATGTGCAAAAGGCCATTCTGTGAAAATTCGCTATTTGCAAATTTTTGATGCATGGTTCTGCGTGTCACAATTTGCCTATCTCAATTTGCGATGAGAAATACCGAATCTGTATTTGCGAGTCGCTATTCGGACTCGCAATTTGGGATGTGCAAATACCGATTCGGTATTTCATGGCGCAAAATGTGATTCGCACATTGCGACACGCAAAACCATGTCGCTTTGCACCAAATAGCAGTTTTTGCCATTCCTTGTTTTTGGCCTGTGAATGCCTTTCATACATCGAAAATCACGTTTTTGCATTCGCAAACGGCCGATTTCTGTGAATCACACCATTTGCAAATGCAAAAACGTTTGATCCATGTTGCCCATAGTTCCTTAACATGTCATATCGTACAGTATGTAGCATAACCATGATGGCACTACCTACGGATACACAGCATTTTTGGAGAAGTAAGGGATTGACGCAGATAAGTAAGCACATCCATCAATGACATGTGCCCAAAATGGCAGGCATCTGACTTTTTGTAGTGGAAAGTTGGAAGTGACCTAAGTCCGCCGGCGTAAGTCATTATGGCAGTAGGAAGTCGCAACTGAAGTGCAACTTGCTATTGGTTAACATTGCTGCCTTTGGCTGTCTTGGGCAAATGGCCATGACCGTCGGCAGTGCTGGTCCTGTACTTGGTGGCTGTGACCGCCATTTTCTGCAGTATTGCTAACTTAACTCCTGACACTGTTGCCAGCAAGACCTCCATGACGTGAGCTGAGGTGTACTGCCTCTGGGAGCCATCATGCCATTTCCTGCAGGTGATAGGGCCCCTGCATTCAACCAGGAACAGCTTGAGAGGCTGGTGGAGGAGGTCCTACCCCTGAATGAACAGCTACATGGGGCACCATAGGAGCAGGTGAGTCCAATGCCCTATCCATTTGTGGTAGGTGTTGTGTGTGACTTTGCATTTGCATTGTGAACATGTCAGGGTGTAGATGCATGCAGATGGCATAATGTAAAGCCGTGTGAGCATGGTGGATGGGTAGGTGTGCCTACTTGCTGTGACTGATGTGAACTGACCACTCCCATTTGTATTGTGCATGTGTACATGACTTTATACTTTTATCTGTGTCATCCATGTAGGCCAACACCCATCAGAAGAAGGGAATTTAGAGTGCCATCACCAAGCAAGTGCGGACCCTTGGGGTCCATAGCCAGCAGAGCACCCATTATTGAAAGCGGTGGAAGGACCTGAGATGTTGGGCCCGGAAGATCACTGAGGCCAAGCTGGGGATGTCCTCTCAACGAGGGAGGGGTGCCCATCAGACCTTGACCCCCACAATGGCCCGTATTTTGGCGGTGGCCTATCCTGAGGTGGATGGGTGTTTGAGGGCAGCACAGCAGCCACAAGGGGGCAAGTACTGACTGTATCCTTGCACTTGGCTCAGGTAGTATGGTGTTTGCTGTCAAACTTTAGCAGCTGTGTACATTTAATAGGTGATACATGTATGTAGACTAGTGGGAATACATAGTACTCACATTGCCTGACTAATAGATGGAGATCTAGCATGGGGTTGGCCATGTGTATGTTTAGATGACTGCATGTGGAGATGCACAATTGATATTGCCACATGTGACTCCACCCAGCCATATATATGTATGTAAGCTGCTGTTTCATCCTACCCATCTAGTATTTCCAGGTCCATAAATCTGAATATGTGAATATGTAGCTCTAATGTATCAAACCACACCGATCTGTGTAGATCACATGTATTTGCCACTGAGTGCTTGACATATTTAGTACAGGTCCTAGGTACCTTATGTCCTAGTACATGTATTGACTCCATGTGAGACTGACATCTCAATCAGTCAACTGCTATGGCCAGTATAGGACTGTACACGTGGGTTTGTGGAGGTGCCCCCCTTGTCCCTTCATTATCCTGCTATGGAGTGTGTCAAGGTTGTAATGTAGGGACATCCAACATTGGCTGTCTGATTATCAATATTTGGCCTTTTCATGCATTACCATGCCATTGATCTATAGGTGATTCAATATTATCCCAATGCCCCTGTTTCAGAGAAGTAAGTGTTTAGGCTCTCCTACCCATGACAATGTCCAATGTCCATCACATGAGTGCCAATGGCCTACCAATAATAGTGCAACATATGGTATTACCCGTGTACATCATGTTAAAATGGTTACTTGGGGGCAGATGTTGTTGAGTGGGACAATCCTTGCTAACCTTAGCCTAGCTGCTGTGGACAGGTTGGATAGGAAATTATTTTGGGTAATTTCTTACTTCGAGATCTTATGGTTTGGCTAAACTACTTTTTGTCATACAGGTGTTGCTGTTGTGAAACATGTTGTAAGTGCAATGGCAGTCGTGCAGGGCCATGTATACATCATGTGAACATGTCTTTTTAGTGGGATATGTGTGCTGTCTAGACTTAGGTACAGGTAATCAAATGTCAGGAATGTGTGAGTGATGTTGGTTTACTCATGTTTTCATGTCATGGAACTGTTCCTGCATGTCAGATGGAATGGCATGTGCACTATTATGATTTAGTTGGCGGGCCTTTGTTTAGTTGTTCTTACACTGCTCTCTGTGATTGTCAGTGGATGTCTCATGTGTGCTACGTAGGCCACTGAAGCAGTAAATGGGTGTATAGTGACTGCAAATATTCCTCAAAGATTTGATACATGCATTGACATGTCTGTTCTCCAGACATGGAATCTTAAAATCAGATGGCACCTGTATCGGATTGCCACATGATGTGTCTTCATCAGAGATTGTATCCATTTTGTAATATGTATAGAGAGGGTTTAGCTAGGCATGTGATTGGAATGGCAGGTGCTGTGTCGTCTGTGAATATAGTTGTCTCTCTACTAGCATGGAACATGACTCATGTACATGGACTGGTCTGGTGTTGAATCGGAACTTGCATGATATGGTGTGATCAGTCAACTGCTTTTGCTAAAGGTTATAAGAGAATTTCTCTTTTGGCCAGGGCATGATGAGCATGCTGACATAGCTTTACAGGTGGTTTTATGTAATGCTCCAGTTGTGCTACCTTACATGGATTATGATGTCGCTGACAGATATGACCTAAAGGGGTGGATAGAAGTCACATGTTGTGACATTATGTAGGCTATGTGATTTTCTAAGTTGAATTACATAGCCAGGAGATGTATACCTACAGTTGTGCATGATGTAATGTGTGTATGTGAAGAATGTGATGACCCTCTCTTTCCCTCTCTAGCTCTCCCTTCCTCTCTCTCTATTTGTGTGCATCGGCAGGTGAAGGAGACGGGGCACAGGTGAGTGGGGATGCTGCTGGCCACGGGACCCAGAGTGCTGATACCACCAACAATGAGGGACCCAGTGGTCCGGAGGGCAAAGGGAGTGCAACAGGGGAGACAGGATCATCATCATCATCCTCGGAATCCTCCTCCAGTGGACACTCCTTGGCGGTGAAGGAGCCATCTGGGACCAACTCAGCACCATCTTTTTCGGCTACCCCTTATTAATACCACCCTCCCTGTAGCTCCTCACCCAGTTGCCCATGCCCTCTCATCCTGAAGGGTGGCATCTCCTTTGCCGCAGGCACCTCTCCACCTGTCAGCTCTGCTGCCCTCAATGAGGAGGCTACTGATCTCATGAGGTCGATCTCTGTGGGTCAGTCGATCAGCGCAAATGCCATCCAGGGACTAGCAACTCAAGTCCAGCAGACTAATGTGTTCCTGGGGGGCATTCACGGTGCACTGGCTGGCCTACAGAGATCCTTTCAGGGTCTGGTCTATACACTGATGATAGACAGTCACCCTTTGTCTTCCGTCTGCCCTCTACCTTCCTCTTCACAATTCCACGACCTAGCCAAAGCACTCAAACCAACAAGTATATATCTACTTCAACATCCAAGGATACCACTGGCAAACAAACCATCAGAAGACCCACCACCGGCATGCACACAGGCAAAACGCACCTGCAGACATACCAGCACTCACTACCTGCACTGACTTCTCCACCACCCCGCTATCACAGGCATAACACCAGACATGCCTGTAGACACTACACCAACATTCACTGATCGAGCTACAACTCCTATCCTACCCACAATCAGCACAATAGCAGACCCTCAGACATCCAACCCAGTCACCACATCTGCAGACACCACAAACACGCCTACATGCAGCACATCTACCATGCTCACAGTCACCACCCCAACAGACCGTCACCCATCCACCATGGCATCTCCCAGCACTTCCACCCCCTCCTCTCAAGACACATAAACACCCACACTCACCCCTCCAACAGACACCCAGCACACACAAGCATACCTTGTACATACATGCACTCAAGACATCTGACAAAACACCTCTCACAACCACTCTCCCTCCACTCCGAAAACCTTTTGCCATAACCATCCCTGTGTGTGTAAGAAATTTTCCTCTCGGAGTGGAACCTTTTCCCTACTCTTCTCCCATCCTGTGTGACCCCTAAACGCTCTGTGTCCCTCCCCAATTCCAGCCCTTCCACCTGCAAGACCTCCCCAGCCCCCCTGCAAATACCCATGCCTTTCTCCCACCAAGAAGTTGACCCCTCACAAGAGTTCCCAGCCCTCTCCTAAGCCTTGACTTAAGCCCCCTCCCAAGTCCAATGATCCCCACCCCCTCTAGTGCCTGAGGTGCCTGCCTGCCACCTTGATGCCCCTACCTATGTAGGTTACATGGCAGTCAGGAGTCACTTCGAAGTGCCATATGTGCATGTTGCACATCTGTGTTTGGTCTGGCCTATGGCCTTACTTTATGTACATATTTATGTATATAAATTATTTTTTTAAATTGACATATATCTGGGCCAACCCATTGTTGGTTCAAAAGTTAAATCTTTGTTTTTCTTATGGCTGTTCTGGTCTTAGGTGCTTTTTTGTGTGTGTGTGTGTAAGTTTTGTGTGTGGTGGCTGTGCTACCAGTTGTATCTGGGCAGCATGTGTGGGTGTGTACATTGCATTTGTCCTGCAGTGATAAGTGTGTATTGTGTGATGGCCATGTAAAAGTTGGGGACTTATATTTGTGTTGGTATTGTGTGTTATGATTGTGTTGACATGTGTTATTTGCAGTGTTGTGTGCCTTTGTGTGGTTGACCTGTGTTTGTGAGTGTGTGTCACATCCGTTATGATGTGTGTTTGTGGGGTATGACATATGCCTCGTTGTATGGATGTGTGATTGTGTGTATTGGTTATCTGGTGTTATTATATTGTGTTGTATGTATGAATTATCAAGTGGAGGTGTGTTTTGTGGATGCTTGACAGTGCTTTTGAGGTGTTGCGTTTGTGATGTTGTTGTATCATTTGGTGATGTTGTGTGTTATTGTGTGTGACTGTGCCAGTGCGGTGTTACTGGTGGTAGGTGTGTGTTTTTTACGTATGTGTGTGATGGCTGTAGTGTTTGTACTGTGTAGGTGCGGGTGTTTAAGTGGCTGTCTGTGAGTGTGTGTCCGTGTGAGGTTACATGTGTGTGTCGCCTTCGCCACCCATTCTGGATATTATGTTGTGTGTACGTAGGTACATTGGCATTTTGCACCAGTGACAGGTAAGTGTGAGTACTCATGGTTGCTGTCATCGTTGCAAGTTCTGGAGTCACTGGGCAAGGAGGAGCAGCGGGTAAATGTGTAGGTCAGGTTCCTTGGTGGCTCCAGTCGGGTATGGCTTTCTGAAGGTGAGTGTCTCCTTTTATATGGTTGGTTTCAGTCAGGGTTTCCGTGGTGGTGCGCAGCCTCGCAATCTGTCTGGTGGGAACATGGTTTCCGCCAGCCTGCAGGTGGCTGCTGTCATCCGTGGCTGCCTAACCGCCGTGGCAGTGTTAGCAGTGGATTGGCTGCATTATGTTGGGAATACCATTATGGTAAAAAATTTGGCAGTCTTCTCCGCCAGCCTGTTGGCGGTACGACCGCTGCCGCCAACAGGGCAGTCATGAGACTGCAAACTTGTAATGACCCCCAAAGTTAGGGGGCTTCTGCAATCAGCCCAGTTGTTAATCGAAGATTTTCTTCAGCAGGACAAAATCACCAATCCGATGTGAGCTCCCTGGAGCCCTCTCCAGATACGCGTTGCAAGAGACCTCGGGGAAGAATTAAACTTTCAGACTTACACGATTTTACAGAATGGAAATTTTCATCTGGGCCAAAGCTGAATCTTGATCCAATGTCCCTAGAGCCCTCCTCAGATACGCCGCATGGGAAGTCCTGGTCAACTTTTTATGTTCGGATTTTGTCACTTTTTTGGAGATTTTTTCTTCCGACCGGAGTCGACAATCCACAGAAGCCAATTTCGATGCCGGGTCATCAGATCACCTTCTGAGGAGCCCCCAGTTAAACCATGGAAGTATTCAGCTGGACTAACCTGCAAGTCAGGCCGGGTCGTGGTTGAGGTGAGCTGGCTTGACTCACCATAGCAGGTCTGTCCTTTTACGGAGCTTTTTTCCAAAAGTTCTACAAAGTTCTCCAAACGTCTGGATCTTCTTCCAGAAGGTCTTTGAAGGTCCCTTAGGAACCTAAGGTTCCAGAAGCTCTGAGTTGCTCCATGAGGGTTAGGACTCCAAAGGCCAAAAGGCCTTCATTCAAATCCAAAAATGACCACTAGCCACTGGTCAGCTGGTCAGTTTCTTCATGTTTTGATACAGGAGACTCTGATTAGCTATTTTACGACTGTAGCAAACAGTGTGTCCCTTCTTGAATCAGTTGAAGACAGGCAAAGTCCTTTTTGTGGTGAAACCAAAGTGCGCAGCTGGTGCAGTCCTTTAGAGTGCAGTGTCCAGGTGCAGGTCAGGGGTCCAGCAGGGCAGTCCTTCTTCTGATGTTGTTCCTTGTAGGGCTCTGAGGTGTGGGTGCAGCTCTGCCATATTTATCCTTGCTACTGGGGTGGAAAGTAAGTGGGGAAACTGTCCAATCACAGGCAGGTCACTACCCTCTTGGATGACCAATTCCTTGGAAGTGTGGCAAAATCAATCCCAGGAAGCAACACTCCTTAAAAATCCACAATAGCAAAAACTGAAATTTTTAGGTTAGTTCTGGCTGCGCCCACCCACCAGTGTGGCTAAAAATCCTTAACACACCTCTCTCCTGCCCTCTCCTAATCTATTCAAGAGGGCACCTGGTTGTCTGTATTTTCAGGAAATGGGGGATGTCCTGAGCTGTTCCAAATGTAATTTCCTCCTTTGAAGAACAGTTTGGCTGCTCTCCCCCATTCTGTTTCTCCATCTGCCGAGGCATATCTCCTCCCCCAGGCACTTCATTTGTGTTCAGCCCAGGCCATATCACACCTCATCAAGGCATCCTGACCAGGCTGCCAGAGGCTGGCCAGAGAAGAGCATTACAGAGCTGAAACTTGTAACTTTTAGGAAGAGTTCTAAAACTCTTTCCTCGAACTAGTTAAATTAAATCCAACAATGGCAAGTTGTTGCATTTATTATAATAATCAGTTTGAGACTAAGGGGGTCATTACAACCCTGGCGGACAGTGTTAAAGCGGCGGTAAGACTGCAAACATGCTGGCGGACAAAAAAAGGGAATTATGACCCTGGCGGAAACCGCCAACAAAGACAGCCACTTTAACACACCGCCCGCCACGGCGGTACAGACAAGCAGCGCGGCGGTCACCGCCAACAGACAGGCGGGAGACAATGTACCGCCCATAGTATCAGAACACACCAATCCGCCACCTTTTCCGGGGCGGATTCACCGCGGATAAAAACACGGCGGAAACAGCTTTTGCTATGGGAAAACGCTCACCTGAACACACTCCACGAGGAACGACGACTCCATGGAGCCGGAACTCCATATACTACCTGCCCTTGTCTTTCTGCTCCTCTACGACCAACAGCGACGTAGGCGCTGAAGATACCAGTGAGTACTGCACATACGCCACGGGGAGGGGGGAGGCAAAAGTTAGGGGGACACCCACCAAACACCCTCACCCTCGCATATCACAACATACACACCAATGCAGTCAAAAATATCACATTAACAACCCACAATCCCCCCGGAAGAATGCAAAGACAAAGCGAATTGCGGTCAAACATTGTAATGTGGCAATATACATGTCATAGAAAAATATACTGATATATATCTCGAAATCTGTCATAATTATATATACAATACAAGAAGTAGTGTAGATATGTACACAACAATGTCCGTGCACCAACAGTCCAAAAATGCATGTGCGAGGCCCACAATAGATACCTGACCAAAATCCGAGAGAACACTGCCGGGGCATCAGATAGAAACACTACAGGCACCTCAGGGGGAAGGAAAGGGGGGGCACCTTAGCCACATGAATACGAAGCCAGATCCACGACGGGGCTCCATGCCCATTGATGTATCCTGGGGAGTGCAAAGCCACAGTCTCTCAAGTCTCTACAGTGGGTGGCTTGCCCACTGTGCCATCCTGGGGAGTGCAAAGCCACAGTCTCTCAAGTCTCTACAGTGGGTGGGTTGCCACTGTGCCATCCTGAGAAGTGCAAAGCCACAGTCTCTCAAGTAGATGCAGTTCTCTACTGGTACTGGGTGGGACTGGTGCCCAGACTGGATGAGTCTCCCCGTGTAGGTTCCTGTTCTGTCACTGTCCCAGCTGCACATGGGATAAGGATGCCTGATGTAGCGGCCTATTCATACCTACACGGTCTTTGCTATGTTCAGAGGTACTTTGCCATGGCGGTCTTTGCCCTGTTCAGCGGTGCTTTGCCATGGCGGTCTTTGCCCTGTTCAGCGGTGCTTTGCCATGGCGGTTCAGGACTGTTCAGCGGTGCTTTGACATGGCGGTCTTTGCCCTGTTCAGCGGTGCTTTGCCATGGCGGTTCAGGACTGTTCAGCGGTGCTTTGCCATGGCGGTCTGTGCCCTGTTCAGCGGTGCTGTGCCATGGCGGTCTGTGCCCTGTTCAGCAGTGCTTTGACATGGCTGTCTGTGCCCTGTTCAGCGGTGCTTTGACTTGGCGGTCTGTGCCCTGTTCAGCGGTGCTTTGACATGGCGGTTCAGGACTGTTCATCATTGCTTTGACATGGCGGTTCTGATACTGACATTGGTGTGTGGCATGACAATCTCTACACTGGACATTGGTGTGTGGCATGACGATCTCCACACTGGACATTGGTGTGTGGCATGACGTTCCATCATTGCCCAGCGGGGCTGTGGCATCCTGGCCCCTCCTGGACTGTGACTCCGGCGGTGGTCTCCTGACCAGTAACGATACTTGGGCCCTCCTGGTCTGTGACTCTGGCGGTGGTCTCCTGACCAGTGACGATACTTGGGCCCTCCTGGGCTGTGACTCCAGCGGTGGCCTCCTGACCAGTAACGATACTTGGGCCCTCCTGGGCTGTGACTCTGGCGGTGGTCTCCTGACCAGTGACGATACTTGGGCCCTCCTGGGCTGTGACTCCGGCGGTGGTCTCCTGACCAGTAACGATACTTTGGCCCTCCTGGGCTGTGACTCTGGCGGTGGTATCCTGACCAGTGACGATACTTGGGCCCTCCTGGGCTGTGACTCCGGCGGTGGTCTCCTGACCAGTAACAATACTTGGGCCCTCCTGGGCTGTGACTCTGGCGGTGGTCTCCTGACCAGTGACGATACTTGGGCCCTCCTGGGCTGTGACTCTGGCGGTGGTCTCCTGACCAGTAACGACGGTGCTGGCGGTTGTGTCTGGACCGCCGGAAATGATGGCGCACTTGTCCGCCATGACACTCACAACAGGCTGGGGAGACTTCCTCAGGACCTTCCCCACCTTTTTTGGAGTTACAGCTGACTCACCAATCGCCTTCGATCCCATTTCAGTTGTAGTCCCACCAGGAGTCTTGACACGGTCCCGTCGTCCACTCTCCAATTTCAGAGCCTTTACAGGGGGTGGGCTGCCAGTGCCTTGGCTCCGGGTCCTACTGCCTGCCCTGGTGGACGGTGCACTCCAAAAACCTGGAACACGCACCACTGGTACTGGAGGCTTTTTGGCTGAGGCGCTAAGACAGGACTGATGAATTGGAGGGGGGGGAAAAAGGACAATTTGACATTGGGACAGTTTCTGAAGGACACTGGGATGGTTAGTTGGAGGGGGTCTGGGAGTGGAGGAAGAGGAGGTGGTTGTAGGAGGTGTCACTTTAGGTGTTTTGGGTGCAGGTGCAGGTACTGGAGGCTGTTGTGAGGTGGATGGATGTTGGGTGAGTGATTTCCGGCGTTTGGGTACTTTGGGAGGGGGCGTCACAGACACACTCTGAGAGGATACAGGGGACGTGTAAATGGCAGTGGGGGTGGTGAGTGCAGGTGAGCGGCTTGTGGTGCTGGGTGTCCTGGTGCAAGTCCTAGTGCCTGTAGATGTGGTGCATGCAGGTGTGTGTGTAGACGAGACTGGGAGGGAGGAGGGACAAGAGGAGGAGGGGGACACAGTGGAGACAGTGGATGTTGCTGTGTCTGTATGGGTGTGATGCTTGTGTGAGTGCCTGTGGTGTGTGTGGTGCCTATGTTTGCTTGAGCTACTTTTGGGTGTTGATTTGTGTGCATGCTGGTCTGTAGGTGTGCTTGGGATGGGCTGGGGTACAGGGGATTGGGTCTGGGTGGAGGAAGTTGGAGGGGGGAGGCTGGACAAAGGGACAATGGCTGCCATCAATGCTGAGGCCAGAGATTGCAGGGTTCGCTGAAGGACAGCCTGACCAGAATGAATGCCCTCCAGGAATGCATTACCGTGTTGCAACTCTCGTTCTACACCCTGGATGGCATTCACAATGGTAGACTGCCCAACAGTGAGTGACCTGAGGAGGTCAATGGCCTCCTCACTGAGGGCAGCAGGGGTGAAAGGGGCAGGGCCTGAGGTGCCTGGGGCGAAGGTGATGCCCACCCTCCTGGGTGAGCTGGCATGGGGTGAACGCTGAGGGGCTGCTGGTAGGGCAGGGCTGGTAGGGGAGGTGGCGGCTGTACCTGTAGAAGTGGGGCGCACAGATGGTGCCGCCACCACAGGGGAGCTCACATCGGCGGACAAGTCAGTGTCGCTGGATGGTGATCCTGTGGCCGACGTGAAGCTCCCCTCGCCCTCCGTCCCACTGGTGTATTCAGAGTCTGTGGTGTGGCCCTCCATGGCCATGTGGGATGCAGCTCCCTCGTGCTCCGGTGCCACTGTACCTCCGCCTGATGATGCTGATGTACAAAAGGACAGGGAGAGCAGGAAAAGGGGGGGGAGACAGAACAAAGAGAGTTTTAGTGCATGGCATACCGCTACCGTTGGCGGACAAGACAGACGCAGCAGCCCCATGCATTACGCCGTGCTCCTGCCCTCTGCACATGCAATTTCTGGGATATGGCCTACATGGCAATGGTAGAAATCTGCGCACATGGATGCCAAAGGGGCAACTATACATCAACTTGCCACTGTTCTGAGCTGGGGTAGAGTGCCACATGGCCTACATTATGGAGGGGCCTTGCCTACCTAACTCGCCCTGGCATAGGGACACCCACTGCCCACCTCCCCCACCCAGACACCTACACTGCATGCAAAATCCACAGAATGAGGTTGTACTCAGCCCCTTGTGTTTGCTCTGATGTCCTTAAGCGCCCATCCAACTCCGGGTAGGCCACCGCCAGGATCCGGAACATCAGGGGGGTCATCGTGCGACGGGCACCCCTCCCACGTTGGGAGGCCATCCCCAGCTGAGCCTCCGCCATCTTCTTGCTGCAGCGGCGAATGTCCTCCCATCTCTTACGGCAGTGGGTGCCCCGTCTCTGGTGGGCCCCCAGGGTCCGGACTTCCTTGGCGATGGCACGCCAAATGTCCCTCTTCTGGTGGGCGATGACCTACATGACATGCACAAGGAAAGAGGAACAGTCATTACCTACTGCACCGTCAATGTGAGTGGCCCCCTCCCTACTCTGGCCATGTGGCCCATTCATTCCCATGCATTTATGTTCGATGAACTCTGCACCCTTCTCTCTTCCAACCAGCCCTCTCCACCCAGGCATAGCCCATCCAACGTGCTCCCTGTGTACAGACCTGTTGGTCTGGAGGACCGTAGAGTAGCATGTACTGGGGGAGGACCCCATCCACAAGTTTTTCCAACTCCTGTGCAGTGAAGGCAGGGGCCCTTTCCCTAGACGCAGCAGCCATCGTCACTTGCAGACCGAGGTCACAGCAGCACTAGCAGTGTAGGTCCTCTCCTGTCGAAGGTCAGGTATCTAGTGATTGAAGAGCTAGAAAATGGCGGTGACGTCCGCGGCGGTGACATCCGCGGCGGGCGCATCATCCCCGCCGGCACACCTGTTTATTGGCTCCTGGGACCCTTAGGGTCCAATGTTAACCAATACAGCATTGCGCCGCGCTCTACGACCGCCTACCGCGACGGTGTCCAACGCCAGCGCAGTTACCCCACAATTCCATTGTCCCATTTTAGAGGTCAGGCAGCCGCCATTGCAGGGGCCCACATGGCTTCATTTACTACTGCGTCACACATAGCTACGCCTATAATCAACACACATACAGGAAGGGGTTTTGTGAGTGGTGTAGTCTTGTGTGTAACTGTGGGTACATACCTGGAGGAATAGTGACTGGTTCTTCGCTGTTGTCCTTCTTAGGCACCGTCAGCTGGGACATATGAGAAGATGGCGGAATCCTCCAATGTACCGACCGCTGGTGGACCTGTTGACAATGGAAGAAAGACATTTGATCGTGACCTTCCGGTTTGACCGTGCCACAATCCAGGAACTGTGTAGCCAGTTGGAGCCAGACCTGATGTCACCAATCCGCCATCCGACTGGAATCCCCCCTGACGTGCAGGTGCTGTCAGTGCTCCATTTGCTTGCAAGTGGGTCATTTCAGACAACAGTGGCCATGGCATCAGGGATGTCCCAGCCTATGTTTTCCAACGTTTTGTCCAGAGTGTTGTCTGCCCTGCTGAAACACGTAAGGAGATACATCATTTTCCCTGAGGTGGAGGATTTGCCTACAGTTAAAGGTGACTTCTATGCCCTTGGACATATCCCCAACGTCATAGGTGCTATTGATGGGACCCATGTAGCTCTGGTCCCCGCCCAGAGGAGTGAACAGGTGTACAGGAACAGGAAGAGTTATCATTCGATGAATGTCCAGATGGTCTGTTTGGCAGACCAGTACATCTCGCAGGTAAATGCTATGTTCCCTGGCTCTGTGTATGACGCCTACATCCTGCGAAATAGCAGCATCCCTGATATGATGGGTCAACTCCAGAGGCACCGTGTATGGCTATTGGGGGACTCTGGTTACCCCAACCTTTCGTGGCTATTGACCCCAGTGAGGAATCCCAGGACCAGGGCAAAGGAACGGTACAATGAGGCCCATGGGCGGACTAGGAGGGTGATCGAAAGCACCTTCGGCCTCCTGAAGGCCAGGTTCATGTGCCTCCATATGACAGGTGGGTCCCTATTCTACTCACCGAAGAAGGTGTGTGACATCATCATCGTCTGCTCCATGCTCCATAATTTGACCTTCCGACGCCAGGTGCCTTTTCTGCAGGAGGATGATCCAGATGACGGTGTTGTAGCAGCTGTGGAGCCTGTGGAGCCTGTGGACAGTGATGAGGATGAAGCTGAGGAAGACGAAAACGACAACAGGGAGTCAGTCATACAGCAATATTTCCAGTGAGACACAGGTGAGTACATTTTCAGATTTAACATTACATTAACTTTCACACGTCTACCTCTATCCTGTACCTACATTTCACTCACTATTTGTTAATTGAGTTGTCCCCTTCCATTTCAGTTTCACAAATGTGGTAACCTATGTGTCAACAGCTTGCACCCTTGAAAGGCTTGTGATGTGTGACATTGGTATGTTGGCCTTCCAATGGGTAACCCTTTTTGACACTTTAATTGCCAATACAAAGTTCAAAATCATAGACTGACTCCAGTTTTATTAGTGTTTCAAGGGTGTTTATTTAAGTGCAGAAAAATGAAGGGGGGTTGTGAAATCGGGATGGGTTATGGTGGAAGAATGTCCATGGCAGAGTCCAGTCTATTAGTCTCACAGGTACATTGGCCATCTGGCCATTGGAAGTGGAGCTGGGGCAGTTCCAGTCTGGACAGGATGACAAAGTGGGACAGTGGGGGGACAATCAGGGTAGTCTTATTTCCTGGCGGGGGTCTTGCCATCTTGCTCTGTCCTGTTCCTGGATCTCAGGGACCGCTTTTGTGGTGGTTGTCCGTCTGCAGGGGGTGGGGTGCTGGTGTGGTGGTCCTGTGGCTGGGCGTCCTGTCCACTAGCGCCGGCGGTGGTGGTGGGCATTTCATCGTCGTGGCTAGTGTCAGGGGCCCCTTGGAGTGCCACGGTGTCCCTCAACGTCTTTTGAATGTCCATCAGCACCCCTACAATGGTGCCCAGGGCAGAGGCGATGGTCCTGAGCTCCTCCCTGAACCCCAAATACTGCTTCTCCTGCAGACGCAGGGTCTCCTGCAACTTGTCCAGGACCGTTGCCATCGTCTCCTGGGAGTGGTGGTATGCTCCCATGGTGGAGGAGAGGGCCTCGTTGAGAGTAGGTTCCCTTAGCCTGTCCTCCCTCTGTCGCACAGCAGCCCTCCCAGTTCCCCTGTGTTCCAGTGCCTCCGTCCCCTGGACCGTGTGCCCCCGTCCCCTGGACCGTGTGCCCACTACCACTGCCCCCAGGTCCCTGTTGTTGTTGGGGTGGTGGGTTAGCCTGGGTGCCCTGTAGTGGTGGACACACAGCTGATTGACCTGTCCTGGGTAGGGAGGTATGGGCCCGCTGGGTGGGTGCAGTGCTGGTGTTACCAGAGGGTGGTAGTTCGGTGTTGGGCTGTGGCTGGGCAAGGGGAACCGACTGTCCTGAGGCCCACGATGCTCCGGGATGGTCATCAAGATCCAGTAGGGCAGAGCTGCTGTCATCACTGTGGGCCTCTTCTGGGGGTGGAGTGGTGTTGTCTGGACCCTCTGGTGTGGTGACGTTCCTTCGGGTTCCTGCGGGGGGTATAAGTACATGATTATTGCATGTGTGTGTTTCATGGTGTGCAATGGTTGGGTGTGCGTGTACCCCAGTGCAGGCATTCCTGTGTGGGGGCTTGTGTGCTGATGGTTGGGGGGTGTTCTGGGTATGTGCAGTGGGCATGCTTTAGTGATGGGTATCCATGCTTAGTTGTGTCATGCAGGTCTTGGGGTTGGGATGGTGGTTGGTGTTATGGGTACATTAGTGAGGAGTTAGGGTGATAGGGGAGGGTGTGAGTGTGGGGGGGTGTGATTGCATGCAGGTAAGGAGGGGGATATGAAAGTTAAGATTTGACTTACCAGTGTCCGTTCCTCCAACGACTCCTTCGAGGCCCTCAGGATGCAAGATGGTCAAGACTTGCTCCTCCCATGTTGTTAGTTGTGGGGGAGGAGGTGGGGGTCTGCCGCCAGTCCGCTGCACCGCGATGTGGTGCCTGGATACTGTGGAACGCACCTTCCCCCGTAGGTCATTCCACCTCTTCCTGATGTTCTCCCTATTTCTTGGGTGCTGTCCCACTGCGTTGACCCTGTCCACTATTCTTTGCCATAGCTCCATCTTCCTGGCTATTGATGTATGCTGTACCTGTGAGCCAAATAGCTGTGGCTCTACCCTGATTATTTTCTCCACCATGACCCTGAGTTCCTCCTCGGAGAAGCGGGGGTGGCTTTGGCGTGACATGGGGTGGTGTGTGTGATGTGTGGGGTGGTGTATGTGGTGATGAGTGTGGTGAGTGTAGTGGTATGTGGTGTTTTGTGCTTGGATGTTGTGTGGGTGATGGTGTTGAGTGCCTCTGTGTGATGGGGTTGTCTACTCTGTGCTCTCTCTCTGGCCTTCTTTCTGAATTTCTGGTCATAGGGGTTTGTGGGTGATGTGGGTGTGTGTTTTATATTGTGTTGGGTGTGTGGGAGTGGTGTGTGTATGTGTATCAGGTGTGTGTATTTTGAATTGTCCAATGTGGCGGTGTTTTGGAGATGTGTGTGTATTTTGAGCATGGCGGTGTGTACTGCCAATGGAATACCGCAGTTGAAAGACCGCCGCGTGGATTCGTGGGTCGTAATGGCATGGGTGTGTTTCTGTTGACGTGGAGGTGGAGGATTTGTTTCCGCATGTTTATCGCTGACCTTTGGTGTGGCGGTGTTGTGTGGGTGTCTGAATTTCGGCGGATTCCAAGATGTGTGTCATAATAGCTGTGGCGGGCTCCCTCGGCCGCGGCGGTGTGTTGGCGGTCTTCTGCACAGCGGTAAGCGCCTTTTACCGCCAATGTTGTAATGAGGGCCTAAGTTTGCTACATCTAGCTCATTTGGAGACTTTGTACTTAAAATAAAGTCTCCCCATTTTAGCCTATGGAGCCTATTCACTACAATAAGGGAAAACTGAATTTGTCTACTTTTCATCACTAGGGCTCGTAAAACATATTTTATAAGGTCCCTGCTCATAGGTACACTACACCCAACCCTGGGGGTATCTAGGGCACACCTTAGGGGTGACTTATATGTAAAAATAAGGTCATTTAGGACTTTGGAAGTACTTTTAATTCCAAAGTTGAATGTACATATAGCATTACTTTAAAAGCAGCCAACAAGGAAGGCCTGCCTTTAAAATGACACTGGTTCACCACCTATGTTGGGGTCCCTAAACCTACATGCCCTACCATAGACTAGGGACTTTTAGGTAGGTTGACATAGCCAACTATAATTAGCCTAATTTGCATACTAATTTTACACAGAGCACAAGCCCTGGGACTGGCCAGCAGTACCCAGGGCACCATCAGATTCAGGAAAACATCATCAAAAAGTAAAAAATGGGGGCAAAAAGTTAGGGGCTTCTGCAACCAGCCCTGTTTTCTCACAAAAGCCCCCCCCCAGCCTACACGTGTCAGGTATAAACAACTGCGCGGTCTCGGACCTGCTCCATCCAGAGCTTTGCCCATTGTTGTGCGTGTTTGCAGCGCCTTGTTTGTTCCATCCTGTGTCAAATCACGTTGTTCACCTTTCCCATGTGGCAAAGCTCACCTGTCTGCTGGGTTCGGGCGCTGGTGGTTGCGCTGCAACCATCGTGCTTTTACCTGTCCCAGGAATGGTGCTTGGTAAACAATAATATAATAATAACAATAATAAAAAGAGAACCACAACTCCCAGTATACATTGTTGGCGGCTATCTTGGGGTGTCGTCGGGCTATAAATACCAGCCACACCCTGCCAAAGACGCTCACTATTCTGGAACCGGAATCGAGCGAGAGACAGAGAGCTTGGAATTCCTGCATCGGGTTCATTTCAAGGTAAAGAGTTGCAAAGAGAGTGATGAGTAGGTCGTACTCGCAACAGTAAGTTTGTTTCCAACGGGGGTTTCTTCCCTTTGTGAGTGCTTCCTAAATATGCTCCCATCTTTGATTCTTTGTTGCTCTTTTTCAGAGTTCAAATAGAGTTCAGGAAATATCATTGTATTACAGAGAGCGTACCCGACAATAGTTTGAAGGTTTATGTGATGTTTAATCTTGGCACATATCAGTATAAAAACAATTATTGTTTTTCTGTGTCTAAATAAACTCGAACGGATTATCTAAATATCGCTGGCACTGTTCGTCTTAAAAGATTTACGGTGGAAATTTAGAGGTTTAAAGGACATTGGATTAATCGTGTTTTATGTGTTAAAATGAAATGCTATTCTTTGTTTACAACTAAGACTCAGTCCGTGTTTGCAGTGAGACATTTTTTGATGAGAGTTCTTCTTCAATAATCTTTGTTCAAAAAGAGATCGCTGTAATTTTGTTTAATGATAACCTCTAGAAAAACTTACTGGTTTCCTTTTAGTGTTGTTGAGAGCATTTGATGGTTGGACCAAGTCTTATTTAGACTTTCTTTTGATATTCAGAAACTACTATTTTATATCAACACAAGATGTTATATGTTTAAAAGGAGACAATTGTAATGACAGTTTTTTAGTGTGCTGCATTGTGTTGAAAACCTTTTATTTTTCAGAACTCCTGCCCAGCTGTTCCCTTCCTACTTCCCTTCCCCTCTTCGGCACCTCCAACACTCAGCCCTATAAAGGCATTCTGAGTTGGTGTTGCTGGGAGGTGGGCCTCTTGTTCAGCAACATGTAGACTCTGAGGAATTGGACGCTCTGACAACACGCCCAGGAGATTCAGCCCAACCCTGGGAGAGTCTTCCTGGCTTGTCGGGCGAGGAAGACAAGGAGGAAAACTGGCCGTCTCTTTGCAGGGCCTACTCTGCCTTACATCCTCCTGTCATGGTCACTGCTTCTGGATAGTGAACTCATCCCAACAGTACAAGGACCTATTTTAAACTGTAACTTCCCTCTAGGGGGTCTTCCTCCTCTATCTCTGTAGTAAGGTGCCCACCCCATCCCTAACTTTGCTAGAGCAACACCTAGCTTATCCAAAGAGGATGGAGCAGCCCCACCATGACCAACAGGGTCAGGGGGCCTACTTTGCGTTTGGCTCTGGGGTCTGCCTCCCAGGCCAAATGCAGTGCTTCCATGAAGACCATCGTCCAGCAGAGGCTACTGACAGCTGTCAGCACCCAGAAACACACCCCAAGCTGTCCACTGACTGGTGGGTGAGCTGCTTTAGGAGCAACTGTGGGGTCCTGGTATATCTCTTGCTGTTTAGAGGGGGGAGCTCTCACATCTTGTGACAGACACCATACTTCCACTCTCTCTTCTGTCAGTGCAAGTGCAACTTCCTACAGCTGGACAGCTGCCTGACTATTCAGGACTTCCTCTGGGTCAAGTGAGGCATCATCAGTGCCAACTCTGGGCTTCCCACTCCTACTGGGGAAGAAGACCTTGGGCTCACTGGAACTCTCTTTAAGAGTGGCCTACCCATCCTTCTTTTCTTCCCTTTTCTTGGGGACTCCTGTCTCCTAACTATAGGGACTGACTCCCAAGGACTTTGGGTTGGGGGGCGCCCTGGGCGGCCACCCCATCTGGGGCCAGACTCACCTCTGGGAGGTGATTGCTAAAGATGCAATCTAATGGGAGGTCCGCACTGACCATTCTTACCAAGTCACGGATACCCTCCCTCTCTAGGGGCACTATGGCTACAGGTTTTGTGGTGACCTCACCTGTGGCTATCCTGACTTTCCTGGTCTCCTCTGGGACATACTTGCCTGGTGTCACCAACCTGTCACTCAGTATAGTGTGACAGGCACAGGTGTCTCTCAGGCCAGAGGTAGGGATCCTATTTACCTGAATGGGGTGAAAGTGCCTACTCCCACATTCAGGGATCACTAACTTACCAGTGGGACCTGTCTCCCAGCCCAATGCTATGTGGGCCTCATCATCTGAGGAGTCCTACTCTATGGCTATAGTGGATAGCCCAGTGATAACTACCATCTTGGGACAGGCTGCATCTCCCCTGAAGGGACCTGTCTGCTGATATTCAAAGCAGGTCTTATTGTCCAAGAACTTCTTTAACCCTGGGTCTGCCTGCTTCTGCTTGTCAGAGTGGGATTTACTCCCCTCCTTCTTAGGGTTCTGGGGTATAGCAGGAGTCTCTGTGGTGGGCTTACCACCTCCCTTCTTAGGTTTTTGGGAACCTAACCCCACTTTCTGGAGTCTCCCCCTGGGACTTGACAATCACCCTGGTTCTCAACCACTCGTCATCTGCCTCTCCCAGCTCTCTGGCGTTGGTCAGCTCAGAGTTCACTAGATGCGGGCCTACCCTCTCTTGGATACAATTAGTCAAGATGTGCTCCCACATGATCAAATTTTTTAACCCTGCATACGTTTTCCTTTTGTTACCATGTCTCCAGCCCTCTAGTGCCTTTAGTGAGGTGTCTACAAAGTCAACCCAAGACTGGATACTGACCTTCTGGGTGTCCCTGAACTTCATTCTGTACTGCTCTGGGGCCAGACCAAACTTTTTGGTTAATCAGTTCCTCATACTGGGATAGGAATCTGCATTTTCACCCCCCCCCGGGTCAAGAGCCTATCACTCCCAGATATTGGCACCATCTCCCATAAGAATGAACCCCAATATTGTGGCTTAAATACACTTCCCATTTGGAGAGCCCTCTGAAAGCCATCAAACCACTTGTCTATGTCATCTCCCTGTACATAAGCAGGAACAACCAACATGGGTAACCTGGGGCAGGACCTACTTCCCATGAACACCTCAACTTCTCCGTTGCTGCCACCATCTTTCTGTTCAATCCTTGCCCACATTTTCTTCTCTAGGGCTTACTTCTCTGCCTCCAAAGCTATGAGGGCTACCTGGGCCTCAAGTTCCCTTTCCTTGAGGTCCAAGTCTGCTTATTCCTGAGTTGATGTGATGGGCCCTCCCCTCCCACTAGCCCTGGATGGGGCCCTAACTACTGATGTCACCGACAGGTGATCATCCTCCTCCTCCTGGAGGTTAGAGAGGACACCTTCTCTCTCCCTTCCTGCCTCTGAAGCTTTCTCTGCCTCCCTCTGCGCTACCCAGGCTTCAAGGGATTTGATTATCACAGCCTTCCTAAGGTTGTTAGCAGCAGTTAATCACCTCTTTCTGCACAACACCCTAAGATCAGCTGCAGTGAGTGTGGGTAGGCTAGCAAGATCAAGCTCTATTGTCTCCCTTACATTTTGTGTCACTTATAAAAAGCTTTGGCACCAATTGATCAGAACAATTTAGAAAAATCAAAAATTAAGTAATTAGAAAATTAGTCCAAATTTGAAAAATCAAAAATACTTTTGCTCTAAGTCAACTTAGAGGACTGTAGTGTGATATTAAACACAAGTAAAGGATCCCACCACTGCGAACCAAAAATGCTGTAAAGTGCATTATTGGTAAGGGCAGATAAGTACCTGCACTTAGTAATAGGCCACTAACCCTACTAGTTCCAGCCAGATTTCAATAAATTAATCCCCGCTCAACTCTTAGTAACTTGGTAATGAGCGATAAGTCTTAACTTAGGAGACAGGTGTGTAAAGCATTTAAAAATAACAAAACAGCAAATAAGTAAAACACAAAATAAAATAAAAATCCAACACCAATTTATAAAAATAGAGTATCATTGTATCTTTAAAATTACACCAAAATGATAAAAGGGGAACTGGAGATATACATTTGTCAACAATTAATGTTTTTCTAGCACATAGAAACTAAAAGCGCCAATCTGGTCATCTGGTCATCTGGTCGCAATAGACCGGGGCAAATTCAACGTTTGAGGCTAACCACGATGGAGTCCTGTGTGGGTGTGAGAGAGAGTGTGACAGTATGTGCCTGGTTGTGAAAATAGGTGTAAGAGTGTCTCTCTGAGTGTGAGAGTGACCATGAGACTCTGTGTGGGTGTGACAATGTCTGACTGGGTGTGAGAGAAAGTCTCAGACTTAGTGTGAGAGGGAGTGTAACAGTGTGTGCCTCAATCTGAGAGTGGGTGTAACAGTATTTCTCTCTGAGTCTGGGTGTGAGAGTCAGCATGGGTGTGAGAGTGGGTGTGACAGTGTCTGTGTGGGTGTGAGAGTATTGACAGTGTCTATCTGGTCTATCTGTGTTTGTTAGGCTGTTTGTCTGGTTGATTGAATATGTGTATGAATTTATATCTATGTTTTTACATTTTGTGAATTCCAAGGATCCAGACGCAGATTAACACTGGGGGCCACACTGAGCCCCGTGGAAGGATCTGCAGATTTTGGAACTTGTAAAAAGAAATGTGTTTTAAGGTATTAGATGACCATTTTTACTTATTTATCACAAGTATATAACACCCATTGGGTCAGGAAACCTCTACCCTAACCCCATCATCTACATTCAGCCAAGATTTCAGCGCGGAGATCGTTTTCCGATTAAATAAAATGACAGCAGCAACCTTCCTTTCAGGTTGCGGCCAGCCAATCAAATCCTCCTTGTGGTGAGTGAATCTGTGGATCGATCTGGGAAAATCCGCAGAGTGCAGGTTGCTAGTTAGCTATATTTTACTACTGAACAGATTTACACCCAATCAAAAAAAGCATAATCTGTGGAACAGAATCTAGCTTCATGCCAAATTTGGTGTAATTCCGCTCAGCAGTTCGGGCTGTGGGCATGTCTAAAGAATTGAAAATCCCCATAGGCACAGAACGGAGGAAAAAGTGTTTTGGGACCCTTCCTTTATTTCGGGTCCGCTTCACGGATCATCCCAAAGTTTCAAAATATATATATATATATATATATATATATATATATATATATATATATATATATATATATGCATATTTACATATATATTCCTTAAAGTGCTTTTTTATCCTACATTTAAGCTTTAATATTTGTGTTCAGCTCTATAGATAATTTAGAAGGTGCTTTCATGTATATTGGTCCCAAGATGACTGTCTGCATTTCCTGGTTGAAGTGAGGTCATAAGCAGCGCATGATTAGGCTGCATGTTACACTTACAAAACTTAAAAAACTTTTAAAAGGCCACAGTTAAAGTGCACTTATGATTCTTGTATCAAACCCAGATATTTTGTAACTCTATAACTCCTGGAAATTGCATGATCCTATAACTTTTTCTCACTCCAAATGCCCGTTAAACACCAAAACTTTTGGTAAGAATACAAATATTTCTCTCAGTTTCTATGAAGGATGAATGTCATTTTTGAGTGTGAGGTCTTCTTGCATTCAGCAAAACCTACTGCACACAAGAATTTCTGGAAAATAGACAGCTCTTGCTATCCAGGCTGGTGTGGTTTGTTTGCTTACTTTACTGCTCTTTTATAACTCACCATGACTTGCCCACTCTTCAAATGCTTTTTTTTGTCACTAATCTCTGTAGTGTGCTTTGATCAGGCCAATTTACAACTTTTGAAAAGTTATTAGTTTTGTAGATGGTGGATATTCTGAAATAATGCTCAGGTGCATTCCTCTCACTGTGTGGCCATCTGTGATTAATATACCGTGACCATTTGGTCCATTATTCAGTAATTTCTTTTACTCCAAGCATAGTTTTAAAGTACATCACATTTTGTCGCATTTTGTCTTGCACATTTAAAAAATAAATATCAAAACAACATTGAAATCACAAAGTTTGTCAAGTTGACTAAGCTAGGAATTGGATGGTTGGTCTAAGGAAATATGTGGGTGCAAACCTTTCATTGTGATGGCCACGTTTTAGATTGGTACAAGATACTGAAATACCTGCTCATGTCTTACTCCTTTATATTTTTTTAACATTAACATTATTTCTGATGCACCACTTCTTTCAATTAAAAAAACAATGAATTTGTGAGGTGTGCCAAATTTCCAAAGTCAGATTTTTTTTAACAGTGCATTGTGCAGCTTTAATGATTTCTCTAATGTTTCACAACATTTTTCACTCTGCTTTGCCTTTTTTGCAAATTATTCTTGTTTTTCTTTCTTTCTCCTATATATATTTTGTCACACTATAGCATTTCCTCTCTCATCTTGGCTTAGATTGACTGTACCACCTATCCATCTGTTTTTGGTGGCTGAAGTATGAATATACTTGTAATACTACTCTCTCTAGATAGACTCAGAATCGAAGTCCACAGGAATATCCCTTTCTAAGTGTGGTGAAAAAAACAGGAGCGGCCTGCGGGACTTTGTTGGAGCGGGGTGGCACAGGGAGGTGCAGGGGGCACGGGGCATGAATTAATAAAAAATAAAAAAAACACTTACCTGCTTCTCTGCTGCCACCGCGCTGTTCCTCTCCTGAACTACAGGCACAGGCCTCCAGCCTGCCCTCCAGCCAAACCTGATGTTGCTCAAAGCAGCTTTCGGATTGGCTAGGAGCATTCAACGAGGGCCCTCCCAGGCAGATTGGGAGCCTGTGCCTGCTCTCTCCAGGCTGGCAACTGTGTTGCTGGGCTGGAGAGAGACTACTGTGCATATATGTTTGTCCGGCCAGAGATGAATGGCCAAACATACTTGCCCACTGAGGGGAAGTGCTGTGCACTCCCCCTCAGTTCTCGTCACCCCTAATGCCCCACCACTTCTACTACAAAATGACAGTAAACTTAGTTTATTATCATTTTGTAGTAAAAGCTTTGCAACTGCTGCTGGCGGGGGTGATGCTCCTGCGCCATTGCGAAGGAGCCGCATCTGGAAAAGAATAGCTATTAATAAGAGCAAAAGATGATAAAAGCACTTAAATCTTTCACCCATTGGACAGTGGTGACAGGGTCAGTCAGGAGTTTTAGTCAGTCTTCCCTCAAAAAGTTTTATGCTAACCTTGCAAAGCCCATTGAGGCCCATTTAAAACAATGGCTTGCATCTTTTTAGCGCCTGCTCTGAGCAGGTGGTAAAAGTGCCGAAACAAATGACACAAAGACATCTCTTAGATACCTTTGCACCATTTATCCGGCCTCCCTTACAGGGCAATGCCCCTTTGCATACATTAAGCCTGGTGCAGGCATAATACAGTGCAAATGATTACCAAGTGGAGCAATGCATGCATTGTACCACTTTGTAAATTTGGCGTGGTGATTTTGTCCTCGTTGGGCCACATTAGCGTAAAGAAAATTATGCTAATGTGGTGCAAGGAGGCGCTAGGGGCTCTTAAATCTGCCCTAAGACCCTTTCAACAGGTACTCTGTAAAGAAGTACTATGCAGAGCACGGAATTTCTTGGCCGAATTATGACTAGTAGTCACACATATAGCTTCTGCATTGCGTATTGTGGAGAAGAAGTTTCTCAAACATGGAGACCATACTCCTACTTCACCTGTGTCCAAAAACTGCATCTAGGAGGCGGACAACCTGCCAAATAGAAGGTGAATACTTCTGGATCATCTTAAGACTTTACTGATAAGGAGAAGATTCCTTGCCCAGTCACTGAAGCCTGCAAACACATTAGAATGTACAAAAGACCTTTACACACATCACCCTTGTCTTGTATCCAGTGCTGGCTCACACCTTAACACATCTCGAAATTTACTTCACTGCTATTGAGTGTGTATGAAGTAGGCCTGGATGGAGTTTGCGGAGTTCTGCTACAGAACTCTGAAAAATATTGTCAAAACTCTGCTGTGCTACAAGGAGTTCCATGAGTGGTAGAGTTTGAGTAAGTTGGGCTGTTCGCACTGATGTTCAGTGCCAGGAGTTTCTCCTGCACTGTGAAAGCAGCACGAATAGCATCACATGGCACCCCAAAGGGCGCTAACTTCTTTCTGCCACTCGAGTAGATTTTCTACTCGATTCGCAGCTTCCTTAACACAAGCAGCAGCTTTCTCAACGCGGGCAGTAGTCACCTGTCGCGGCTGCCCATATTCAGAAATCCTGCTTTTGCTCATCAACAAAGCAATTTCTCTTGCTTGCACTCGGCAAGTTAACTTAATGTTTGTGAGACGTGCAAAAGAAAAGACTCTGCTCTGCATTGCTTTGCAAAGTTTTTCGGAACTCCGTGCTTTGCGCACAGTGGCCAAAACTCTGGAAACTCCACCACCCACCCCTTGTATAAAGCTGACTGGAAAAAGATATGCTCGTTAAATGAAAGTAGAGATAACTCGTTTTTAACAAGTTATTTTAATATTTATCAAAAGTATTAATGATTGTTGTACCATATGCTCACACCTAAAGTGAAGACTCCCTTAAGCTTGTCTATCAGTGGCTGCTTTTCAAAGGGTTTGCTGTTCTTTATACAATATTTGTCGTGAATGGTGTAAAGGAGCGATGGAGAGTCAGGTTACATAGGCCCATATTTATATTTTTTTGCGCTGCATTTACATAATTTTTCAATGCAAAATCGGCGCAAGCTTAAAAAATACAATGACATTTTGTACGTTAGCACCATTTTTGCGTCAAAAAATTACGCAAATGCAGTACAAAAAAGTATAAATATGGACCATTGTATCTGGAGGTACTGAACTGCATGAGGTGTGTCCATATCCGCAATAGTGCTTATCCTAGTGTAAGCTTCTTTCTGACTCCTTCCTCATGCACCCTCTTCTGTCTTAGCAGCTGCTGTAAAAAGTGTGTATTTCACTCACTCTTTAGCCACGTTGCTATGAGCTTTGACGCACATTCCTGTTTTATGCTAGCTGTGCTTCCACACAAGATCATAGTGATAAGACCACATATGCTTATGATGGTAACCTGCATATAGAAAGGATCCTGCAACCCGTGCATAATTTGAAATAGAAAGAGGGCCAGTGCCCAAACCTCCACTCAGAAACCCGTGCCCTGTGCTTTTAAATGTCACCGAACCAAATACCAAGGCTGTGTAGTCTTGAATCAAACTCATGGCTCTTACATCCACTATCAGACAATCCCTCCATCTTTGTCTCACTTATGCAGTTCCTACTTTCTCATTTTGCAATGTTTTTTTCTGTATGTCTCTTCCTGCTTCTGTGCCCTTTGAGTGTTTGTCCTTCTCTTACTCACGGTCAATATCTGATCAGGAAATATATGTGCATGTCTCTAAAAATGAGTGCCAGTGGGCACCACAGGCAAACACCAGCTTAAATAAAGCTTAAATAAAGTATAATAAATGCATGGAGTGGTATTTTAATGATACTTACAAGCTAATAAACATATAGCCCCTTTAAAAAAGCACCACTATTAAAAAGTGTTGAATCCAGTATTATTTAAGGCATGAGAATTTTAGGCAATTGCCCAGGGCCCCTAACTTCAAAGAAGCCCCCGGGAAAAGTGATATCTATCTCTAGCTC
This sequence comes from Pleurodeles waltl, assembly GCF_031143425.1. NCBI lineage: Eukaryota > Metazoa > Chordata > Amphibia > Caudata > Salamandridae > Pleurodeles > Pleurodeles waltl. The sequence goes on along the minus strand of NC_090442.1, from coordinate 492,098,089 downwards.
TCTACTTATGATTGTTTTTTAACCTTTAACATATCATTTAATATTGTTAGGCAATGTTGAGCTTGAATTAGTGATAAAAAATAATGCATTTCTAAGTTGTTCCAAACACAGGACAATCTCCTCATGTAAAAGGCAAAATGTATGAGTTTGTTAACACTCTCCTCGAGATCTTATTTTAACACCTTTAAAATACTTAAAATGTGAATTAAAATCATAGGGTAGTGAACTTCTATAAACCCAGTACAGTTAGATCTATTATCATACTGAATTATCTTTTAAAGATACATTCATCTTCAAATTAAATTTAATACCCTCTGCCCATTTGTGGACATCTTGAATAATCACCTGTACTTTATGTTTAACTGAGAAAGCAGTAGCAAAGCTGACATCACTATAGTGGAGTCACTTTCTAAAAAACTATCTATTTAATATCATTACATTTGTGTGAGTGTTCTTTACATTGTCACCAATTTTGTTATAAAGAGCATATGCTGCCATCTGTTAAAAAATGTGAGTCTCAACTGGTCTTACTGTCATGCCAATATATTACACACAAAGGCAGGTAATTAAATACAGAAAAAACATTAGTTAGCACGCAGTGGTGGGCATGCTTCAACCGTTTAAGTAAAGGGTGTGTCACTTTGAACCATTTATTACTGAATTGCAACTTAGCCACATCACCAAAAAGATCCCCAACTTTGTGTAAGTCCCAGTCTCTCCAATAATATGCAAGTCAAAATGGCACTAATAAACCAGAAACCACCAACATGTTCCCAGCTATCAGGTACAGTTAAAACAGAATGCATTACCTGCAGTTAGAGCAGGCAAGAATATGTCAAGGGAAATGGATATAAGCATTAGTTATATTTATGACTCCCTGCATTTAGTCATTCAGAACATATATCTTGACATTTGTTTTCATGTATTTAATTTCAAATGTATATTTAAGTAACATTTTATTCTTCAAAGATTAAAGCCAAAATGGTGACTGTCTGATTTAAACATGTCTAGTCTAAACATAAACTAGAATGTGGCAGCTATCTTTGAACTTTAGTATCTCAGGATGCTCATGCAGGAGAACCTTGCTTTCCTAAGGTTGTTTTTTATGTTCTCATAACTCCCTCAGTTTGAACTGAATTGTGCTACTCTCATCTCTTGAAAATTATCTTGCTGGTATCAACTGCATTTCTTCAGTGGACATTTATGTTCCTTGGAGTGGTGCTATCTGTGTTTGTGTGGACATGGATATTTTTTCAAAGACAGCAATGTTTATTACAGTCTATTGAAGTAAAGTCATTCATCAGCAGAGTGGCAATTTCTCATTCTATCTAAAGACTTTCGACTATGTCCTTGATTTGGTTTTGTCAACATAATATAAACTGCATTTTACAATATGCACAGTAGTTAAAGGATTAGGTTCTGCAGGCATATATCATCTTACCACAAAAGAGTTAGACATTAGACTGACATTCATATTAAACATTGCAGGCAAACCATTTCTTTTCACAAGCATATGTAACTTTCTATTGTTACACAACTGTAAAAGGTATATCACACACAGCATATTAGATAGTTTGTGATAGTTCATTTCAGGAGACTGTATAGTAATTACTGTTTATGTATTCTCCTCAGGACTTGAAAGCATGAGACAAATCCATGCCAGACCAAGAAAGGCTGCTAAACAATGATGTGTGTCTTTTTCAATTCTCCTTACCCCCTGTGTTCTCTTTAGAGTACAAGGTGGGTTGAGGGGAGTAGCCTCGAATCCCAGACATCACTGCAGTGGAACCATGAGCCTGACACTGATTATCTTACTGTTAAGCTGTATCACTGCACAGAAAACGTTTTTATCCATGGGCAACTCAAAAACATGTCAATGTCACATGCTCCACTTAGCTTGCATCTAGGACAGGAAGTGATTGTTTCAGGGTTCAACGTTATTCTTTCTTCTGAGGTCCAATAGATGTTTGTATTAAAACAGTCCCTCTGTAAAAAAAAAATAGATGTATTGCACAGAGTGGTAATTTCATAGATACTTACTACATAAACTCTAGCTTTGTGTTTAAAAGGTATTTCTTCTAAATTTGGCATTTACTTGGTCATTTTAACAAAGTTTCAACATGTCAAGTTTATTGTACATCACTCCTTTCGGTAACAGGGGGGTTAAAAAGCAGTTATTTATATTTTAGCTCCCATAGGAATTTTTGCTCTCCACTATAGCAAACACTTATGAATTGAATTACTTCATGCATGAAAGTAGATCATTACTCAGAAAGAGCATAAGTGAATTTCTGTACAGTGTTTCTTCCAGGTTGAAATGTAAAGCCATTTGTTACCGGATCAGTTGCCTACACATCTCACAAACTGGATAATTGTGAAAAGAGGGAACAATACAAGGTCAGAGACTAGAGGTATCACACAAGTTGATGGCACAGCTTGTTCATGGCAGGTGTTGGGTGCACTGAAGATTGGATCAAAACATTGCTAATTTCTTTCTGTGGAATATGTCTGTCACTTGTAGGAGGTTTTTCAAACAACAACTACCCTGCCAAACTTACAGGTCCTCCTGCTTTATTTAGAATTTGGGGAAGCACTGTGTTTACATAAACAGAGCCTCTGCTGGCTCCACTAGTGTGGACCTCATACTTGGGCCCAACAAGGGTATGCAAGCTCACATTGTGGGCAGATTGACCATCACTCATTTTTCCTACATGGCGGACACAGGAAGGGTGATAGTAGATTGGCCCCTACATATAGAGAGTTAACGTCCAGCATGTCTGGGCTGTCTATTATTAATATTTTTTTATTAAATCGCAAACCACAGCTTAGGAGGCTTATTTTTTCAAATCAAAAAGTTTACAGAGCAGGCACTTTTTAAACATGGCACTTGATGGCCTAGTCCTTTTCTTCAGGGCCATCTCCAATTTATTTGCCTTAACTGTTATGTTTTCTGAGGCCGTTTCTGTTGGCTTTTAGGACTCAATGATTTTTGCCACCCCCTTAAGTAGTCTTTTAAACATGACCCAGGCCTGCCATTGCTGCCTGCTTTTTTGAAGTTTTAAACTACCTTTTTCAATCTTAACCTTTTGCCAGACCTAAAGCTTCATATTTAATACATATAAGTCATCCCCAGTGTAAGCCCTGAACTGCCCAAAGGGCTGAGTGCAGTGTAGTTAAAAAGATGTTCTATTAACCCTTACATGTCCCGGTGGTAAAAAAAAATCCAAAATTAATCTTTCACTATTGCAAGGCCTACTTCTCCCATAGGATAATATTTGGTTACTTTATTACATTTAATAATTTATGGCTTTCAATTGGGAGCAGGTAGAAATTTAGAGTTTGGTCTCTAAAGAATTGTAATGTAAAACCCTCTTTAACTATAAAGTCATATTTGAATTCCCAATTCCAAAAATGCCACATTTAGAAGGTTTAGCACTTTCATGCCCCATCATTTGGTGCCTGAGTCACATGACCTGGTGTAGGTGGCAGTTGGTCTTTGTGTATTTCTCACAGACAGTGAGATAAAGGGGAATAGGTGTTAGCAGGATGGGCCATATTTGACTTAATAGGGGGGCTGGACTGTCCTCTACCACATATTCACATCACAAAGACACTGCTGAGGCACACTCACAAAGTGTTTCACACTAGTTTTTATGCCTGAAGACAATCTGGTGCCAGGGCAGTCCTGGAGCACCTCTGAGTCCCAGAAAGGAGTGTTTACTCTCCGATTCCGGGTTCAGCAACCACAAGCGCTGGTGAGACACTATCACAACTCCCACCTACGAAGGTGAACTAGATGTTTGGACTTGGTGAAGGAGGTAATAGTCAGAAACATTTGATCACAAATCAATAACTTTATGATAAACATATCTGAAACACCAAAAACTATTTAACTCTAAATCAAACTCCAAACCGAACGAAGTTTCAAAGCTTTTACAATCCCAAAATCAATATCACATTTATGGTGCGCAAAACTAAATTATAAACATACATGAAAATCATAGGCTTAATTAAACATCTGAAAATATTCAATCTACTAAACATCAATACTGTTAGACACTCCAAACAATAACGTAGATTAGCAACAACACAATATGCACATTGTTATGAGAATTCAAAGCAGGTGATGGTGTCATTAGTAAAACATCAAAATGCAGTTTTAACAATACATTTCAAAGCTGGGCCATTCCTAACACTAAGCAGAATTGGACTTGCATAGATGGGAGTGGGCTAACACATGCGGGCAAAAGTGAAAATAGAAGAAGACAAAAATAATTTGGGAAACATCTAACTAGAGTAACTCACTACAAAAATATACTGGTGTAAGTTAGTAACGGAAAAAGGTAAACAAGAAACCACATTTACCTATACCTCTCCTCATGGCAAAGCACTGATTCATCTAGTTAGACCGGTCACCATCTTCTGTCAGCGGTTTACAGGAGCATCAGGATAGGGCAGAACACGAGTTGCACATAGGATAGATCAGCTGTTCAGATTTAGTTAGCCTTATTAGGAATGAAACACATAAGAGAATAGGACAGTTAAGACTATGATGAGAAAACTCATGAGAAGTCGGAATAAATATGTGAGAGAGCAGACTTAAGCAAACTTAAAACCTATTCCCAGAAGAGCTGGTGATGGACTGACTCCAAGCAGGTTCAAAAGAGGACTGATTTCTATTCCACAGATCTTCACTAATTAAAATAACAATAATCCATTTGATTGGTCCTGATGGTGGGCACATGCTGGGCATCAGTTTCAGCATCCAATCATTACAGATGGCACCACCAAGTTCTGATGCATACAGAAGAGTTCACAGCAAATGTTCATTGTCATCTTCCTCCAGTTGTAGGATTCTGCCAAAATGTTGCATTTTCTAATAATCTGCAACATGCAGTTCCTTTCCCATGGCACACATTAAACTAAACTAATATTCCTTCACATGAGTACAGTAGCTTCCTGCTCCGTTTGACAGCTAGAACAAATATTGTTGCATTATTGAATGTCAAACATGTATCTTCTCCTGGAATACAATAGAACGTTTCAACATGTCATTTGTAACCTAGAGAAAGAATTCAGATGAAAGGGAACAGTGTGAACAAGTAAAATATTCCATGACTGCTTGCAAAATTAATCTTAAGGCCTAGTAAAGTTAAGAAACCTATATGCACAATAATACATTTAATACATTAATAAAACCTTTTGCGCACCCATAAATTCAAATAAAAAATGCAAAGCAAATTATTTGTCTAAAACATCATTCATATTATGGCAAAGCAATTTTAAACCTGTATTTATTTTCTAAACACATAATTCATTATGAAATCCAATATATTACCGTATGTGTGTTTCATTAATATTCATAATACATTTTATTTTCTACTATTTCTACTTGAAAATAATACTTTCATATTAATATCTTTTAATAATTTACTCAAAAATACATGCAAAGTGTTTTCATGATAAATGTGGTTTCAGAATTTGAAAAGTAGGAACAAATGTCCACCACATTTTAAACATGCACATTTTCATTTCTACGTTATTTTTTCTGTTAAACTGCCATATGATATTTTTATGCTCCTAATTAATGAATAATACTTGATCTCTCTCAACCCCTCCCATCTATGTCATCACAAAATAGTTATTCTACATTACAATGAGACAAGTCAAAACCTTGTAGTTTGATAACACATTGATCTAGGTTTGCGATAATTGTCAGTTCTTTCATCGTCTGATAGTACTTGTGTCGCATAATCTCCAATTCCTTTTCCTCCCTCAACTGTTTATTCTTTGCTCTTTGTTTTCTCCAGAAATTATAAGCATTGTAAAATCCAAGTACAGCATTATGCACAGTCACAATCAGTAAAGGTTTCAGGATCATCTTCACAAAACCATTTCCCAAGTTACCAAACCAAGATCCTACCTTAGAAAATCCCTCACCTGCTGTTTCCCAAATATTTTTCTCTTTTAGGTCATTTAAGTCCTTTTCAGACTTGTCAGATTAGATAAGTATCTCCTCATCTCTTTGCTGTTATTATGTTGTGCAACAGTGTTGCGATTTCAAACCTCTGCATACCCTGCCCTGTTTTGCTGAAAGAATCTCTAATGTAAGGCAATTCTGAAGAATCATAGACCCTGCAGCAGTCGTTTTTGTGTCCATTAGAAGCACTGCACCTGAAAAATCAGTTGACATCTTATCTACAATCGTTGATAACCTCCTTAGCTTAATGTCATTCAAGACCACTCCCACTGATGGAATCATAGCTCCAAAATATCTCCTGTAATCTCTGAACCACTTGCTCCTCTTCTAAATTTCATTTTAAGAATCTCAATCCCTTCAGAATCATCAATGTTGTCCACTTAGTTCATTTTGGGGAAAACCACTCTCAAATAGCATGTACCAAATTAGCCTTTCTGCAGCTTGCAGTAAGTGTTTTTACCACAGATGTAATAAAAACCAGGTACAGTGGTTTTTTTTTCCGTTTAGCATAAAATTCCATAAATTCTTGAACAGGAACACATGTCTGCATTCACTCGTTCCTACAAATTTATCATCAGCTTTTGATTTGGGCATATATATGCAAACCGTTCTTACATGTTGCCAATCTAATGATAAGCATCCTTGTGTATCAGGTGTGTTGTGAAATGTTTTCTTCTTTCTAACTATACCTTTATTTATACTTTCTTTCATTGCTTTTCTTCTGTCATCTACCTGAATAATAAACTCCTTTTCTACCTGTGTGAGAATACATGTCAGTTATTTGTGTGTGAATTTGCTGTGCCAAAAGTCAGTGTAGGCTCAAAGGATTGTCCCACTATGTCTATGTTTCTAGCTTTTACAATGCTGCTCAAATGCTGATTAATGGGAACAAAAGAGAAAACTCGCTTGAAGTTAGAGTAAAAATACTGAATGTAGTCCTGATTGGATGAACATGTTAATAATAAACTGCAACTAATCCCATAAACTAGTGGTAAGCTGTGATAAGTTATTCATATTTGCACTGATGAAGGAATTTGTGTACACACATAACAATCACACACATTCAGCATGTCCATATACTCATGCAGCAAACAATAATATAGATTAAAAGACAAATCTCCCTTTGTGTCATCTAAATGACGCAATCCCTCATCGTTATAAAACTTATACTGCTTAAATGTTGTCATTCTCAGCACTGGAGTTGCGGTACTTTGCACCTCTCCTTTCACTGAAACACTCATTCCTGCAATCAATAAAATGAATGCAATGATACATACTATTTTAAAAACCAGTACCCACATATTTACATCTACTGTGTTTGCCCTGTCCAGGATTCATGGTTTCTATGGAATCAGAGGAGAAAATAAAAATAAAAATACAAAAAGGCAAATGAAAACAAAAATCAAAAACTACATTTCCTTTCAAAGTCTCTTTGCACTATTTAAAGCAGTTCTCCATTTTCAAAAAAATCTTTAACTCAGCAAGATCTCTCATTGTTACTTCCAGAGTGTAATGTCTTTGTTAATCAATTGGCAAGGTTATTTCAAAGTTCAGTTCAAATGCAATGTCAAGTTCCAGAATGTTTAACTGAATTCTCACGGTCGAAACAAAATGCCACAGACGTGTTCTCCTGTTCATTGGTGACAAGATAGATGAATTCAGGTGAAGAGTATCTGCGACTTGGCACTCTTTTTCTCTTGGTTCTCCATACAGCATCTTCACCCTGATTTGACACTTCGACTGCTTCTCTTACCGATGGGAGTTTATCAGCAGTCTGTTTTTGTGGAGCTACAGGCCATTTGTCTCTTTTAATTTTTTTTAATTATTTGTAATTTATTTTTATTTTTTTGTCCTCATTCACCCTAGGCAATGTACGAAACCTCCTTTACTTATCCACCAAAGCATGAGGGGTTTACTCGGCCAGGGGTTACCCTCTCTTCTCGAACAATCCTTAGACTGTCCCAATTCCCTAAGGATTTCAGAGCAGGGTGCATAATCGTTGGACCAATAGCACAAAACCGTTTCAATTCCAACATTCAGTGCAATAAAATTATATACATCAATGATCTGATTTCCAATCCAACAATGGTACCCAAAAATTCCCTCGCACCCTATCCCTTCCCCTTATTGATTGATCCAAATCTGCTGTGCTGAGAGAATCCCTAAACCATTCTGCGTGGTCTGGCGGGGCCTTCGACATCCATTTTCTACAAATTTCTCGCCTCCCCAGCACTATTGCATAAAATATTAACTTCTTGTCAATCTATATATCCCGACCAGGCCACCCCTGCCAATCCTGGGATTGACCGAAAATGATCAACTGTAAGGAGGGCTCGATTTCCTGCTTCAGTATACTCGAGATTGTTCCACATGCTCCTTCCCAAAAATGTCGAAACGTCCAAACATTCCCAAAACATATGAATATCTGTTGCTTGAACCAAACCACACTTTGGACATTTCACCTCCTGCCCGCCCTTAATTTTGGATAACTTCTCAGGAGAGATGTAAACTCTATGTATCGTATAGTAATGTTTTTTTTTTCAGCGCAGCAGGTTTCACAATACCATAAAGCAATGCTAACGACTCCTTCCACCACTTCTTAACCGAATCTGCTGGAAAGAAATCTCCCCACAACTTCATGGGAAGAACAAACTCTCCGTCTACTCCTTCTAGGATTCCCCAATACCAAGCTGACACTTTGTGGGGACCTACTAACGGGTTCGGGATGATCTCATCCAAAAGGTTAAGCATCCTAACACCTTCCTTAATCCCCTTAGCCCATTCTCTTATTTGCAGAAACTTCCACCTAGACAGAGAACCCCCCGTTTTCAGACCCAATTCTTCCCAGGAAAGAAGATCCCCTTCAGGAAACAGCTCTCCCCATTGCTCTATTCCAGCCTGTTTTATCGGTAATGCTAAGATATCTTGAAAGCATTCTGGAGTTCCCGGGGAATCCCAAATAGGTGCATTAAAATTATAATAAATACGTTTTACCAATCGTCTGATCTGATACCAGCATTCTGCTAATCCCTGCATAATTTTCAGCCTTATCTTTTTGAAGAATTTAGGGTCCCCGAATTTAAAAATGAAATTAGTTGACGCACCCTTGATATTAGAAGCCATTATCTTGAACATTAAACCCGTGGTTGTAGAGTCCGAAGTGACAGAAGCTCTAAAATGTTCCAAAAGAAAAGCCCAAGCGTAATATTGCAGTTCAGGTAATGCCAAACCACCCTTTTGCTTACACTGACTCAACTTTCTCCTAGAAATTCTAACCCCCTTAGAATTCCAAATAAAGTTGTTTATCAAACACTGCATTTTTTCTATATATTTTTTCTGCATAGGGAGTGGAGAAGTAGAAAACAGAAAATTCCACTTTGGAAGGATAGACATTTTTACATGATTAACCCTGCAAATAATTGATAAAGGGAGATGGGTCCAGCCTTTTAATAGGCCCTTACATTCCAGCAGCAATTTTACCTGGTTCCTCTCTGCTAATTGATTAATATTTTGAGGTATCAAAATTCCCAAATATCTAATTTCCTTCTTACAGTAAACAGATTTATAATCCATATTCCAAGCCATAATCTCTGTTTTTTCCACATTCACACCATTTGTCTCTTTTCACAGTTCTTTTACCGGATGCAACTGCTTTCACAATGTTTGCTGCACTTGCAGGAATCAGTTGATTCTGACTCTGACTTGATTACCCTGTGTTCTTGTCTGTTTGCAGACTGCTTGCACGTTTGTGTGTGCCTTTGTCTGTGCCTTTACCTGTGCCTTTGTCTGCAACTTTATCTGTTACTTGTGCTTTCACTACTTTGCATGTTTTCTGCTTCAGCCACTGGTTCCGGCCTCACAGCTTGGTCAAGCCGAACATCTTCTTCATAAACATTTGCTCCTCCAGGATCAGACTCTGTGTTTTCAAGAGGACACATAACTTTGCTCGTGTGGCTTGCATGGATACAGTTCAGAAGACCAGCACAAGCATCAGCTCTCTTCATCACCTAGATGATTTGAAAAGGACCTTTCTACCTTGGCTCCAGGCAAGTTTTCCTCACGTGCTTTTTCATTATGACCCAGTTGCCAGCTTTCAAGCTATGGCATTGTTCTTGGGGTGTTTGAACTGTTGCAGAATCAACCTGATGAGACAAAGAGGGAACCACATCAGCTAGGCCTTTGTTATAATCCAGCACTAAGTCATCTGTTATGTTCACAAGTGCATTTGCAGGTACTGCTGGCAGTCTCATTGAACTCAGCACAACCCATTAGGACTTTATGGGGAGACAGTCCCAGGGTGCTGTGCATGCTTGTAGGAGGCTGGCCTGGTTTCTATTGGGTACAGAGGGTACTTACACCTTACACCAGGTCCAGTTAACCCTTGTTTGTGAATGTAGTAGTGTTCTAGCAGCTTAGGCTGATAGAGGTAGCTATAGCAAAGCAGCTCAGGCTGAACTAGGAGACATGCAAAGCTCATGCAATACCACTTATAGTTACACATTACTTATACACAAGTAAAGACAATACTCAGTGTTACCAAAAATAAAAATATTTTAGAGACAATACTCCTTCTGGAGGTAAGTATTATACACAATATATACACTAGAAACCAAATTTAGACAAGTAAACAGTCATAGAACAATGCAAACAGTAGGAAATCCTATGGAATGCAATGGGAGAAAATAGGTAAGGGGCAACACAAACCATATACTAAAAAAGTGAAATGTGAATCATGAATTCCACCATAGACAAGTGTGTGCAGAATCACTCGAAGAGTAAGAATACAGTAAAGGTAAGTAAATTATCCCACCCCAGAGCCCAGAAAAGCAGGTGTAAAGTACTGCAAGTTTCCTTAGGACACACTTTACTCGTTTTGGGGATTTTGCAGCAGCCAACCAAGTCTGCAAATAACAACTGCTGGATTATTGGACCTGAAGACCTGCAAAGGAAGGGGACCAAGTCCTGAAGTTGAAAGAAGTTCCAGGAAGGACAGGAGCCCCTGCCAACCCAGAAGAGGGTGCAAAAGAAGAGTCCCTGGTTAGTAGAAGACTGCAGAAATGCACCCTAGGAAGATGCCAGCGGGTTCCTGCATGATTCAAAAGATGTCCCATGGAGTGAAGAAAGATTGTAGCAGATGAGATGTTGTGTTGGAAGGCACCAACAAGCCTTGGCTATGGCAAAAGTGCATTTTTCATCAACATGGTGCTGGTTGGACCCAGGAGCGACCTGGGAGCCTGAACTCTGTGGGAGTTGGAAGAAGGGGCTCTCAGCCCTTTAGAGAGCCCTCAGGATGCCAGCCAGCAGCCCCACAAGCCAAAGATCCAGGTCCAAAGGAGGTGCAAAATGCAGTTCATGCAGCACAACAAAAGAAGGTCCCACGCCGCCAGAGAACAACTCAGTGAGTTGAGCATCACAGGGTGTGGATTGCTGGGGACCCGGGCCAGGCTGTGCACAAAGGAATTTTGCAAAGAGTGCACAGAGGCCTCAAGAGGTGAAGAAGACACAAAACACAAGTGTACCATTGTTCTCAGGGATGGCAAGGTCTTACCTCCTCCAAATTGTGTCAGCAGGACCTCAGGACAGTCTACGTTGGTGATGTCTACCCTCTGTGTCCTTAGGAGCACGGTTGTTGCCGTGAGAGGAGACACAGGGTACCGGTCATCACCTTTGAAGGTGCCAGCCTGGAGCAGGGGAGTGACTCTGTCAGTCCACGGGAGATTTCTTCGGCCCTTCTGGTGCAGGATGAAGACAGGGAGTCCCCAGAGCATGCACACCATGGAAACTGTTGCAGTTGCTGACTTGGAGCTTAGGCTACTGAAGAAAAGTGTCTTTTGTAGACACTTTGTTGCAGTTACCGCATTTCTTGGGTCAGAAGAGTATGAAGTTGTTGCAGAGGATTCCTGAAGGAAACTCGCAAGCAGAATCTGAAAAGAACCCACAGAAGAGACCCTAAATAGCCCTGAAAGGGCGATTGGCTACCTTATCAGGTATGGACCTATCAGGAGGGGGCTCTGACGTCACCTGCTGGCACTGGACACTCAGAGCCCTCCAGAGTGCCCCCACACCTTGCAAAGCAAGATGGCTGAAGTCTGGGACACACTGGAGGAGCTATGGTGGTGATGGACAGGGGAGTGGTCGCTCCCCTTTCCTTTGTCCAGTTTCCTGCCAGAGCAGGGGAGAAGGGTCCCTGAATCGGTGTAGACTGGTTTATGCAAGAAGGGCACCATCTGTGCCCTTCAAAGCATTTCCAGAGGCTGGGGGAGGCTACCCCTCCGCAGCCTGTAACACCTATTTCCAAAGGGAGCGGGTGTAACACCCTGCTCTCAGAGGAAATGCTTTGTTCTGCCTTCCTGGAACTGGGCTGCCCAGACCCCAGGGGGGCAGAACCCTGTCTCTGAGGTGGCAGCAGCTGCAGTGCAAGCTTCAGAGAGTTGGTTTGGCAGTACTGTGGGTCCATGGTGGAGCACCCAGGATGCATGGAATTAGCTCCCCAATAGCAGCTTTGGAATGGGGGGGACAATTCCATGATCTTAGACATGTTACATGGCCATATTCAGAGTTACCATTGTGAAGCTACATATAGGTATTGACCTACATGTAGTGCATGTGTGTAATGGTGTCCCCGTACTCACAAAGTCCGGGGAAAAGGCCCTGAACTATGTTGGGGCACATTTGCTAGTGCAAGGGTGCCCTCACACTTAGTAACTTTGCACCTAACCTTCAGCAAGTGAAGGTTAGACATTTAGGTGACTTATAAGTTACTTAAGTGCAGTGAAACTGGCTGTGAAATAGTGTGTGCACTATTCACGCAGCTGCAATGGCATTCCTGTGTAAGGGTTTGTCTGAGCTCCCTATCGGTGGCAAAAAGAAATGCTGCAGCCCATATGGATCTCCTGGAACCCCATTGCCCTGGTTACCTAGGTACCATATAGTAGGGACTTAAAAGGTGGGGTCCAGTATGCCAATAGAAATTGGTAAATGAAGTCACTAACCTACAGTGACAAATTTAAAAGCAGAGAGAGCATAAGCACTGAGGTTCTGATTAACAGAGCCTCAGTGACACAGTTAGGCACTACACAGGCATACACATTAGGCCACAAACTATAAGCACTGGAGTCCTGGCTAGCAGGATCCCAGTGAGACAGGCACAACACACTGACATATAGGTTTTTAACTATGAGCACTGGGGTCCTGGCTAGCAGGATCCCAGTGACACAGTAAAAACACACTCACAAACAGGCCAAAAGTGGTGGTAACCATGCTAGAAAGAGGCTACTTTCTCACAATGCTCATCAGGACAAGTGGCAATGCAACAAGCCATGTCAATGCTTTTGAGGCACAAACCTTTTCCAATCAAGCTTTCAGTGTTCCATTAATTTGCTCTACCAATCCAGATTCCTCTGGTCTGTAACTGCAGTGCAACTTTATGATCTCATTATTAAAGTGTATTCCTCTGTGTGATTCTGAAGAAGTTGGGAAAATGTAAAGTAGATTAAGTTCCCTGAGCAGCAGCTTAGCTTTTAACCGGTTCGGTGCCTTGGACGAGATGATCTCGTCCAAGGCACAGGGGAACTTGGGGGAGCGCTAGCCCGCCCCCCATGCACCCCCCTCCCCCCCAAGGCGGGGATGGAAGGGGAACACCTTCCCCTTCCACCCCTGCCCCCCCACCCCCCCCTGTGACGTCAGCGCGCGAGCGTGCGCTGATTTGTCACAGGGGCCTCCCCATCGCGCTGGAAGCTCTGCTTCCAGCGCGATTGAAAGAGAAATGCAAAAGCATTTCTCTTTCAATCACTGGGGGAGGCCCGGAGGGGCTTCAAAGGGAAGAAAAAGTATTTCCTTCCCTTTGAAGTCTCTCCGAGGGTTTCAAAAGCCGGATTGCTTGCAATCCGGCTTTTGAAACCCCACTAGACACCAGGGATTTTTTTTTTTTTAATTGAAATTTACATAAGGGAGCGACCCCTTGGGCAAGGGTCACTCCCATGGGGGGCATTTTTTTGAGAAGGCCTTTCTGCCCCCCCTGGCACCAGGGAGCAATTTGTTTTTTTTTGTTTTTTTTTATGTTTCATTTTATTTTTTTAGGTTGGGAGCGACCCCTTATGCAAGGGTCGCTCCCCTTGGGAGAAAATTATATTTAGGCCATTTCTGCCCCCCTTTGGGGCAGATTGGCCTATTTTGATGAGGCCAATCTTCCCCCAAAGGGGGGCAGAAACCACTAGACACCAGGGAGTTTATTCTTTGCGTGAATTTCACGCAAGGGGAGCGACCCCTTAGGCAAGGGTCGCTCCCTGGGGGGCAAATTTATTTTAGGCCATTTCTGCCCCCCCTGGGGGCAGAAACCTCTGGCACCAGGGACCAATTTTTTTTTTTATTTTTTTTTTATGTTTCATTTTATTTTTTTAGGTGGGGAGCGACCCCTTAGGCAAGGGTCGCTCCCCTTGGGGGAAAATTATATTTAGGCCATTTCTGCCCCCCTTGGGGGCAGAAATGGCCTATTTTGATGAGGCCAATCTGCCCCCAAAGGGGGGCAGAAACCACTAGACACCAGGGAGTTTTTTCTTTGCGTGAATTTCACGCAAGGGGAGCGACCCCTTAGGCAAGGGTCGCTCCCTGGGGGGCAAATTTATTTTAGGCCATTTCTGCCCCCCCCTGTTTGTTTTTTTAGAGATGGGTAGCGACCCATCAGGCAAGGGTCGCTGCCCTGGGGGGCAAATTGTATTTAGGCCATTTCTGCCCCCCTTGGGGGCAGATTGGCCGATTTTAGGTCAATCTGCCCCCAAGGGGGCAGAAACCACTAGGCACCGGGGATTTGTTTTTTGGCGCCAATGTCACGCAGGGGGAGCGACCCCGTAGGCAAGGTTCGTTCCCGGGCAGGGGGGGTTTGGGGTGGTGGTGGGGGTCAAATTTATTTTAGGGCATTTCTGCCCCCCCCCCCTCCTGGGGCCGGCTGAGCTAGAGGCCAAACTCCACAGGTAGGCACTTTGCAAAAAACACCTCTGTTTTCTGTGAAAAAATATGTTGTGTCCACGTTGTGTTTTGGGCCATTTCCTTTTGTGGGCGCTAGGCCTACCCACAGAAGTGAGGTACCATTTTTATCGAGAGACTTAGGGGAACGCTGGGTGGAAGGAAATTTGTGGCTCCTCTCAGATTCCAGAACTTTCTGCCACAGAAATGTGAGGACCATGTGTTTGTTTAGCCAACTTTTGAGGTTTGCAAAGGATTCTGGGTAACAGAACCTGGTCCGAGCCCCACAAGTCTCCCCATCTTGGATTCCCCTAAGTCTCTAGTTTTCAAAAATGCACAGGGTTGGTAGGTTTCCCTAGGTGCCGGCTGAGCTACAGGCCAAAATCCACAGGTAGGCACTGTTTTCTTTCAAACATTTGGATGTGTCCACGTTGTGCTTTGGGGCGTTTCCTGTCGCGGGCGCTAGGCCTACCCACACAAGTGAGGTATCATTTTTATCGGGAGACTTGGGGGAACGCTGGGTGGAAGGAAATTTATGGCTCCTCTCAGATTCCAGAACTTTCTGCCACAGAAATTTGAGGAACATGTGTTTTTTAGCCAAATTTTGAGGTTTGCAAAGGATTCTGGGTAACAGAACCTGGTCCGAGCCCCGCAAGTCACCCCTCCTTGGATTCCCCTAGGTCTCTAGTTTTCAGAAATTCACAGGTTTGGTAGGTTTCCATAGGTGCCGGCTGAGCTAGAGGCCAAAATCTACAGGTAGGCACTTCGCAAAAAACACCTCTGTTTTCTTCCAAATATTTCGATGTGTCCACGTTGCGCTTTGGGGCGTTTCCTGTAGCGGGCGCTAGGCCTACCCACACAAGTGAGGTATCATTTTTATCGGGAGACTTGGGGGAACGCTGGGTGGAAGGAAATTTGTGGCTCCTCTCAGATTCCAGAACTTTCTGCCACAGAAATGTGAGGAACATGTGTTTTTTTAGCCAAATTTTGAGGTTTGCAAAGGATTCTGGGTAACAGAACCTGGTCCGAGCCCCGCAAGTCACCCCTCCTTGGATTCCCCTAGGTCTCTAGTTTTCAGAAATGCACAGGTTTGGTAGGTTTCCCTAGGTGCCTGCTGAGCTAGAGGCCAAAATCTACAGGTAGGCACTTCGCAAAAAACACCTCTGTTTTCTTCCAAATATTTGGATGTGTCCACGTTGCGCTTTGGGGCGTTTCCTGTAGCGGGCGCTAGGCCTACCCACACAAGTGAGGTATCATTTCTATCGGGAGACTTGGGGGAACGCTGGGTGGAAGGAAATTTGTGGCTCCTCTCAGATTCCAGAACTTTCTGCCACAGAAATATGAGGAACATGTGTTTTTTTAGCCAAATTTTGAGGTTTGCAAAGGATTCTGGGTAACAGAACCTGGTCCGAGCCCCGCAAGTCACCCCTCCTTGGATTTCCCTAGGTCTCTAGTTTTCAGATATGCACAGGTTTGGTAGGTTTCCCTAGGTGCCGGCTGAGCTAGAGGCCAAAATCTACAGGTAGGCACTTTGCAAAAAACACCTCTGTTTTCTTCCAAATATTTGGATGTGTCCACGTTGCGCTTTGGGGCGTTTCCTGTCGCGGGCGCTAGGCCTACCCACACAAGTGAGGTATCATTTTTATCGGGAGACTTGGGGGAACGCTGGGTGGAAGGAAATTTGTGGCTCCTCTCAGATTCCAGAACTTTCTGCCACAGAAATGTGAGGAACATGTGTTTTTTAAGCCAAATTTTGAGGTTTGCAAAGGATTCTGGGTAACAGAACCTGGTCCGAGCCCCGCAAGTCACCCCATCTTGGATTCCCCTGGGTCTCTAGTTTACAGAAATGCACAGGTTTGGTAGGTTTCCCTAGGTGCCGGCTGAGCTAGAGGCCAAAATCTACAGGTAGGCACTTCGCAAAAAACACCTCTGTTTTCTTCCCAAAATTTGGATGTGTCCACGTTGCGCTTTGGGGCGTTTCCTGTCGCGGGCGCTAGGCCTACCCACACAAGTGAGGTATCATTTTTATCGGGAGACTGGGGGGAACGCTGGGTAGAAGGAAATTTGTGGCTCCTCTCAGATTCCAGAACTTTCTGCCACCGAAATGTGAGGAACATGTGTTTTTTTAGCCAAATTTTGAGGTTTGCAAAGGATTCTGGGTAACAGAACCTGGTCCGAGCCCCGCAAGTCACCCCTCCTTGGATTCCCCTAGGTCTCTAGTTTTCAGAAATGCACAGGTTTGGTAGGTTTCCCTAGGTGCCGGCTGAGCTAGAGGCCAAAATCTACAGGTAGGCAATTCGCAATAAACACCTCTGTTTTCTTCCAAAAATTTGGATGTGTCCACGTTGCGCTTTGGGGCGTTTCCTGTCGCGGGCGCTAGGCCTACCCACACAAGTGAGGTATCATTTTTATCGGGAGGCTTGGGTGAACGCTGGGTGGAAGGAAATTTGTGGCTCCTCTCAGATTCCAGAACTTTCTGCCACAGAAATGTGAGGAACATGTGTTCTTTTAGCCAAATTTTGAGGTTTGCAAAGGATTCTGGGTAACAGAACCTGGTCCGAGCCCCGCAAGTCACCCCTCCTTGAATTCCCCTAGGTCTCTAGTTTTCAGAAATGCACAGGTTTGGTAGGTTTCCCTAGGTGCCGGCTGAGCTAGAGGCCAAAATCTACAGGTAGGCACTTTGCAAAAACACCTCTGTTTTATTCCCAAAATTTGGATGTGTCCACGTTGCGCTTTGGGGCGTTTCCTGTCGCGGGCGCTAGGCCTACCCACACAAGTGAGGTATCATTTTTATCGGGAGACTTGGGGGAACGCTGGGTGTAAGGAAATTTGTGGCTCCTCTCAGATTCCAGAACTTTCTGCCACAGAAATGTGAGGAACATGTGTTTTCTTTAGCCAAATTTTGAGGTTTGCAAAGGATTCTGGGTAACAGAACCTGGTCCGAGCCCCGCAAGTCACCCCATCTTGGATTCCCCTTGGTCTCTAGTTTTCAGAAATGCACAGGTTTGGTAGGTTTCCCTAGGTGCCGGCTGAGCTAGAGGCCAAAATCTACAGGTAGGCAATTCGCAAAAAACACCTCTGTTTTCTTCCAAAAATTTGGATGTGTCCACGTTGCGCTTTGGGGCGTTTCCTGTCGCGGGCGCTAGGCCTACCCACACAAGTGAGGTATCATTTTTATCGGGAGGCTTGGGGGAACGCTGGGTAGAAGGAAATTTGTGGCTCCTCTCAGATTCCAGAACTTTCTGCCACAGAAATGTGAGGAACATGTGTTCTTTTAGCCAAAGTTTGAGGTTTGCAAAGGATTCTGGGTAACAGAACCTGGTCCGAGCCCCGCAAGTCACCCCTCCTTGGATTCCCCTAGGTCTCTAGTTTTCAGAAATGCACAGGTTTGGTAGGTTTCCCTAGGTGCCGGCTGAGCTAGAGGCCAAAATCTACAGGTAGGCACTTTGCAAAAACACCTCTGTTTTATTCCAAAAATTTGGATTTGTCCACGTTGCGCTTTGGAGCGTTTCCTGTCGCGGGCGCTAGGCCTACCCACACAAGTGAGGTATCATTTTTATCGGGAGACTTGGGGGAACGCTGGGTGGAAGGAAATTTGTGGCTCCTCTCAGATTCCAGAACTTTCTGCCACAGAAATGTGAGGAACATGTGTTTTTTTAACCAAATTTTGAGGTTTGCAAAGGATTCTGGGTAACAGAACCTGGTCCGAGCCCCGCAAGTCACCCCATCTTGGATTCCCCTAAGTCTCTAGTTTTCAGAAATGCACAGGTTTGGTAGGTTTCCCTAGGTGCCGGCTGAGCTAGAGGCCAAAATCTACAGGTAGGCAATTCGCAAAAAACACCTCTGTTTTCTTCCAAAAATTTGGATGTGTCCACGTTGGTGCTTTGGGGCGTTTCCTGTCGCGGGCGCTAGGCCTACCCACACAAGTGAGGTATCATTTTTATCGGGAGACTTGGGGGAACGCTGGGTGGAAGGAAATTTGTGGCTCCTCTCAGATTCCAGAACTTTCTGCCACAGAAATGTGAGGAACATGTGTTCTTTTAGCCAAATTTTGAGGTTTGCAAAGGATTCTGGGTAACAGAACCTGGTCCGAGCCCCGCAAGTCACCCCTCCTTGGATTCCCCTAGGTCTCTAGTTTTCAGAAATGCACAGGTTTGGTAGGTTTCCCTAGGTGCCGGCTGAGCTAGAGGCCAAAATCTACAGGTAGGCACTTCGCAAAAACACCTCTGTTTTATTCCAAAAATTTGGATGTGTCCACGTTGCGCTTTGGGGCGTTTCCTGTCGCGGGCGCTAGGCCTACCCACACAAGTGAGGTATCATTTTTATCGGGAGACTTGGGGGAATGCTGGGTGGAAGGAAATTTGTGGCTCCTCTCAGATTCCAGAACTTTCTGCCACAGAAATGTGAGGAACATGTGTTTTTTTAGCCAAATTTTGAGGTTTGCAAAGGATTCTGGGTAACAGAACCTGGTCCGAGCCCCGTAAGTCACCCCATCTTGGATTCCCCTGGGTCTCTAGTTTTCAGAAATGCACAGGTTTGGTAGGTTTCCCTAGGTGCCGGCTGAGCTAGAGGCCAAAATCTACAGGTAGGCACTTCGCAAAAAACACCTCTGTTTTCTTCCAAAAATTTGGATGTGTCCACGTTGCGCTTTGGGGCGTTTCCTGTCGAGGGCGCTAGGCCTACCCACACAAGTGAGGTATCATTTTTATCTGGAGACTGGGGGGAACGCTGGGTGGAAGGAAATTTGTGGCTCCTCTCAGATTCCAGAACTTTCTGCCACAGAAATGTGAGGAACATGTGTTTTTTAGCCAAATTTTGAGGTTTGCAAAGGATTCTGGGTAACAGAACCTGGTCCGAGCCCCGCAAGTCACCCCTCCTTGGATTCCCCTAGGTCTCTAGTTTTCAGAAATGCACAGGTTTGGTAGGTTTCCCTAGGTGCCTGCTGAGCTAGAGGCCAAAATCTACAGGTAGGCACTTCGCAAAAAACACCTCTGTTTTCTTCCAAATATTTGGATGTGTCCACGTTGCGCTTTGGGGCGTTTCCTGTCGCGGGCGCTAGGCCTACCCACACAAGTGAGGTATCATTTTTATCGGGAGACTTGGGGGAACGCTGGGTGGAAGGAAATTTGTGGCTCCTCTCAGATTCCAGAACTTTCTGCCACAGAAATGTGAGGAACAAGTGTTTTTTTAGCCAAATTTTGAGGTTTGCAAAGGATTCTGGGTAACAGAACCTGGTCCGAGCCCCGCAAGTCACCCCTCCTTGGATTCCCCTAGGTCTCTAGTTTTCAGATATGCACAGGTTTGGTAGGTTTCCCTAGGTGCCGGCTGAGCTAGAGGCCAAAATCTACAGGTAGGCACTTTGCAAAAAACACCTCTGTTTTCTTCCAAATATTTGGATGTGTCCACGTTGCGCTTTGGGGCGTTTCCTGTCGCGGGCGCTAGGCCTACCCACACAAGTGAGGTATCATTTTTATCGGGAGACTTGGGGGAACGCTGGGTGGAAGGAAATTTGTGGCTCCTCTCAGATTCCAGAACTTTCTGCCACAGAAATGTGAGGAACATGTATTTTTTTAGCCAAATTTTGAGATTTGCAAAGGATTCTGGGTAACAGAACCTGGTCCGAGCCCCGCAAGTCACCCCATCTTGGATTCCCCTGGGTCTCTAGTTTACAGAAATGCACAGGTTTGGTAGGTTTCCCTAGGTGCCGGCTGAGCTAGAGGCCAAAATCTACAGGTAGGCACTTCGCAAAAAACACCTCTGTTTTCTTCCCAAAATTTGGATGTGTCCACGTTGCGCTTTGGGGCGTTTCCTGTCGCGGGCGCTAGGCCTACCCACACAAGTGAGGTATCATTTTTATCGGGAGACTGGGGGGAACGCTGGGTGGAAGGAAATTTGTGGCTCCTCTCAGATTCCAGAACTTTCTGCCACCGAAATGTGAGGAACATGTGTTTTTTTAGCCAAATTTTGAGGTTTGCAAAGGATTCTGGGTAACAGAACCTGGTCCGAGCCCCGCAAGTCGTCCCTCCTTGGATTCCCCTAGGTCTCTAGTTTTCAGAAATGCACAGGTTTGGTAGGTTTCCCTAGGTGCCGGCTGAGCTAGAGGCCAAAATCTATAGGTAGGCACTTCGCAAAAAACACCTCTGTTTTCTTCCAAATATTTGGATGTGTCCACGTTGCGCTTTGGGGCGTTTCCTGTCGCAGGCGCTAGGCCTACCCACACAAGTGAGGTATCATTTTTATCGGGAGACTTGGGGGAACATAGATTAGCAAAAGAAGTGTTATTGCCCCTTGTCTTTCTCTCCATTTTTTCCTTCCAAATATAGGAGAGTGTTTAAAAAAGACATCTATTTGAGAAATGCCCTGTAATTCACATGCTAGTATGGTCACCCTGGAATTCAGAGATGTGCAAATAACCACTGCTCCTCAACACCTTATCTTGTGCCCTTTTTGGAAATACAAAGGTTTTCTTGATAGCAATTTTTTACTCTTTATATTTCAGCAAATGAATTGCTGTGTACCCGGTATAGAATGAAAACGCACTGCAGGGTGCAGCTCATTTATTGGCTCTGGGTTCCTTGGGTTCTTGAGGAACCTACAAGCCCTATATATCCCCGCAACCAGAGGAGTCCAGCAGACGTAACGGTATATTGCTTTCGATAATCTGACATTGCAGGGAAAAGTTACAGAGTAAAACGTAGAGAAACATTTATGTTTTTTTCACCTCAATTTCAATATTTTTCTTTTTCAGTTGTTATTTTCTGTAGGAAACACTTGTAGGATCTACACAAATGACCCCTTGCTGAATTCAGAATTTTGTCTACTTTTCAGAAATGTTTAGGTTTCTGGAATCAAGCATTGGTTTCATGCCCATTTCTGTCAACTGGAAGGATGCTGAAAGCACAAAAAATTGCAAAAATGGGGTATGTCCCAGTAAAATGCCAAAATTGTGTTGAAAAATTGGGTTTTCTGATTCAAGTCTGCCTGTTCCTGAAAGCTGGGAAGCTGCTGAGTTTAGCACCGCAAACCCTTTGTTGATGCCATTTTCAGGGGAAAATCCACAAGCCTTCTTCTGCAGCCACTTTTTCCAATTTTTTTGAAAAAAACAAAATTTTCACTGTATTTTGGCCAATTTCTTGGCCTCCTTCAGGGGAACCCACAAAGTCTGGGTACCTCTAGAATCCCTAGGATGTTGGAAAAAAAGGACGCAAATTTGGCTTGGTTAGCTTATGTGGACAAAATGTTATGAGGGCCTAAGCGCAAACTGCCCCAAATAGGCAAAAAAAGGCCTGGCACAGGAGGGGGAAAAGGCCTGGCAGCGAAGGGGTTAATCATCATCACTTTACTTTATTTCGGTAAAAACATAACATAAAAGTACAGTACATAACAGTCCAAGGAAAAGATTATAAAAAGAGTATGAATAAGATAAATAACAAGCTCTAAAAACTGAAATATTTAAAACAAAATAAGACAATGGTTAAAAAGTTTTCCTTTTTCCATAAATACAATGCTTAACAAAACATCCAGCCTCAGCTAAAACATCAAACTAATGGTCTTACACTTAAATACGGCAACTGTACACTATAATGCCTGCTTCTAAAATCTGCTACTAAGTCTTATTCTTTAAATCCCTAATCTAAAACGCCAAATTGATTTAAATTTTTTTGCCACAGGGCAGACTATTTGTACAGATGAATCTGATTTAAGTACTCTCACAGCAGATAAACAGTTCCTAAAACCCATTTGTTTACAAAAGGGAATAATCCAAAAAACCCTCTGTTTGCAATATGCATGACATTGGAAAAGGACATGGAGATCAGTCTCTTCATTCTTGCAGCCCATCGGACATAACTTAGACCTGTTAGTAGAATTGGGCCATTTATAAGTTAAAGAACACAGAGGAAGAGACCCTATTCTAAATCTAAAGAAGAGAGCACACGCAAATGGAGAGAGTACTGCATCCATAAAGGGCTGACATGGAAGAGGGCGTGACTTCAGTTAGTTGCGCAGTTTGGACTTTAAGCCAAAAAGCGTCCTTCAAGGTCTGAGCGGCATTTTTGGGAATAGGAGAGGGATCCTTCCAGTAGGAACCCAAACCAAAATGAAGAAAGGACCATTCAACATAGGTACACCACTTGATTTTGGTGTTAAAATTAGTGCCCACCAGTTTGGACAGCCCACATCTAAAAGGAGTAAGAGCGTCTGATGACCATAACCGGATCCAGAACAGTAGTGGCCTTAAGGAGGCAATCTGGTTAATTGGAAAAAGATTTAGGTCCATTCGGATAGGCAAAGAAGGGGTACTTGAAGGAACTCTTAGCAGCATCTTTAGAAACTGATTTTCGGTCCTAGCCAGGTCCTCCAAATTGCAGTGGCCCCATAGCTCAACACCATACAAAGCCCCCCCCGGCTTGTGATTTATATATTTCAAGAGCAGGAGTCAAGGCAAGTCTGGGGGATCTGGTTGGAAATCTCACAATGCTACCCACCCTTTGCTTCAGGCACGTTAATGATTTCTGGAGGTGGGAATGCCAGCTTAGCTACATTGAGACTATCAATCCTTTGTGTTGGACAAGCCTTGATCCACTTATAGAACACACACACAATAACTAACACATACTTCAGTCCATTGCACGCAGGCATCTCAATGAAATCAAGTTGTGTTCTGTTAAATGGACCTCCAGATCTTTCTATGTGGCTCAAATTAACCATCATGTGTTTCCCTGTGTTCATCTGTTGGCATGCAATACATCTGTGACAAACTGGCTCTGCAAAAGATCTAAATTTGGGGTTGTACCATGTCTGTTTGAAAGTGCAAACCATTGCATCTTTGCCAAGATGAACCTGACCATGATAATATCTATTGATTGAATTCAGCAAACAATGTGGCAACAGAACTTTCCCTTCATTTGATATCTAGACATCATCTCCCTCTCTTTGTGCGCAAACTGTTTTCATCCAACCTCAGTGTTCTTTCTCTGTTGCCCCTTCCACAACATTTTAATTTAATCCAAGGTATCTACCACTGACAACAAGAAAGTTTGATTTGTCTCACTAGTGTTGCTTTCATTACTCCACTCTTCATAAAAAGTGATGCAATGAAGTGCACAATACCTGGCAATTTGGTCAGCATAGGCATTAACTAATGATACATAGTCATTTGATTTTACATGGACTTTACACTTCACAAGCACAAACTTCTCAGGAAATTGTAACAACTCCTGAATTCTTTCTCCATTTCAAATAGGTGATCCAGAAGAGATCATAAATCCTCGCTTGTGACATAAATGCTCAAAGTCGTGCAAAACACCAAATCCATGTTGACTATCTGAATATAGTCACTTTGAGCTGCTCAGGCATGCAGCATCCTCTTTTAAGAGCAACCAATTTAGCTACTTGGGCAGAACAGACTCCTTGAAGCCTGGATGCTTCAACAGCTACTGAGAGGGTGCAAACAGAATAACTTGCTCTTAGACTACCTTCACTATCTCTTAAACAAAAACCATCAACAAAGACAACTTGGTTATTTTCCTATAGAGGAGTATGCTGAATATCAGGTCTGGGTTTGGTGCACAGTTCAATGACATCGAGGCAGTCAGGTTCCATTTAATTGACATCAATGGTATCATCAATATTTGCAGGCATCATTGTGGCAGAGTTCAAACTTGAACATTTCTTAATGACTGCATTAGAAGATCCAAGAATTATCAGTTCGTAGCGATTAAATTGGGCACTAGTCAGATATTGGGTTTTTGATTGAGTCAAGAGTTTCTCGACTGAGTGAAGGACAAAGACTGATAAAGAATGTCCCATCACAATGCCTTCGCATTGGCTAAGACTTACAACAGCCGGAGCCAGGGCCTTCAGACAGCCAGGCAAAGCAGCAGCTACATGATCCAATGTGGCAGAAAAATAAGTCACTGGCCTGTTTGTTCCTCCATGTGACTGCGTCAAAATAGAAAGAGCACATATATCACAAAACATGACAAAACAATGCAAAACCTTTCATGTAAATATGCATTCCCAAAGTTGGAGCTCTGCACAAACTCTCTCTTAACTCATTAAACGCTTTTCATGCATTCTTCATTGAAAGGGACTGAATCTGTGACTTCCCTGTGTGTAAACTTCTACACCAGTTTGGAAATTACTGAATATTTTGGGATTCATTGGCGACAACAGCTCACCAATCCCAGAAACATTCTGACATCTCTTTGTGTAATTGGAGGATTCATATGCATAAGGTCTTCAACTCTCTCTTGGGGCTCTTTTCTTACACCTTCCTCATTTTGGTGACCCAAGTACTTCACTTCTTTATAACAGTACTGTAATTTAGGGAGGGTAACCTTGTGTCCGTTCTCACCCAAATGATTCAACAATGCTATGGTATCTTGTCTGCACACATCTTGTCTAGTGGATGCAACCATCAGATCATCAATGTACTGCACTAAAGCGGACTGCAACAGCACGTTCAAAGACTCTAAGTTCTTCAGGATCTGATTAAAAATAGATGGTGATTCTGAAAACCCTTGTGGAGCACGACACCATGAATATACATGGTTGCCCAATTGGAAACAAAAGAGGAACAGACTAACCCCATGCAAGGGCACTAAGAAAAAGGCTTGTGACAATTCATTAACTGTAAACCATTCTGCTTCACATGGAATCTGAAATAAAATCACTGCTGGAGTTGGCACTATGGGACAACAAGATACTACAGTTTTGTTCACCTTTTTTACATTCTGAACTATGCAATATTTCTAGCTTGGCTTTCACAAACCAATAATTGGTGGATTAGATGGGCTACCCATCCCTTCTTTTAACACACTTTGCTCAGCAAAATATGGAATTACTGGGATAATACCTTCAATCACTTTTAGAGTCATGTGATACTGTGGTATTCTGGGGAAAACTGCATTTGGCTTAACAGTTACTTTGACTGGCTTAACACCTCAAATACGTCCAATATATTTTCCAGAGAGGTCCCAAACTCTCAGAGTTAGTTCCTCAGGCAAATTTGTAACTGTCATGGCAGGGAATAACGTAATGAGAGAATGTATCTCATCAGTTTGACTGAAAGTTTCATCATCACTATTAGTCTGAATTTCTATTCCTTCTTGTGGAAAAGTAATGGAACATTTTTAATTCTTATAGCAAGTCTCTTCCTAACAGACTGACAGGACTTGAATCACAAACTACAAATCGGTGCACACCTTTAAAGGCTCCAATCTTAACTGGAATGGGTTATGTAATGGGATATACCAAGTGCTCGTGTGCCACTCCTAAAACCTGAACTGTCCTTCCTGGAAGGTGCACATCTGGGACTTCTTCAGATCTGACAGTGGAACGTGTTGCTTCTGTGTCAACAAGGAATGAAACACAATGACCCATAACACTTGCATTCACATAAGGACCATGCTTATCTACCTCCAATGAGACAGCCAACACACATTTTTCCTCTTATGAACTCTCACTCATACATTCTTTATTCATTTCATCATCACTGAAACCAATCAATGGGTATTGTGTAATTAACTATCCTGCATTTTGATTGACTTTTTGGTTCACGTTCTGCTGAGGAACCATCACCTGTTACTGTGCCATTGGACCTTGTGGTATCTGCATTTGCTGTGGGGCGTGAATTTGCTGTTGTGGATATTATTTTTATTTCTGGGGAACTTGCATTTGGACTGCTCCATTAGGGACATTTGTGCTTCTATTTTGGGGTCTTTGGACTCTCTGATTTTGAAACTAACTGTTGTCAACCATCTGCGCAACACCACCACCTTGCACCAAATTCTTCACAAAGGGACACTGTTGTCTCCAATGTCCAACGTTGCGCCACACATGACAATGTAGCATTTTCTTCATCTTATGAACATCAGTCACATTAGCATTTGGATCTACATGAATTCCACAACCTCTGATTCTGAACTGAGGTGATTCTGAACTGAGGCACCATATTGCCCTGCTGTTGTGTTCCCTGCATTACATTCCTGCTACCTGATCTCACTTCATCTACATCACCATTGCCTTTTTCTTCAACCTTTTTTTGTCATGTCAATCTCATCACTACAGTATTTTGCGTACTATAGCACTTCATCAATTGGCTTTCTTTGCTAGCAATTCAAATGATTCGTAATTGCATTGCTAACTTTAGGCTTCAATCCATGAACGTATCTAAACACAAAATGAATCATGTCGCTCAGCTCAATAATTTCTGTGCTACTGCATTGTATGAATGCTTTCAGCAGTCTCTTATAATAAGTAAGAACATACTCCTTTGCCTCCTGAAATGTCCTTTTAATCCTCTGCCAATCAATGTCTTTAGGGGAAACTCTAGTTTCCAGAAGCTCAATCAATTTGTAATAATCACTTTGTAATAATTTTTCATTACCTCTACAGACGGCACACTTGTTACTGGATCTCTCAGCAGCTAACACGCTGTCCAATCAACACCCTCTTACACTAAACCTACAAATCTGCTGGAACCACAATCTCAAATAAGTTGTTCAAATCTTCCAACCAGCACTTTGCAAGCTTGACAAACCTCTTAGTTTGCTGGCACCATTTCACTGGTTTCTCTCTCAACTTTGGATAATCATTTGTAAATTACATTATGCTACTTCTTCTCCAAGGGACATGAACAAAATTCCTTTCTGGAATTTCTCTCATTGGCATCATTTTACAGCTCCTCCAGTCTGCAGTACATCATTTGAAGATGCAGTCTGCTTTTTCTTCTGATATCTCCTCTTTACCCATCTGCCTTCCCATTTATCTAATGCTCCCTATGTTTGAATACTTTGAATCAACTCCTTAATGTGAATTTTAATGCCAGGTGATCTTATGTTTGAAATATCTCATGAATCTAATTCTAATCTATAATTCGTCTTTAACTCTTTGGATTTATCCATCTCATTTTCATATTTCTCAGACAAATTAGTTAATTGCTCATAAACATGTCCTGTTCTAAGAGTAACATTCTTGCACATGGAGTGCAATTCATGTTCATTGTAAGAATAAAATCTATTCAATTCAAGGGTTCCCTCAATCATCTCATTTATTTCAAATTTTAATTTATCCATGTTTAATGTCTTTTCTCCCTCTGGCGTGTTCCCTGAAGCTGATGGTCCACTCAGATTGTTTAACTATTCACTCAATTGCTGAGCTGTCAATCCTTGTAAACTAATGTTATTACCATTATTTCGAGGCACAAACTGTGGTACAATGCATGGAGCTCTTATAGCCTGCTCTTGAGTCATCACAGATGATCCCATCGAGCATGGCGAACATGCCACATCAATTAGTGGACCAACTCCATTATGTGTCTGGTTTAAACTGAAATAATTTTTAGGGGCCATGGCTGGCACAGTAGTGCTCAGTCTCTCTATTACTTCATTAATTCCAAACGGTGAATTCACTGCTGATACTGGATTTGAAATCTGAGGACCACTCTCATTACCGGGCATACAACGAGACTAATGCTTCTGACAAATTTATTTGCCTTTGCAGGAACATTAATCCTTTACTTTGCGCAGTCAGAACTGTACAAAAAGTGTGATTTGACTAATTCGGGGCAGCATTCTGTGGTTTAATCACTGGGGAATACATTGGCATTGTCTGTCTCTGATTCACATATTATGCAGGTGTCTGTACATAAGGTGTGGACTCAAACTGAGTCATTCCGTCATTCTAAATTGGCTGGAGTATAACTGGAACTGGGATATTCTGAACTGTGTTCACATTAGGAATAGTCGGCTAAGTTGCTGGCACCTGTGAAACATTAGCAGTAGGCACATTTGGAACTATCTGAACCTGGCTTTGTGCTACTGGAGATGTAGCAACATTTGGAACTACATTCTGATTTAATGATTCAGCTGTATTGTATGGTGTGGTACGATTCTTCAACAACTGAGTTATAAATGTATCATCTGAATCACTCTCTGCATCTGCTACTCTTTTATTTTCACCCTATTTTTTTTCTGTATTTTCCTCATATTTCTTTTAAGTTTTGGGCTTAACACTTCCATCACCTTCCTGAGTAGTTGCTGGAAACAACTTCACTGTGTGTAATGTATTCACTCTCCACATTCTCTGCTCTGTATCCCATCTAGCTTTTGCTATTGTCTTTTCTGCTTTCCTCATTCTCCTTTTAAATTTCTGTGCTTCTTTTTGTCTTGCAACTAATTTCCAAATAGCAAGTGCTTAAAATTTTGCAGGTCTAAGAAAGGGCTTTGGTTCGTACATAACCCTCCTCAGATTCTTTAAAACTCTCAAATTAAATGTTCCATTACTAGGAAAAGATTAAGGGGGTCATTCTGACCCTGGCGGTAAAATCCGCCAGGGCCAACGACCGCGGGAGCACCGCCAACAGGCTGGCAGTGCTCCCTTGGGCATTCTGACCGCGGCGGTACAGCCGCGGTCAGAAACGGAAAACCGGCGGTGTACCGCCGGTTTTCCGCTGCCCTGGGGAATCCTCCATGGTGGCGCAGCTTGCTGCGCCGCCATGGGGATTCCGACCCCCATACCGCCATCCTGTTCCTGGCGGTTTTGTCCGCCAGGCACAGGATGGCGGTATGGGGTGTCGTTGGGCCCCTGGGGGCCCCTGCAGTGCCCATGCCAAAGGCATGGGCACTGCAGGGGCCCCCCTAACAGGGCCCCACCAAGATTTTCAGTGTCTGCCATGCAGACACTGAAAATCGCGACGGGTGCAACTGCACCCGTCGCACCTCTTCCACTCCGCCGGCTCCATTCGGAGCCGGCATCCTCATGGAAGGGTGTTTCCCGCTGGGCTGGCGGGCGGCCTTCTGGCGGTCGCCCGCCAGCCCAGCGGGAAACCCAGAATACCCGCGGTGGTCTTTTGACCGCGCAGCGGTATTCTGGCGGTCCCAGCCAGGCCGGCGGCTTCCGCCGCCGGCCGGGGTCAGAATGACCCCCTAAGTAGCTTCCTTCTCAGCTAATTTGCAGCATTGATTTACCCAAAAACATGCTGAACATCCTATCTCTTCCATTACCTTGAATGCTGGTGTACCCTCCAGTAGAGTAGGCTCACCCTCCCTAACTGGAATAAAAACATCTCCTCTCAGCACACTCGTTAAAGCTTTGAAAAACGTAGTTTTCACACAAAACCAATTCAGAAACACAAAATCTACAAAACCCAGGAAGTAACTTTGAATCCCACAATCTCATTCACGAGCTGTTCTAAACCTCTTCCAGTGCAGTCTTGTCCACCAATCCATGCACAGCCCTTCTTACCAACCAACCTATTCCAGCACGGGCCAAATGATGTCACACTCATAGACCCTTCACACACACAGACCCTATGTGACGCCCTCTCCAACCACTTCCACCACAAAATCCTGGACATCGACAACAGCTTCATACCACACACACCCACCACACACACCCCTCACTCACCCAACCCCCACTCATGATCCCCCACCACACTCTCCACCTGGGCCCCCACCACACACAAAGAAACCTAAAAAACCATGAACTCCATCCGCTCCGGATCCCCCTCCAACCCCTGCCCACATCGCATCTACAACAAAGTCAGCCTAACCATCGCCCCCATACTCCGCGACATAATCAGTTCCTCCTTCGACACCGCCACCTACCCAGACCTCTGGAAGCACGTGGAAATCCCCGCTCTCCTAAAGAAACCCAAAGCCGACCCAGAGATCCTCTCCAACTATCGCCCCATCTCCCTCCTCCCCTTCCCCGCCAAGGTCGCCGAGAAACTAGTCAACACCCGCCTATCCCACTACCTCGAAGAAAACAACACTCTTGACCCCTCACAATCTGGGTTCTGCAAAAACCACAGCACGGAAACCGCCCTCATCGCATGCACTGACGACATTAGGACCAAAGTCGGCAAAGGAGAGACCGTCACACTCATCCTTCTAGACCTCTCCGCAGCCTTTGACACTGTCTGCCACCACACACTCTGCACACGCCTCCACAACGTAGGAATTTGCCACAAAGCCTTAGACTGGCTCACCTCCTTCCTCACTGACCGGACCCATAGAGTCCGCCTCCCACCTTTCCACTCCACCACCACCAAGATCATCTGCGGAGTCCCCCAATGGTCCTCTCTCAGCCCCACACTCTTCAACATTTACATAATCCCCCTAGCCAACATCCTCCGATCACACAGAATCACTATCCTCTCCTACGCAGATGACACCCAACTCATCCTCTCCCTCACCCATAACCCCACCACTGCCAAAACCAACCTACACGCAGCTCTCCTCGACACTGCCAACTAACCACAACTAACCACCTCAAGCTTAACTCCAACAAAACCGAGATCATCATCTTCAGCCCCAACAAAACCATATGGGACAACTCCTGGTGGCCCACCACCCTAGGACCTGCACCCACCCCCACAAACCATGCACGCAACCTCTGCATCATCCTGGACCCCTCCCTCTCCGTGACACAGCAGATCAATGCTCTTACCTCCTCCTGCTTCCTCACACTCCGCACTCTAAAAAAATCCTTCAAATGAATTCCCCCAGAGACCAGGAAGACAGTCACCCATGCACTCATCAGAAGCAGACTAGACTACGGTAACGCCCTCTACGCCGGCACCACACTCAAACTCACACGCAAACTCCAGAGAATCCAGAACACAGCTGCGCACCTTGTCCTTGGCCTCCCCCGCCACGAGCGAATCTCACCACACCTCAAAACCCTTCACTGGCTCCCCATAAACAAGAGAATCACATTCAAGATCCTCATCCAGGCACACAAATCCCTCCACAACACCGGCCCGACATACCTCAACGAAAGAGTGAACTTTCACACTCACACCCGCAACCTCCGATCAGCCAACCTCGCCCTAGCCACAGTCCCCCACATCCAACGCACCACCACAGGAGGCAGGTCCTACTCCTACCTCTCCCCCAAAACCTGGAACTCCCTCCCCACCCACCTCCGCAAAACCAAAGACCTCCTGTTCTTCAGAAAAAAACCTCAAAACATGGCTGTTCGAAGAGTGACCCCCCTGCCCCCCCCCCACCAAGCCCCATGAGACACTCACGGGTGAGTAGCGCGCTATATAAATCTTTTTGATTGATTGATGACACACTCCATTCAGCAGCTGCGACTCACTTCAGAGCCGTCTCACACACTTCTCATGCAAAACCTAGATGCAAAATATTGCAAGCACAATAAACACAAACCTTTCTGCTCACTACAGGTAGGACTCAAACACGTCGGAAGCTGTATGGAAATTTCTACTGTGGTCTTTCGCACAAACAACTACTATTTCAGCTGTGGCTTTCTCACAAACCCAAGTAAGATTTCACCCGTAAACCTCACTCTGATTAGTACGGATCCTCAGTGTGCACTCACCAAATACCAACCAAAAACCACTGGGGCAATTGTTTTAGCACAAAGTGCCACATTCACTTGGAGTAGGAAAACTCCCTATTCACCTACCTTGGAGTATGCAAACTCCCTATATTACTCATACATCCCCCTTCACTGCGGTTTGCCAAAGCATTGCAAGCACAAAACCCCACTCAAAACACATACTCTGCACTTGTAACGCGACACTGAGATTTCATCAACCCTTACACTACACCAAGAACAACTCACGATGTGGGAAAAGTCTGACTCTACTCTTCACAAGGTAAAACCATTAACTCTGCTACCAAAACTTCTGGAGTGTCGCCAGAGTCCCAGAAAGGAGTATTTACTCTCCAATTCTGGGTTCAACAACCCCCAGAATGCAGGAGAGACACCATCATAATTCTCATCTTTGGCGGTCGAGTGGATGTTTCGACTTGGTGGAGGAGGTAGTAGTCAGAAACATTTAATCACAAATCAATTACTTTACGATAACCATTTCTAAAACACCATAAACAATTTAACTCTCAATCAAACTCCAAAATGAATGAACTTTCAAAGCTTTATTACAATCCCAAAATCAATGTCACATAAATGGTGCACAAAACTAAATTATAAACATACCTAAAAATCATAGGCTGACCGAAACATCTGAAAAGATTCCATTTACTTGACACCAAAACTGTTAGACACTTTAAAAGAATAATGTACATTATCAACAACACAATATGCACATTATAATTAGAATTCAAAGCAGATAATGGTGACATTAGTAAACCATAATAATACAGTTTTAACAATGTATTTCAGAGATAGGCCATTCCTAACACTAAGCAGAATTGGACTTGCATATGTTGAAGTGGACTAACACATGCGGGCAAAAGTGAAAATAAAAGAAGACAAAAATAATTTGGGAAACATTTAACTACAGTAACTCACTACAAAAATATACTGGTGTAAGTTACTAACTGAAAAAAGGAAACAAGAAACCACATTTAGCTATACCTCTCCTCATGGGACAGCAATCAGCGTTGACTTATCTTGATTGAGCATTCACCATCTTCTGGAGTCAGTTGACTGCAGCTTCAGGACAGTGCAGAACACGAGCTGCACATTGGACAGATCAGCAGTTCAGAATTTGTTAGCCTTGCTAGTACTGAACCGCAGAACAGTATAGGGCAGTTACGACTATAATGAGAAAATTCATCAGGAAACTCAGAATCGAGATATGAGAGAGCAGACTCAAGCAAACATGGAACTTATTCTCAGAAGAGCTGGCGATGGACTGACTTCAAACAGGTTCAAAAGGGGGCTGATTTATTTTCCAAATTTCTTCACTAATCAAAGGAATAAAAATCCATTTGATTGGTCCTCATGGTGGGCACATGCTGGGAGTAAGTTTCAGTATCCAATTATTGCAGATGGCACCACCAAGTTATGATAGATACAGAAGAGTTCAAATGTGCATTGTCATCTTCCCCTGCCAAATATTACATTTTCTAAAAATCTACAACATGCAGTTCCTTTCCCATGGCACACATTAAACCAAGCTAATTTTGTGTCACATGAGTACAGTAGCTTCCTGCTCCATTCGACAGCTAAAACAAATATTGTTCCAATATTGCATCTGAAATATATATTCTCCTGGAATACAATAGAACATTCAACATTTCATTTGCAGCCTAGAGAAATAACTCAGATTAGAGGGAACAGTGTGAACAAGTACAATTTTTCATGACTGCTTGCAAAATTAATCTTCAGGCCTAGTCAAATTAAGAAACTTAAGTGCACAATAATACATTTAATACATTAATAAAACCTATTGTGCACCCATAAATTCAAATCAAATATGCAAAGCAAATTATTTGTCTAAAACATCATTCATGTTATGGCAAAGCAATTTTAATTGTGTATTCATTTTCTAAATATATAATTCACCATGAAACCCATTATATTAATGTAAGTGGGTTTAATGAATGCACATAATACATTTAGGCCCTCATTACAAACCTTGGTGGGCGGCGGAGGCCGCCCGCCAAGGTTGGACCGCCGAGCGGCCGCCTATGTGACTCCCCTTCCCGCCAGCCTTTCCATGGCGGTCTCTACCGCCTTGAAAAGGCTGGCAGGAAGGGGAGTCATAATCCCCAGGGCAGCGCTGCAAGCAGCACTGCCCTGGCGGATTATAACCGCCAGTACAACGATGGCGGGAAACCGCCGGTCCTGGCGGTGCGACCGCGGCGGTACCGCTGCAGTCATAATATGGCAAATTGTACCACCAGCCTGTTGGCGGTACAATCGCCAAAAATGAGGGCCTTAATTCTCTATTATTTCTACTTGAAAATAATATATTAATATTAATATCTATCAATAATTCACTCAAAAATAAATGCAAAATGTTTTCATGTTAAAAGTGGTGTCAGAATACAAAAAATAGGCACACATGTCCACCACATTTTAAAATTGCACTTTTTCATTTCTATGTTATCTTTTTCTGTTAATCTTTTAAATGCATGTTTATTAGCTGCTGCATGCTACTTCTATGCCACTAATTACTTATTAATACTTGATCTCTCTCAGCAGGGAGGAAGAAAATTCCATACACCTCTGGGGGTGGAACCCTCTAGAAACTTCTCCTATGTCAAAGCTGGCACCAAAGATAAATAGTGAATGCTCAAGCCCAACTGTTCAGTACACCTCAATGCCTTCAGAAGGCTTAGAAGGCTACTGTGCTGCTCTGCTGCAAGAAAGACCGCTAGTCTACTGCCTGAGTGAGAAGGACTGGAACTGCATCTTGAACACAGGACCACCAGAGTGACTCCAAGGGCTGGTTGGTTGTCCTCCTGGTCAGAGCTTCAGGGACAAAAAAGGTTCTAGCCATCTAGAACCCTACACATGGACTCTGCCTGCTATCATTCTTGACCCCCACCAAGTAGCTTACCCAAGCCCAGCTGTGATCTTTTGAGCAGATCTGACACAGAGAGACAAATCTCATTGCAGGTCCACATCAGAATTGCTGCTTTGCGATGCATCCCATTGCAGGGCCCAGCAGCTCTTTGGATCCACTGCTGCGTGATCCATCCTCAACGCAGCTCTTTGCACCACAGCCCCACAACTCCTCGAAAGCTCCACTGCACGATACATCCTGAATGCAAGACATTGCATCCCAGCCCCATAGCTCCCCGGAATTGCCACTGTGTGTCCGACCCACACTTCATCACAGTCGGCCAAAATTTGTGACTTTGGGGGTCATTATGACCCTGGCGGAAGACGGAGAACCGGCGGTAAGACCGCCTATAGGCTGGCGGTCTTACTTTGTGGAATTGTGACCATGGCGGTTACCGCCATGGACATCCGCCGCTTCTCCGTTCCGCCCGCCGGGCTGGAGACCTGGGTCTCCAGCCCGGCGGCTGTCACTATACCGCCGGCGGTATTTGGACCCGGCTTACCGCAGTGGATTTCCAGCGGTTTGAACCGCAATGAAATCCATGTCGGTAAGCACGATCAGTGCCAGGGAATTCCTTCCCTGGCACTGATAGGGGTCTCCCCCACCCCCACCCCCACCCCGACTCCCTCCCCTACCCCCCAACACCCCTGCCACCCCCCAAAGGTGGCAGGGCCCCCCTCACCACCCCGACCCCCAACATCACTTCACCCATACCCACACGACACGCACGCAGGCACCACCTACATAGTTACACGCACACACGCCGACATACATGCCTACATCCACACACACAGTCATACACGCACACCCACATTCAAACATACATGCACACATCCATACAGACATACCCACAGACATACACGCACTCACACACCCCCTCTACATACACGCACGCACACCCCCATGCACCCACACAAAACAAAACAACCCACACCCCCCTCCCCTCATGGACGATCGACTTACCTGGTCCGACGATTCTCTGGGAGGGGACGGGAGCCATGGGGGCAGCTCCACCGACACCACACCGCCAACAGAACACCGCCACAGCGAATCACAGGATGTGATTCGCTGGGCGGTGTTCTGTTGGCGTGGCGGTGGAGGTGGAGCAACCTCCACTTCCCCGCCTCCCGCCAGTATGGCTGTTGGCAGCTCTCCGTCCGTAAAAGGACGGAGAGCTGCCAACGGTCATAATAGGCCGAGCGGCAAAGCGCCACCACTGGTGGTCTTCCGCACAGCGGTCCCTCAGCGGTCTTTAAAAAAGACCGCCGAGGTCAAAATGACCCACTTTGTCTTGGTCTGGTGTGAATAGATAACCACAAGTGGCACATTGTGCTCTTAGGCACTATTTTTACCAAATCATCAAAATTGCATATCTCCGATTCTACTGATTGGGTTTTGTCATTTTGGTGTCAAAACATGTATTACATTTCACTCTATTTTTCTAAGTTGGTGTGGGATTTTTCTTGTTTTGTGTTTTCACTTTATTACTACTTGTGTGCTGCATAAATACTTTATACATTGCTCCTAAGTTAATCTTTACTGCTTTGTGCCCTGCTAGCAGACTGTTAAGCACAGGTTAATTTGAGGTTTGCTCGTGTTTCACCCTGACAGGAATTGTGGTTGCTGCTTGAGTAGGGTTTCTCCCCCCTCATCAAGTAACAATCTCCTGCAGTGACCTTTCAGGAAACCATCTGTTCTCTGAAAGGTGCTCCCTCATGAGAGGCTTCTTTCACACCACAAAGATCATGACTATAAAGGGCATATGTCTAAATTGGATATGGGGTATTTTGCTATAGTAGTGGAGGGCAGGGCCTCTACCCCTATGGCATACCCACTGACCATCCACCAAGGTCTGATGCCCCCTAAGTCCTACCACAGAATTTCAGTGGAACAAAGAAAATACCATACTTAGAACTATGTTGCTACTACATAATCTCACTAGTGGAAAATTCTAGGCAATCTAGAGAGCGAAGATTATATTTGGTGCAATACCTGATTTAGGATTTTGTTAATGGTGTGCACTTTATCAATCCATTTTTAATTTATGCTGTACCATCCAAAACTGCTTGTTTGTTTTGTTTTAGTTCAATTATATGTTATATTGTGCTTCAGTTAAGATTCTCCCCCATGTCTTCTGAAGGAAAGCCCCGTGAATGGCCTGGTCCCATAAATTCTGCATTATGCTAACTTCAGAAAAATCTACTTTATCTGCATGTCAAGTTTATAGACACAAATTTAATCTGAGTTCATAGTTAAATGACTTGAAATTATTCACAGTTCTCTAATCTATTAATGGTCAGGACCATTTTTAAGAAATTGGGTTATTAGTTGAGGGGGTGAGTACCCACCTCAAGTAATAACCACTTCCCTTGTCAAGGTGGCGCACTACAATCACTGAGTAAACCTGAGCTCAACAACCTGGCAGTTATAGCACAGAGCAAATAGGTTTAACCTGGAGGAAATTTCTATTGTATTTATGCATTGCTAAAGCAATAATAAAGTCCAAATGCAAAATGATAAAAATCACAAAACAAGTTAGTGAAATTAAGTAAAATGTAATAGACAAAATGACACCTAAATGACTACAATCTAATAAGGGGAACTGAAGATATAAATTTCAATGTTTTAAAGTAGAGATAGCGCCAAGAAGCATGAAGTGCCAATGATAGTCAATAGTCATGGCAGAACAGGTCCTAGGTAGAATTTGATGCTGCCTGAAAATGAGTGTTAATTTGATTTACTAACCAGGTTTGCTGTGGTTAAAGGTTTTACTTTATGACTTTAGTCCACTAGGTCTGACTCCACCACAGAAGTACACTTCTAAAGTCCCACATGACCTCAGAGGAAGGAGCTACTTAGAGACTCACAGGGTGTCAGACAAAGGTCACAGCAGGGCCCGGTCTAGATCCAGTTGTCACTGGTCAACTGGATAGTTGCTTGATAAAGCCTCTTCTAGCTAGTTGTATCACTGTAGCTTTAACAGGAGGTCAGGCTTTTTACCCTCGGAGTCCACTTCTTTGTCCTGGGTAGAGGAGGGAGGGCAACCATTCTTCTATGCTCTTCTCAGGTCTCAGACAGCAGGTTCAGTTCTTTTATAATTGTCCACGAGTAAATGACTGCTAAGAAGTGGGTGCTTGGAGATGGCACATTTATGCCTGAGTCTAGTTAGTGAGTGAGACTGTCCCCTGATGATGCCATAATCAATGGAGTAAAGGTTCTGGGGCTAAACCCACCAATCTTGGGCACTTTAAAGATGGCCAAATTCTTCAGCCACACTAAACATTAGCTCAGAGGACTGGTGGAATGTATAGGAGGTGCACTAAGGTAAACCTAGTGTCCTCTCACATCTAACACTACAGTCGAGTTTTAGACAGTCCCTGCCAACTTAGAGTCAGAAGTGTGTTAGGATAAATCTGAGCTCTCATCAACCAGAGAGTGGATACACACACATTGTTTTGGCATGCTGGTACTCCCCCCATAGCCCTTCACCGGTACTACAACTGTAGCATTTCTCGCTGTTTGTAAGAATACACAATAGATCAGTTCACATAATTAATATGCATATTCATTTCAAAATATCCTATTGTTGGAAAATGGGTTATTGGTAAGGGCAGGTAGGTACCTACACTTAGCAATAGGCCATTAACCTCCACTTAGGTCTCAGTAAATTAAGCCCAGCTCAACCCTTGGTAGTTTGGCAACGTGCGACAAGGCTTAACTTAGGAGACAGAGTGTAAAGCATTCAAATGTCACAAAACAGTAATTAAATAAAACACAGGAAACAGTTTAAAAATCCAAAACCAATTTATGAAAATAGACTATATTTTTATCTTAAAAATGACACAAAAACGAATAAAATCGGATAAGGGGAACCGGAGATATGAATTTTTAAACAATTATTGTTTTCTAGCGCCTAGAAACAGAAAGCGGCAATCTGGTCATCTGGTCCCACCTCGACCGGGGCAAAGTCAAAGTTTAAGGCCGACTGCGATAGAGCCCGGCTCGGCTACAGCCCGCGGGAGGCCTCATCAAAAGTTTACCTTCGCACTTAATCGTTTTTCTGAAGATTTTCTTCAGCGGGACAAACCTGCCAGTCCAATCTGACCTCCTGGAACTCTTCTACGGATACGTGTCGTGGGAGCCCTGGATGGAGGCTTTTACCTTTTGACTTTTGAGGTGAAAATCCTTCATCCAGGGCAACCCTGGATCTTGATCCGTTGTCCTTGGAGCCCTCCTCGGATACGCTGGCTAGGAGGTCTCGGTCAACTTTCTACGTTTGGACTTAGGGGGTCATTCTGACCCTGGCGGTAGACTACCGCCAGGCCAACGACCGCGGATGCACCGCCAACAGGCTGGCGGTGCATCCATGGGTATTCTGACCAGGGCGGTTCCGCCGCTGTCAGAAACGGAAAACCGGCGGTGTCCCGCCGGTTTTCCGCTGCCCTGGGGAATCCTCCATGGCGGCACTGCAGGCAGCGCCGCCATGGGGATTCCGACCCCCTTACCGCCAGCCTGGCGGTTTTGACCGCCAGAACCTGGCTGGTGGTAACGGGTGTCGCGGGGCCCCCTAACAGGGCCCCACCAAGATTTTCAGTGTCTGCCAAGCAGACACTGAAAATCGCGACGGATGCAACTGCACCCGTCGCACCCCTTCCACTCCGCCGGCTCCATTCGGAGCTGGCATCCTCATGGAAGGGGGTTTCCCGCTGGGCTGGTGGGCGGCCTTCTGGTGGTCACCTGCCAGCCCAGCGGGAAACTCAGAATTACCGCGGCGGTCTTTTGACCGCGCAGCGGAATTCTGACGGCGGTACTTTGGCGGGCGGCCTCCGCCGCCCGCCAAAGTCAGAATGACCCCCTTAGTCTCTTTTTTGGAGATTTTGTTCACAGGGACGAACCTGCAAATCAGGCCGTGTCACGGTTAAGGCAAGCCGGCTAGAGTTGCCGCGGCGGGTCGGTCCCTCTATGGAGCTTTTTTTTTCAAAAGTTCTCCAAACTTCTCCAAACTTCTGGATCTTCTTCCAGATGTTCCTTTAAGGTTCTTTGGGGGTCCACAACTCACCCCCAAGGTTCCAAAAGCTCTGAGATGATCCTTGGGGGTGTGGACTACAACTCCCAGAATGCACCTGGCACAAACTCCTTTCTGGGCATGCGACAGTGGTCAGCTGGTTGATTTCTTCAGGAGTTGGTGCAGGGGACTCTGGTTAGCAATTTTTCACCTGTAGCAAACAGGGAGTCCCTCTTTGAACCAGATGAAGCCAGGCAAAGTCCTTCTTGTGGTGAAGCCCAAGTGTGCAGCTGGTGCAGTCCTTCAGAGTGCAGGGTCCAGGTGCAGGCCAGGGGTCCAGCAGGGCAGTCCCTCGTCTTCTGTGGTTCTTACTTGTTGGAATCTGATGGGGATCTGAGGTGTGGGTGCAGGTCTGCCAGTTTTATCCCTGCTCCTGGGTGAAAAACAGGGGGTCCTGGTTCTCCAATCAGGTGCAGGGTCCTTCCCCCTGTGATGACCACTTCCTGGGAAGTGTGGCAAAAATCAGTCCCAGGAGGCAACATTCTACAAAAATCCATCATGGCTGTAAGTGATTTTTGGAGGTTACATCTGGCTGAGCACTCCCACTGGTGTGGCTAAAAATCCTAAACACACCCCTCTCCTGCCCTCTCCTAATCTAATCAAGGGGGCACCTAACTGTCTGGGTTTGCAGGATGTGGGGATGTTGCTGGGTTGCTCCAAATGTCCTTCTCCTCCTTTGAAGACCAGTTTGGCAGTCCTCCCCCTTCCTGCCTCACCATCTGCTGAGGGGAGATCTCCTCCCACAGGCACATCTCTTTGTGTGAAGCCAGGCCACTTCACACCTCATCGAGGCAGCCTGGCCAGGCTGCCAGAGGCTGATCAATCAGAGCACAGCAGCAAAAACACTGCAGGGCTGAAGTTGGCAACTTTTCAGGTAAAGTTTAAAACTCTTTGCCTGAACAAGTTATATTAAATCCCACAACTGGAAGTTGTGGGATTTATTATAACAATTAATTTGATACCAAACCCTTTGTATCTGTCACTTAAGGGGACTTTTAAAATTAAAATAAAGTCTCCTAATTCTAACCTATGAAGGCCATTCACTACTATGAGGGGAAAACAAATTTGGCTGTTTTTACCTCACCAGGGCTTATAAAACTATTTTCATAAGGTCCCTGCTTATAGTTAGGGGCACATAGGGTACACCTTAAGGGTGACTTATATGTAAAAATAAGGTAGTTTAAGACTTTGGAACTACTTTGAATTCTAAAGTCGAATTTGCATATAACTTTAATTTAAAAGCAGCCAGCAAGGCAGACCTGCCTTTAACATTACACTGGGCACATCAGCAGTGCACCTATGGGTACACTACCTATGCCGGGGTCCCTAAACCTACATGCCCTACCATATACCAGGGACTTCTAGGTAGGTTGACTTAGCCAATAATAATTAGCCTAATTTGCATATCCACTTTACACAGAGCACTGGCCCTGGGACTGGTAGGCAGTACCCAGGGCACAGCCGATTGCTGATGAAGGCAACTGTCGCGCCGCTGCACGCGGCACGAGCCGAACATTCGTCTCGGGCTGCAACATGCGTTTCCAAGACGCGGCCCGCCCCCAGTCTGCTGTGTGCTTTCCCAGGCCCCAAATGGGCATGGGGCCTCGCTCTTTTTCTGTGCACCGCGTTTTCAGGCATTTCTGACCCCCACTCACCTGTTCTTTTCTTCTCTTTTTTCTTTTCTTCTTTTCTGGGACATCTGGTTGTACCTTCCTTTATGTTTTTTCCCCCTTCCCATGTTACCTTTCTCTTCCCAGCATTCCTTGCTCCCTATTCTCTATGGTTCCTAGTCCATTATGTTCTATGTACTTTTCCCTATCTAAGATGGTGTCCTTTTACTTCCTGTTGGTCGTTTCCTGTTTGTTGGTATTTAAAGGTGGATTCTTTCTCTCCTTGCGCTGCAACACTTTCTGTTTGGATGGTGTCTTCGCTCCTGCTTCCTCGTATTCTTGTGCTGGTTCTCGATAGTTCGGAATACTTTTTCCTGTATTTGCTCTTGTTGATATCTCTTCCTTTTTGTTCCTGTTTTAGGAACATATCCTTGTGGATGTTTTTTCCCCTTTTCTGTTTTTTTTTCCTTCTGGCGCTACTTCTGAGGGACACGGACTGCT
The DNA here is from genome assembly GCF_031143425.1 of Pleurodeles waltl. Classification (NCBI taxonomy): domain Eukaryota; kingdom Metazoa; phylum Chordata; class Amphibia; order Caudata; family Salamandridae; genus Pleurodeles; species Pleurodeles waltl. The sequence continues at coordinate 492,055,679 of NC_090442.1, read as the reverse complement.
CTTGGCGTACCCATTGCCTGCAGCACCGTGGCTACCAGAAAGAGTCGCCCCTACTTGGGCCAAGGCCGAACACTCAAGAACAGGATCCACGCCACTCGCTCTGCGGCCTCCAGGGTAAAGCAGCACGTAAGTTGTGACAGCAACTGGTTGATCTTGGCCCTCTTCATTAACTTGTGCTAACACTGCCCCAATCCCTTCCTCTGAAGCATCTGTTTCCACTATGAACTCCTTGCCATAGTCAGGGGCCAGTAACACTGGTGCTGAACACATAGCCTGCTTTAGGGTGTCAAAAGCTTTCTGACACCTTGGGGTCCAAATGACCTTCTTGGGTTGTTTCTTGGAGGTAAGCTCAGTCAGAGGGGCCAATATGGTCCCATAATTCTGAACAAACCTTCTGTAGTACCCAGTCAGGCCAAGAAAGGCCCTGACCTGAGTCTGTGTTTTAGGAGCCTCCCAATCCAGGTTAGTCTGGATCTTGGGCTGGAGAGGTTGTACATGGCGCACACCAACAAGGTGGCCCAGGTACACAACTGAGCTTTGCCCTATCTGGTACTTGCTTGCCTTGATAGTCAGGCCTGCTTGAAGCAGGGCATGAAGCACTTCCTTCTGGTGGACCAGGTGGTCCTCCCAGGTGGAACTAAATACAGCTATATCATCCAGATAAGCTGCACTGAAAGATTCCAACACAGACAGGACTCTATTCACCAACCGTTGGAAGGTGGCAGGAGCATTTTTCAGGCCAAAGGGCAATACCTTTAACTGAAAGTGGCCCTCTGGTGTGGAAAATGCTGACCTCTCCTTAGCTCCTGGACTTAAGGCAGTCTGCCAGTACCCTGAGATCAGATCAAATGTCCTCAGAAATTTGGCAGCCCCCAACCTATCAATGGGCTCATCAGCTCTAGGTATGGGGTGAGCATCAGTCCTAGTGACTGCATTTAGACCTCTGTAGTCCACATAAAATCTTAATTCCTTCTTCCCACCTTGGGGATTAGGTTTGGGCACCAGTGCCACTGGATTGGACCAAGGACTGTCAGAGGGCTCAATTACCTTGAGCTCCAACATCTTAGCCACTTCAGCTTTGATGTTGGCCTTGACCTGGTCAGACAGCCTGTACAGCTTGTTTTTGACAGGTAAGCTGTCACCATTGTCAATGTCATGGACACACCAATTGGTGAGTCCAGGGGTCAGGGAGAACAGACTAGCAAACTGCTTCAAAACTTGTCTGCAGTCTTTTTGTTGCTGGTCTGTCAACTTGGGAGAGAGTACCACTCCCTCCACTGACTCATTTTGTTCATTTGAGGACAGGAGGTCTGGCAGAAGTTCACTCTCCTCCTCCTTCCCTTCATCAGTGACCATCAGCATGGTCATGTCTGCCCTGTCCTGGTGGGGTTTCAACCTGTTGACATGCAGCATCCTACGAGGATTCCTCAGGGTACCAAGGTCCATCAAGTAGGTGACCTCACCCTTTTTCTCCACAATTGGATAGGGCCCAGTCCATTTGGCCTGAAGTGCCCTATGAGCCATGGGCTCCAAAACCCACACCAGCTGTCCTGGGTGATACTCAGGCATGGTAGCCTTCTGGTCATGCCAGAGCTTCATGAGCTCTTGGCTGGCTTCCAGGTTTCTGCTTACCTTCTTCATGTACTCAGCCATGCGTGACAGCAGGCCCAGCACATAATCCAGCACATTCTCCTTGGACTCTTTTAGAGGCTTCTCCCAAGACTCTCTCACCAAGCACAATGGGCCTCTTACAGGGTGCCCAAACAGTAACTCAAAGGGGCTCAATCCAACCCCCTTCTTTGGCACCTCTCTGTAGGCAAATAGCAGGCATGGGAGGAGAACATCCCATCTCCTCCTGGGTTTGACAGACAAACCCATGATCATGCCCTTCAGGATCTTATTAAATCTTTCCACCAGACCATTGGTCTGTGGATGATGCGGGGTGGCGAACTTATTAGTAACACCACACTCATCCCACATGGCTGTCAGATAGGCAGACATAACATTTGTGCCCCTATCTGAGACCACCTCCTTTGGGAACCCCACTCTGATGAACACACCAAGTAGGGCCCTAGCCACTGTGGGAGCAGTGACTGTCCGGAGGGGTATTGCCTCAGAGTACCTGGTGGCATGGTCCACAACCACCAAAATGTACCTGTTGCCTGAGGCAGTTGGTGGGCCTAGGGGACCAACAATATCAACCCCCACCCTCTCAAAGGGAGTCCCAACCACCTGCAGTGGTATCAAGGGAGCCTTTGGCTTGCCCCCTGCCTTGCCACTGGCTTGGCAGGTAACACAGGAGCTGCAAAACTCCTTGACTTATTCTGACATTTGGGGCCAAAAAAATGGTTGACCAGCCTGTTCCAGGTCTTGGTCTGTCCCTAATGTTCCGCTCAGGGAATATCATGGCTTAAAGTAAGGAGGAATTCTCTATACTTCTGGGGGATCACTACTCTCCTGGTTGCCCCTGGTTTGGGGTCCTTTGCCTCGGTGTAGAGAACTCCATCCTCCCAGTAAACCTTGTGGGTCCCACTGGTATCCTCTTGTTCTTGCCTGGCAGCAGTCTGCCTTAGGCCATCAAGAGTGGGACACTCTCTTTGTCCCTGACACAACTCTTCTCTGGTGGGCCCACCTGCCCCTTGTAGTTCTGCCAAGTCAGGCAGAGCTTGCAGGGGAAGTGGTCCTCCCTCATAGGTCAGATCTCCCCCTCAGGTTTGGATTCCTCCTGATCCTCTGTACTTGTGGGGCTGGCAAGCCAGACCCAGTGCCCTTTCTCTTCTTCTTGGAGGCTTGGCCCATTCTTCCAGGGTCCAAGTGTCCAGCACGTCCCTGTTGTGCTGCCTGTGACCTAGTCACAGCACACACCTGTTCAGGGAAGTCCAGCATCTGTGCATGGACCCTTCTCTCCACCTCTGACCATTCAGATGCTTCAAGATAATTTCCCAGCAGACACTCTACTGGGAGGGCAGGAGCTACAGCTAACTTCTTAGGGACAGTCATACCTCCCCATTCCAGGCTCACCATGGCCATGGGATGGAGTTTGGTTCTGCTATCTGCATGAGTCACTTGGTGGAGGACACCAGGTAAGACCTGTTCTGGAGAAACCAACTTCTCTGTGACCATTGTCACACTGGCTCCTGTATCTCTCAGAGCTTCCACCTCAGTCCCATTGACTTTAGGCCTCTGCCTATAGCTCTCCATTCTGGGAGGTAAGGTGGCCATAGTTGCAATGTCCACCCCACCCACAGATACTAAGGTGACCTCTGAGTACCCTGATCCCAGCCCTGGGCCAACTTCCACCCTATCCCTACACTAGCAATCCCCTGGGATTGCCTACCAGTGTGGGGCTTCTTGGAGCAGATAGCATCTCCTCTTTTGTGTCCAGGTTGATGACACTTAAAACACTTGCCGGCCTTAGCAAGCTCCTGAAACTTTCCTGCTTTAACAGGATCATAATGCTTCCCCTGATAACCTTTCCCCTTCGAAGTAGAATGGCTCGGGGCTCCCCCACCCTGAAAGTTTTTGGGGGACTCCTGTGAGGACTCCTTGGGCTTTTTGTCATCTTTCCCTTGGTTCTTCACCTAAGAAGAACCATGTCCTCCCTTTTTCAGATCACCCCCTGGGGGTTTCTGGTTAACCCTAGTTCTTAACCAGTCATCTGCTGCCTCCCCCAGCTCTCTGGGGTTGGTCAACTTAGAATCAAATCAAATCAAATCATTAACATTTATAAAGCGCGCTACTCACCCGTGCGGGTCTCAAGGCGCTAGGGGGGAAAGGGGGGGTTATCGCTGCTCGAACAGCCAAGTCTTTAGGAGTCTCCGGAAAGCGGAGTGGTCCTGGGTGGTCCTGAGGCTGGTGGGGAGGGAGTTCCAGGTCTTGGCCGCCAGGAAGGAGAAAGATCTCCCACCCGCCGTGGAGCGGCGGGTGCGAGGGACGGCAGCAAGTGCGAGGCCAGCGGAGCGGAGGGGGCGGGTGGGGACGTAGAAGCTGAGGCGTCTGTTGAGGTATTCCGGTCCCTTGTTGTGGAGGGCTTTGTGTGCGTGGGTGAGAAGACGGAAGGTGATCCTTTTGCTGACTGGGAGCCAATGCAGGTGTCTCAGGTGTGCGGAGATGTGGCTGTTGCGGGGTACGTCGAGGATGAGGCGGGCCGAGGCGTTTTGGATGCGTTGCAGGCGGTTTTGGAGTTTGGCGGTGGTCCCGGCGTAGAGGGTGTTGCCGTAGTCCAGGCGACTCGTGACAAGGGCGTGGGTCACGGTTTTTCTGGTGTCGGCGGGGATCCAGCGGAAGATCTTGCGGAGCATGCGGAGAGTGAGGAAGCAGGCGGAGGACACGGCGTTGACTTGCTTGGTCATGGTGAGAAGAGGGTCCAAGATGAAGCCGAGGTTGCGGGCGTGGTCTGCGGGGGTCGGTGCGGTGCCGAGGGCCGTGGGCCACCAGGAGTCGTCCCAGGCGGACGGGGTGTTGCCGAGGATGAGGACTTCCGTTTTTTCAGAGTTCAGCTTTAGGCGGCTGAGCCTCATCCAATCTGCGACGTCCTTCATACCCTCTTGTAGGTTGGTCTTGGCGCTGGCGGGGTCCTTGGTGAGGGAGAGTACAAGTTGGGTGTCGTCGGCGTAGGAGGTGATGATGATGTTGTGCTTGCGTACGATGTCGGCGAGGGGGCTCATGTAGACATTGAAGAGTGTCGGGCTGAGCGATGAGCCTTGAGGTACGCCGCAGATGATCTTGGTGGGTTCTGAGCGAAACGGAGGGAGGTAAACTCTTTGGGAGCGGTTAGCGAGGAAGGAGGCGATCCAGTCCAGGGCCTGGCCTTGGATCCCGGTGGAGCGTAGGCGGGTGATTAGGGTGCGGTGACAGACGGTGTCAAAGGCAGCCGAGAGGTCGAGGAGAATGAGGGCGACTGTTTCACCGTTGTCCATCAGGGTTCTGATGTCGTCTGTGACTGAGATGAGGGCGGTTTCCGTGCTGTGGTTGGTTCGGAATCCGGTTTGTGAAGGGTCGAGCAGGTTGTTGTCTTCCAGGAAGGTGGTCAGCTGTTTGTTGACGGTCTTTTCTATTACCTTGGCTGGGAAAGGTAGAAGAGAGATGGGGCGGAAGTTTTTCAGGTCGCTTGGGTCAGCCGTAGGTTTCTTTAGTAGGGCGTTGACTTCAGCGTGCTTCCAGCATTCGGGGAAGGTAGCAGAAGAAAAAGAAGAGTTGATGACGGTCTGGAGGTGCGGGGCGATGATGTCGTCGGCTTTGTTAAAGATGAAGTGCGGGCAGGGGTCCGAAGGGGCGCCGGAGTGGATAGAGTTCATGATGGATTTGGTTTCTTCCGTGTTGATGTGGGTCCAGTTGTTGAGGGTGATGTCCGGGGAAGCGGGTTCAGTGGTGTATGGTTGGGTCTGGTGTCCGAAGCTGTCGTGGAGGTCGCTGATCTTGCGATGGAAGAAAGTGGCGAGGGATTCGCACAAATCCTGTGAGGGCGTGACGGCGTTGGCGCTGGCGCTGGGGTTGGAGAACTCTTTGACGATGCTGAAGAGTTCTCTGCTGTTGTGGCTGTTTTTGTCTAGTCTGTCGGTGAAAAAGTTCCTTTTGGCAGTGCGGATCAGGTGGTGGTGTTCGCGTGTAGCGTTCTTGAGGGCGGTCATGTTGTCAGCGGTGTGGTCCTTGCGCCAGGCCTTCTCAAGGGCACGACAAGTTTTCTTTGATTCTTTGAGGGTGTCAGAGAACCAGAGAGGTTTTTTGGTGTTGGTCTGTCGATGCGTGCGTTTGAGGGGAGCAAGGTTGTCAGCGCAGTTGGAGATCCAGTTTGTGAGGTTGAGAGCTGCGTCGTTGGGGTCGGTGGTGAGGGTGGGTTGGTTGGCGGCGAGAGCGGAGAAGAGTTGCTCTTCAGGGATCTTGTTCCACTGTCGACGAGGGATGGGTTGAGTGCGGAGGTGGGAGGTCTCGCGTCGGAATGTGAAGTGGACGCAGCTGTGGTCGGTCCAGTGTAGGGCAGAGGTGTGGCTGAAGAAGACGTGTTTGCTGGCGGAGAAGATAGGGTCGAGCGTGTGTCCGGCGATGTGGGTGGCGGTGTTCACCAGTTGTTTGAGGCCGAGGTTGGCGAGGTTGTCGAGCAGGGTGGTGGTGTTGGGGTCGTTGTTTTGTTCCAGATGGAAGTTGAGGTCGCCTAGGAGGATGTAGTCCGGTGAGGCGAGGGCGTGCGGGGAGATGAAGTCGGCGATGGCGTCGCTGAAAGAGGCGCGAGGTCCGGGAGGACGGTAGACGAGGGATCCTCTGAGGGTGGTCCTTGGGTCGGTGCGAATCTGAAAATGCAGGTGTTCAGCGGCGAGGGGGGGGTGTTCGGTGGAGGTGGTGACGCTGATGGAGTCTTTGAAGATGATGGCGACACCTCCTCCTACTTGGTTGGTGCGGTCTTTTCTGGAGATCTTGTAGCCTTCGGGGATGGCGGTAGCGATGTCTGGAACAGAGGAGGCGTTCATCCATGTCTCCGTGATGAAGGCGACGTCCGGGGCTGTGGAGTCCAGGAGGTCCCAAAGTTCAACGGCGTGCTTGTGGACGGAACGAGCGTTGACCAGGATGCACTTGAGGTGGTTGATGGTGCGTGGGCTTGTGGTCGTGGTAGTTGCGTGGTGGAAGATGCGTTTGCAGGAGTTGCAGGTGAAGGGTCCATGGGTGCGTTTGGGGTGAGCTAGGAAGCAGGTTTTGGAGCGCCCTGGGTTGAGGGCGTGGAGGGTGGTGGGGTCGTAGCGGATCAGCGGGGCTTGGGGGAGCTGGGGACCAGGGGTCGTGGCGCTGGGCGCGGGCCAGGCGCAGACGGGCGCAGACGGGCTTGCCTCTGGCGCGCCTCTGGCGCGCCCGCTGCGCAGTCGCGCAGCGGCCGCCATAAGAGGTAGGAGGGGGGGAGGGGTCAGCTGGGGGCGAATGGGAGCTGGGGGGCGGGGGCGTGCAGGAGGTCGCGGCGGGAAAGCGCGAGGGAGGGGGGGGACAGGTAGAGTGAGAGGAGCTGGGGGAGGGGGTTTAGGGTGGAGGAGGGTGAGTGTTAGGAGGTTTGGAGATTAGGGAGAGAGATAGGAGTAGGGTTGTGAAGATAGGGGAGGGGGGGTTGTAGAGGTGGGTGAGGGAGAGAGGTAGAGTGAGAGGATAGGGAGATAGGTAGTAGAGGGGGTGGCGGGAGGGGGGGAGAGATAGAGAAATAGATAGAGAAAATAGATAGAGAAGTCGATAGATAGGGAAATAGATAGATAGACAGATAGGTAGGTAGGAGGAGGTGGAGAGTGGGGGAGTTAGATAGTGAGATAGGGAGCTAGAGAGATAGGAAGATAGGAGGAGTGAGGGAGGTAGATAGCGAACGGGTTAGCTAGGGGTGAGAGAGGGGGAGGCGAGTGAGGGAGGGGGATGAGGAAGGAGCAGGAGGGCAGGCTCGGGGGAAGAAGACGGAGGAGGTAGAAGAGCCGAAGACAGGAGAACAGAGGACAGAAGAACAGAAGACAGAAGAACAGAAGACCGGAAGAGCAGAAGACAGAAGAACCGAAGAACAGAAGACAGAAGCACAGAAGATCGGAAAAGCAGAAGAACAGAGAAGAACACAGAAGAACAGAGAAGAACACAGAAGAACACAGAAGAACACAGAAGAAACGAGAAGAAGAACACAGAAGACCGGAAGAACACAGAAGAACAGAAGGGAAGAACAGAAGAACAGAAGAAAAGAACAGAAGAACACAGAAGAAGATTGCAGAGGGGGAGCGAGGAGGAAGAGACAGAGAGGAGGAAAAGAAGCAGGAGCAGGAGAGAAGGTGAGTGGCGCAGGGCAGGGCGAGGGGCTGGGAGGAGGGGGGTACTTACAGTTAGGTGGGTCTCAGGAACACAGGAACTCGGGAACTTGGAGGAGCTGCAGCGGCAGGGGGAGCGACCTACCCTTGGGTCAAGGGTCGCTACCACTGTCGCGCAGCGGCCGCCATAAGAGGTAGGAGGGGGGGGAGGGGTCAGCTGGGGGCGAATGGGAGCTGGGGGGCGGGGGCGTGCAGGAGGTCGCGGCGGGAAAGCGCGAGGGAGGGGGGGGGACAGGTAGAGTGAGAGGAGCTGGGGGAGGGGGTTTAGGGTGGAGGAGGGTGAGTGTTAGGAGGTTTGGAGATTAGGGAGAGAGATAGGAGTAGGGTTGTGAAGATAGGGGAGGGGGGGTTGTAGAGGTGGGTGAGGGAGAGAGGTAGAGTGAGAGGATAGGGAGATAGGTAGTAGAGGGGGTGGCGGGAGGGGGGGAGAGATATAGAAATAGATAGAGAAAATAGATAGAGAAGTCGATAGATAGGGAAATAGATAGATAGACAGATAGGTAGGTAGGAGGAGGTGGAGAGTGGGGGAGTTAGATAGTGAGATAGGGAGCTAGAGAGATAGGAAGATAGGAGGAGTGAGGGAGGTAGATAGCGAACGGGTTAGCTAGGGGTGAGAGAGGGGGAGGCGAGTGAGGGAGGGGGATGAGGAAGGAGCAGGAGGGCAGGCTCGGGGGAAGAAGACGGAGGAGGTAGAAGAGCCGAAGACAGGAGAACAGAGGACAGAAGAACAGAAGACAGAAGAACAGAAGACCGGAAGAGCAGAAGACAGAAGAACAGAAGAACAGAAGAACAGAAGACAGAAGCACAGAAGATCGGAAGAGCAGAAGAACAGAGAAGAACACAGAAGAACAGAGAAGAACACAGAAGAACACAGAAGAACACAGAAGAAACGAGAAGAAGAACACAGAAGACCGGAAGAACACAGAAGAACAGAAGGGAAGAACAGAAGAACAGAAGAGAAGAACAGAAGAACACAGAAGAAGATTGCAGAGAGGGAGCGAGGAGGAAGAGACAGAGAGGAGGAAAAGAAGCAGGAGCAGGAGAGACGGTGAGTGGCGCAGGGCAGGGCGAGGGGCTGGGAGGAGGGGGGTACTTACAGTTAGGTGGGTCTCAGGAACACAGGAACTCGGGAACTTGGAGGAGCTGCAGCGGCAGGGGGAGCGACCTACCCTTGGGTCAAGGGTCGCTACCACTGTCGCGCAGCGGCCGCCATAAGAGGTAGGAGGGGGGGGGAGGGGTCAGCTGGGGGCGAATGGGAGCTGGGGGGCGGGGGCGTGCAGGAGGTCGCGGCGGGAAAGCGCGAGGGAGGGGGGGACAGGTAGAGTGAGAGGAGCTGGGGGAGGGGGTTTAGGGTGGAGGAGTGTGAGTGTTAGGAGGTTTGGAGATTAGGGAGAGAGATAGGAGTAGGGTTGTGAAGATAGGGGAGGGGGGGTTGTAGAGGTGGGTGAGGGAGAGAGGTAGAGTGAGAGGATAGGGAGATAGGTAGTAGAGGGGGTGGCGGGAGGGGGGGAGAGATAGAGAAATGGATAGAGAAAATAGATAGAGAAGTCGATAGATAGGGAAATAGATAGATAGACAGATAGGTAGGTAGGAGGAGGTGGAGAGTGGGGGAGTTAGATAGTGAGATAGGGAGCTAGAGAGATAGGAAGATAGGAGGAGTGAGGGAGGTAGATAGCGAACGGGTTAGCTAGGGGTGAGAGAGGGGGAGGCGAGTGAGGGAGGGGGATGAGGAAGGAGCAGGAGGGCAGGCTCGGGGGAAGAAGACCGAGGAGGTAGAAGAGCCGAAGACAAGAGAACAGAGGACAGAAGAACAGAAGACAGAAGAACAGAAGACCGGAAGAGCAGAAGACAGAAGAACAGAAGAACAGAAGACAGAAGCACAGAAGATCGGAAGAGCAGAAGAACAGAGAAGAACACAGAAGAACAGAGAAGAACACAGAAGAACACAGAAGAACACAGAAGAACACAGAAGAAACGAGAAGAAGAACACAGAAGACCGGAAGAACACATAAGAACAGAAGGAAAGAACAGAAGAACAGAAGAGAAGAACAGAAGAACACAGAAGAAGATTGCAGAGGGGGAGCGAGGAGGAAGAGACAGAGAGGAGGAAAAGAAGCAGGAGCAGGAGAGAAGGTGAGTGGCGCAGGGCAGGGCGAGGGGCTGGGAGGAGGGGGGTACTTACAGTTAGGTGGGTCTCAGGAACACAGGAACTCGGGAACTTGGAGGAGCTGCTAAAGTGCGGAGCTTCTGTTGGACACAATTGGTTAGAAGGTGCTCCCTCATAATCAAATTGTACAGTCCCTCAAAGGTACTTACCTTGTTGCCCTGTACCCAGCCCTCTAGTGCTTTAACTGAGATGTCCACAAAGTCCACCAAGGACTGGGTGCTTGTCTTTTGGGTGTCCCTAAACTTGAGCCTATACTGCTCTGGGGTCAGACCAAACTTTTTAGTCAAGCATCTCTTCATACTGGGGTATGAATCTGCCTCCTCCCCCCTCAAGGTTAGGAGCCTATGCCTCCCAAAGTTGGGGACCAACTCCCAAAGAAGTGAACCCCAGTACTGAGGCTTGACTCTCCTCATCTGGAGGGCCCTCTCAAAGGCCCCCAGCCACTTGTCTATGTTATCCCCCTCTACATAGGCAGGAACCACCCCCTTGGGTAATCTGGGGCAAAACCCTCCACCCATGGACACCTCAGCTTCTCTGTCGCTGCCACCATCTCTTTTCTCTCCCCTTGCCCACTTTTTCTCTTCTAAGGCCAGCTTCTGTGGTTCCAAAGTTATAAATGCTAGCTAGGCCTCCAGCTCTCTTTCCCTGAGGGGCAGGTTCTCCCCTCCTGAAGGGACCCCCTTCCCCCAACTAGCTTTGGGTATGACCCTAGTGACTGTGTGCAGTGAGACCTGTCTTCCTCCTCCTCAATTAGGCTCAGATGCCCTCCCTCCCCTGAGTGGTTGGAGCTAGCATCCTCCCCTGCTTCTTTCTCCTCTGGAGCTTCCTCCGAGTCTGCGTGTTTTGGTCCTCAGCCCATGCTGTCAGGGATTTGATCAGGACATGCTTCTTGAGGTCAGTGGTTGCAGGCAACCCTCTTTCAGTACACAACCCCCTAACCTGGACTACTGTCAGTATGGGTAGGCTAGCCAGATCAAGATCCATGGTTCCCTAGTTTTGTGTCAACAAAAACGTTTTGCAAAGATTGGAAACAAGAATTTAGAAAAATCACAAAAATTAAATAATTGAAATTAATCCAAATTAAAAATTAAGATTTTTTTTTGTACTAGGACAAATTAAAGGATTTGTAATTTGTTTTACTTAAATCTGTAATGTGATACTGAACACAAGTACAGGATCCCACCACTGTGCACCAAAAATGTTGGAAAATGGGTTATTGGAAAGGGCAGGTAGGCACCTACACTTAGCAATAGGCCACTAACCTCCACTTAGGTCCAGTTAGGTCTCAGTAAATTAAACCCAGCTCAACCCTCGGTAGCTTGGCAACGAGCGACAAGGCTTAACTTAGGCCACAGAGTGTAAAGCATTCAAATGTCACTAAACAGTAATTAAATAAAACACAGGAAACAGTTCAAAAATCCAAAACCAATTTAGATTATATTTTTATCTTTAAAATGACACAAAACCTAATAAAATCGCACAAGGGGAACCGGAGATATGAATTTTTAAAGAATTATTGTTTTCTAGCACCTAGAAACAGAACGCACCAATCTGGTCATCTGGTCACACGTCGACCGGGGCAAAATCAAAGTTTAAGGCCGACTGCGATGGATCCCGGCTCGGCTACAGCCCGCGGGAGGCCTCAGAGGGACGAACCTGCCAGTCCAATCCGACCTCCTTGAACTCTTCTCCAGATACACATCGCGGGAGCCCATGGTGGAGACTTTTACCTTCAGACTTAGTTGTTTTCTCGAGGTGAAAATCCTTCGACGGGGTAAACCTGGATCTTGATCTGACGTCCTTGGAGCCCTCCTCGGATACGCTGGCTGGGAGGTCCCGGTCAACTTTCTACATTCGGACTTAGTCTCTTTTTTTGAGATTTTCTTCACTGGGATGAACCTGCAAATCAGGCCGGGTAGCGGTTGAGGTAAGCCGGCTAAAGTTGCCACGGCGGCTCGGTCCCTCTATGGAGCTTTATTTCAAAAGTTCTCCAAACTTCTGGATCTTCTCCCAGATGTTCCTTTAAGGTTCGTTTGGGGTCCACAGCTCACCCCAAGGTTCCAGAAGCTCTGAGATGATCCTTGGGGGTGTGGACTACAACTCCCAGAATGCACCTGGCACAAACTCCTTTCTGGCCACGCAACAGTGGTCAGCTGGTTGATTTCTTCAGGAGTTGGTGCAGGGGACTCTGGTTAGCAATTTTTCACCTGTAGCAAACAGGGGGTCCCTCCTTGAACCAGATGAAGCCAGGCAAAGTCCTTCTTGTGGTGAAGCCCAAGTGTGCAGCTGGTGCAGTCCTTCAGAGTGCAGGGTCCAGGTGCAGGCCAGGGGTCCGGCAGGGCAGTCCTTCTTCTTCTGTGGTTCTTCCTTGTTGGAATCTGATGGGGATCTGAGGTGTGGGTGCAGGTCTGCCAGTTTTATCACTGCTCCTGGGTGAAACATAGGGGGTCCTGGTTCTCCAATCAGGTTCAGGGTCCTTCCCCCTGTGATGATCACTTCCTGGGAAGTGTGGCAAAAATCAGTCCCAGGAGGCAACATTCCACAAAAATCCATCATGGCTGTAAGTGATTTTTGGAGGTTACATCTGGCTGAGCCCTCCCACTGGTGTGGCTAAAAATCCTAAACACACCCCTCTCCTGCCCTCTCCTAATCTAATCAAGGGGGCACCTAACTGTCTGGGTTTACAGGATGTGGGGGTGTTGCTGGGTTGCTCCAAATGTCCTTCTCTGCCTTTGAAGACCAGTTTGGCAGCCCTCCCCTTCCTGCCTCACCATCTGCTGAGGGGAGATCTCCTCCCACAGGCACATCTCTTTGTGTGAAGCCAGGCTACTTGACACCTCATCAAGCAGCCTGGCCAGGCTGCCAGAGGCTTGCCGATCAGAACACAGCAGCAAAAACATTGCAGGGCTGAAGTTGGCAACTTTTCAGGTAAAGTTTAAAACTCTTTACCTGAACAAGTTATATTAAATCCCACAACTGAAAGTTGTGGGATTTATTATAGCAATTAATTTGATACCAAACCCTTTGTAAATGTCACTTAAGGGGACTTTTAAAATTAAAATAAAGCCTCCCCATTCTAGCCTATGAAGGCCATTCACTACTACGAGGGAAAAACAAATTTGGCTGTTTTTCCTCACCAGGGCTTATAAAACTATTTTATAAGGGCCCTGCTTATAGTTATATGGCACCCAGCCCTAGGGACACATAGGGCACACCTTAGGGGTGACTTATATGTAAGAATAAGGTAGTTTAAGATTTTGGAACTACTTTTATTTTGTAAAGTCGAATTTGCATATAACTTTAATTGAAAAGCAGCCAGCAAGACAGGCCTGCCTTTAAAATGACACTGGGCACCTCAGCGGTGCACCTATGGGTGCACCACCTATGCTGGGGTCCCTAAGCCTACATGCCCTACCATATACTAGGGACTTCTAGGTTGGTTGACTTAGCCAATTATAAGTAGCCTAATTTGTATATCCACTTTACACAGAGCACTGGCCCTGGGACTGGTAAGCAGTACCCAGGGCACAGCCAAGAGTCAGTGACCACCTGGGTAGAGAGGCTAAAATAATTTCATATTCCAAGTGTATTACATATGCACATCTTGTGTAGCAATATCATATTTAATCATGCTAATGTACTTTTATACTTTTGTGTATGCAGTGGCGTTTACATTTTTCACTTTAGTGTTAAAAGGCCACAATGAAGTAGTCCCAATATGCTAACATCAGTGGCAACATGTGAAAACCCTCAGCAGACCTGTCAAGCAGGTCTTGACACTCCAGCATGATCCAACACCGTAATGTCAACAATAGGCCCACTGTGATGAAGATAAGGGACAAAAGAACGGTGCAGGCCTGGGTGATAGCTGCATTTTGGGACAAGGTGGGCCTCTTTGAAGTTAATCAAGACCTTGGGGCCAGCTCCACCAAGCTTAAAAAAGTAATTCATTATGTTGTGGGAGTTTGTGACTGATAATTATACTTTGTGTGAATCAGTTATCAAATTTTGCATGGCATAGCTAAATGTGATAATGACAAGGTTTTTAGGATGAAATTGTAAAACAGTGGCCTTTGAAAAGCTTGTCTACATTCCTCTGTTTAAGTGATGTACATAATAATTCTAAAGATAGCCACTTAGTACGAATATTTCTGTTTGCAAGGAAATTATTGTCCCCGAGGGGAAAAACATATGTATGTGGTTTGTGCCCAATTAGGGGACTATGGTGCGGATCGGGGTCTTTCATCTGATTTTCAAATTAAAGTGCTTGCTCCATCCAGCATATGCACTAAGTCTATGATTTAGGACCTGAACTGGAGAGATTGCAAAAGGCAAACATGGAGCAGTAATTTATTCCGCCATTCTTTGTTTCATTGAAACATGTTCCCTCATCCACTCTTGTCGGGCTCTTCAGAGTCCCCATTTGATATCCTGTAGAGAGTGACCCAGCAGAGAAACTAACTGATCGACCCCTGCACTGTCATTGCTTTTGTATGTGCAATTCAGGCTTTTATTTGGAGGGGCAGTGCAATCCAGGGTGTTGGGAAGAGTCTAATTGCCCCTCAATGTGGCTTGGTGCATGTGGATTCATGGAACCATCTGTGCCTCCCCTCAAAGAATGTCCTCGGTGTATTCTCCTGTGGCACAAAGTGCTTCCCCCAAGTCCTTTTGGACCAAGCATTCGCGATAGGGTTTCAGCTGGTTCCACGGAGGAAAGTCCTTACCTAGTTTGCATCCAGTCCTGTTTCTATGAAATGTCGAAATTGCTATTTCACAATGACACAGGGCCACACAATCATCCGCAGCCCCTTTCTAAATACAAAAACCATGTGTAGCACCTCAGATGGCCAAAAGAACCACTTGGTATTGGGAAAACGTATGTAAAAAATATGTACTGCTTTCTGCCAAACAGCATAAAAATAAAACGTTTTCCATGTAATATTATTTTCTTGAAGAAACAATCTGTGGCTGTGTAGAACAGTGGTGCGCACTTCCAAAAGGTTAGCTTCAAAATTATAAACAAGAAAACTAGTGAAGGAAGTCCAAAGACTCAAGGTATGTGTTCTAGGAGTGCCAGAGTGGTTGCCACACCTAGACACAAGGTGTGCAGACTGAGAGCCAAAATGGTCCACAATCGTTTATACGGAGAAGTAAGAACCACGGCACATCCAGCTGTTCATAATTGTATTCTTTATTCTTCTTAGTTGGATCACACAGCAATTCGTAGCATATTACTTTGCTATACAATTTGTACGTACTGACTTTCATTTGATTTCTAACTTACATGAACGCTGAATTTATATGGAATATACTTGAATTGTGCAGTTTTGGAGCATACATTCAACGTGAGGATACCACTAATTTTGCTTGGATAGAATCTTTCTTCTGCGTTTTGTTGCACCTATGTTGTGTATTTAGTAATATTGGTTATGCTTGGCAGGAGCCCTTATGGCCATTCGTAAGCACTTAGTCTACACATTGCGTAACTGCACCGTGGCCAGGCTACTCCCACTGTCAATAACCCCCTCTTTCTTTTTCGGTTAGACTTACCATGGTCCCTGTGTGGTTTTGAGACACATCAAAACATATTCTTGGACTTACCCAATCAGATTTTGTTCGCATTCATGAAGATGTTATTGTTGGAATTCGTATACTATGGCTTCAACATTTAATTTATGGTCTCTTTACCTTAATACTACAGGTATGTTAATTATTATAACTTATTTGTTTTATTAATCTCTAATTACTTTACTCTCACTATAGTCCTGCACCTTTCTGATACACATAGCACTTTCTGTCATCCACTTTATCTTCCGACTATCTGTCGCCTATATAGGATGTACTTTTATATATAGAGCACGAAATCACTATGGACCTCACTTACTAGACACCGTGGTGTTCAAGTTGTGGTGTTTGCAAAACTCTTTCTTCATTTGGCACACAGGCATCATAGGTGAAGTGTCACCGTTTGGGCTAAATGATATGGTATACTGCACTGTTGGAACTAACAGCTGTTTTTTTTTATTATCTGTAACATTACTTCACAGCCTTGAGAAAGTCGCGTTTGACGAAACACGTGTCGGCTGTCGTGGCACTATATTTGGTGGCCTTTGACCGTGATGACGCCATATTTACTACGAATTGCTGTGTGATCCAACTAAGAAGAATAAAGAATACAATTATGAACAGCTGGTTGTGCCGTGGTTTTTACTTCCCCAATATTATTTTCTGTTGATTTCATGTATCTGATTTTTTAAATTAGATTTGAGCTGTATAAATATTTGTGACTCAAACGACAAATTAAATAGTTAATCAACTGATTGCTGAGTTTCATTTTCGGCAATTAATAATTTATGCTTAAATTGATTTATATCCTGCTTTGTAGAGCTAATAGCTGCTCCTCCTTACAGTCTTTAGCGCCATTAATTTATATGATCTAATGACAGTACAGTTAATTACACAAGAGATACTATGCTTAGATTGAAAACACGATAAAGACTGTAATAAATGATCAGAGTATTTCCAGTTGTGCCCATTACTATGATCCAACTCCTCATTAGCGTAGCAATTAAACATCAGTGACATCAAGACATCTGGCTTTTAGTGCTCCGTCTAGAACATGGAATAGATATTCCTCTTGACCACATGTGCACTCCCTGTTTAATGTTTTGCAAAGCACAACTCAGCGAGAATTTACAGAAATTACTAACCTGAAACTATTGAATTACATGGATTCTAACGTTATTCACTTTATATATGCAAAGCAATACATTTACGTATCAAAAGTACATGTTGTTAATTTGCAGTCAACGTTCTTTGGGATGTATTGTCTAGTCTGCATGTAGAGATAACGTTGTAGCTGATAGTACTGTCAGGTAAACAAAAAGGTATTCTAAGTCTGTCTATGAAAAAGCAACCTAAACGGCCCATGAACATAAACACTAAAGACATTAGCATGAAAAAATAAATAAGGGTCTAAAACCAGTGGATAGAAATTAAGGAACTGAGATTTTCTGGTGGGAAATTACCACTTTTCTTTACAAGTCCCGAAGCTTGGGTGCAGTGAAAAAAACATATTTACATGAAGAGACCCACGAACAGAGCCCTGGATTCAAGGACTGTAAAGCTTAGCACTGATGAAGGGTTCCTCACACAGGCACTGGAAAGGCTGGCCGACTTTCAAAGGATTGTGGAAATATTTTCAAGAGCTATATAGCTACATAGTGCTCACAGTTCACAGTTTTGACTAAATATATTGTACATATCTCCCAGGGAATATATCTGCAAAGTGTTTCTTTTTCTTTTATTATTCATCCTTTCTTGATTTCGATATTAAAGAATGCACACTTTACAATTGTTTAGCAGTTTTAAACATATTATTACGGGAGGACTAGCCTCCTTTTCCTTTAAATCCACTTAAAGATAATGCGGAACCTTGTTGTGTTCTTTCACCTGGCTACTGTAACATAGTTTTCACTAGGCACTTTAGGAAGATACCTGTCAGATTAAAGAGGGTTCTATGCCTCTCTGCAAAGCGTATTTGTGAACCACGTTGCATCAGTCCAATCGCTATTGCTCTCAGAATGCTCCACTTGCATCTGAATATAGAATATCACAACTCAAGACTCCATGTACAGAAATAGTTGCTCGAAAACCTCTGCTTGTGCTCCTTATCTTAAGCTTTCCAGCCCACCTAACCAAGAAGACGCCTGGGTCTGAGCTTCTGTGAATCTATGGGCCAACCTAAGATGAAAGAATTTGGTGATATATCTCTCTCCACATCCAGGGCTCAACCCTTTGAAAAGTCCTTCCTCTGATCATGAAACATGAAAAAGTCTTTGGCTGTCATTATGACCCTGGCGGTCTCCAGCTGCCAGGGTTAATGGGGCGGTATCACCGCCAACAGGCTTGCAGTGAAGACCTCCACATTATGAGTGTGGCAGGTTGACCGCTGAGAACCTCCAACATCTCCACTCATACCGCTATTGCGGTATGAAGTGCCTGCCTGGAGACGTTCATCTCCGACATAGCAGTCCACAGAGGATCGTCGGCTGTATTAGGAGACAGCCTACCACTATGGTTTCTGCAGCAGTAGCACTGCCACAAAAACCATGGAGGTAGGGCTACCAGTGACAGGGAATTCCTTCTTTGTCACCAGTAGACAGCTCCCCCACCCCCTAGCAGGCACCTAACCCACTCACACACCCCCAACAGTCACAGCACCCCTGACCCCTCTTACTCACATAGCGCCCCCACCCAACACCCCACACCCCCTATTCACATAGCGCCCCCACCCTCTCCCTGCATACGCGCACGCAGACACCCACACACACCACGTATACACCCATTCACCTACACTTCCAGACACGCATCCAATCACACTCATCCAGACACGCATTCACTCACACTCACCCATACATGCATTCACTCACACGTACTCACATGCATTCAGGCATACACACATACAGTAGACGGACACCACACACCCACACACAAACCCCCCACCCTCCCAACCCCCACCCATGTCAGAAGCCCAACTTACCTTGTCTGGTGTGGAGGTCATCTGGCAGGGAAGGTGTGCTGCCACTGCCGGCAGCACCCCACCCACAGGACACCCCCAGGCCGTATTAATGGTCTTAATACAGCTGGTGGCGTCCTACTGGTGGGGTGGTACAGGTGGAAGCAACGCCGGAACACCACCGCGCGCCAGCATAGCTACTGCCGGAAATCCGCCCACAGTGTGGCGGAAATCCAGCAGTAACCATCATATGGTGGGCAGAAGACTGCCAGCATTGGTGATCTTCTGGCACCTGTGGCTTTGGCGGTCTCACTCAGAGACCACCAAAGTCATAAAGAGTCCCTTTGATTCCAACTTGTCTAAAATGCATGTATTCTACTTCATTTTGCAAGTGAGGCTCTGCAGCTTGGATTTTTGACAGCCCATCCTCTCTTTGGGCCCCCATCCTACACGCAGTCATACACCTAAAACTTATATATGTAGTTTGGGAGGATAAAGACCATTAAAGAGACATCAAAAGGACATCAATGATTTGCAATCAATTGCCATACCCAAGGTTGGTATACTAGTAGATTGTCATGGATGAGGCAGACGGTGGTGCCCACATAGTACGCTTCGGAACACGGTCCTGGACCCACCCCCACTCAGGCTGCTTCTGTTTTGCTCCAGAGTCAAGGTCATGTGAGACGTTGAGGAACTGTCCACGTGCAGCGGCCTAACTGTGTTGACTTTGAAACCAGTGTTATAGCACTTCTAACGGTGAAATTGTGGATTCCGGAACAGGAGCAGGCCCGATGGGTTCGATGCACAAACTAGAGTGCATGGCATCTTGAAGAGCTTGCAGTGGAAAGAGGCCACATCCATCTTCAGCGCTCCTCTGCTATCACGATTGTGGCTAGTTATAGACTTCCCTTCGCAACCAATGGCAGCAGTAGCAGAGACTTGGAGGGAAAGCTGTCAGCTACAACAACTTAGGGGAGGTGAGTGCTCTGGCTGTGGGGAGCTGGAGCAGGGAGATCTCTCCATTTCTTGGCATGCCCCATCACAGGCACTTTGTTTCATAGCCATATATAGCAGTTCCCTTGCTGCAAAATCCGGATCAGCAACAAACGCAGCTCTTTAAGGGGCCCCAATAGAATACGGAGATTTGAGACCTAAAACGAAAAGCACATGAGATTGCAGTCTTCCATCAGAGGCTGAACAAAATTGAGGAAAATTCTATGCAAATACCGGCTAGACTGCTGAAAATAGAACAAAGGGTCTTAAAACACTTAAGATTGTTCCTTCTCTTGTGAAAAGGAAGTGATGAGTATTCAAAAGAAGGTGGCCTTGTGTAACAACAAAATTGATGAAATTAAGAACTATGCAAGACAATCCAACCTGTGGGCCAGATTTACAGGAAATGATGTACAACGGCGCTAGCACAGTTGTGCGTCAAAATTGTTAATGCTGCTCTAAGACATTTCTTACCACTATGTATGCATCGTATCTACAAAACAGTGCACCATGGCGGTAAAAAAATGTGAGAGTCAAAATAAATTATGCTCATCTTTGCAACATGTAGCAAACAGAAATGAATCTAGTGCTGAAAAAGTGGCACTAGCCTGACAAGTGGCATGTATTTTGACACTAGTCGTGCTAGTGTCACTTTTGGGCTTAAAAGCGTCAAAAAAGCCCAAGAAAGCACCTAACAGAAGCCACTAGGTGATCCAATGTAGGATCCAGGACAGGTGACACCCCAGAGATACCCCAGTTAGCCCAGTACTAGCCAGGATGTCCAGACAAAGTCCCAGGAGAAGGGGAAAAGGAAGAGCAAATGTAGGTTCAATGAGGAGGAGAACAACATCTTGTTCACAGAGGTAATGAAGCTCCAACACCAGCTCTACATCACCTCTAAATTGCCATTAGGTACGAAGGAGGCCATATGTCAGTTCATAGTTAATAAAGTCAATAGTGTGGCAGAGGTGAAGAGGACTGTGACAAAATATAAGAAACGCTGGCACGATTGCAAGCACAGAACAAAGGAGAAACTGTCCAGCAACCAAAAGGCAACACTACAGTCTGGAGGTGGAAGTCCCACACTTTAGGAGTAGCTGGATGACCTGGAGGAGATGGTGGCAGCGGTCATCCCTGAGGAGTTGGTGGCAGAAGTCCAGGGACAGGACAATGTGGGATATGATGACCAACAACAAACACAGGGTAAGTACCAGTGGGGGGCAATGTTGTAACTAACAAATGGCATAAGGGGGTGGCACATAGGAGGCACTGTATGTATACTAAAGGGTTGCGTGGGGTCACACTAATGGCTAAACACCAAACACATGTGATGTGTACTTATTCCCCCACTATATGCACAGACCACATCACAGCCCTCGCACCATTCCCGTCACTGTGTTAACTCTATCATCTGTCCATGTTTAACTCTCATTGGGCATTATGTACCAGGCCTGTTACGCAGGTTGGGTCAACAAGGGCTGGGATACACCTCCAGACACCACTGAGAAAGGGCACAAATGCAATGTACACAGAACATACAGGGCATTTCCGTCATTACTATCCACGCTGTTGCACAATTTGCTGCTATGTGCCTAAGCAGGCACACATGCACCATGCTGCAAGGAGGTCCGCATTGCGGGGGTGAGTGTTGTTGTGCAGGAAGGGACACCTTTGTGCACAAACGCAAACACAAAAGGTGGTCGCATCTTACTATGTGTGCTGCAGGATACAGCAGAAATCGCAAGAGGGGACAAGGAGGAGAGATATTGACAGTCCTCCCCCTTGCATCACTCTTACAACCCATGTGGGCTGGCAGAGGAATCTGACACATACCCAAAATTATAAATCTGGCAATGCAACAGATTCCATACGCTTCCATGGGTGTATATGTGGCAACACCTCAAATAACACCCATGGCATACAACTCTCACACATTGTAATGCGCTAAAGGGGTCCATATGCAGAAGCCCATGAAAAGCCACACAAGATGGTTTTGATTGGACTTGTAAATGTGGACTGGCCAAATGCGCAAATAGAGTGTTCCAAAAATTGACATTCTGGTGGTACTTTGTGTCACTAGGGTCTCATAAATGAAGGCCTTGATGCGTGGCTCTGCAGGGGCTGCTCCTCCGCTAAGTCAGAGGAGCGTCCCCCATCTGGATTTTCCAGAAAGGAAAAATAAGTTATTATCATTTTATTTTTCCTTGTGGTAGGAGGCAGTGCTCGGCTGGATGGAGGGGCCGCAGGAGGGCTATTTGCACCACATAAATGCGCATGTCTGCTTGGCTGGGCGTGTTGGGCTGCCCAAACAGACAACAGACATGTGCACTTTACATGTTCTTCACGCAGCTGTATTGCACAGTTATTCCCAGTCTCAGCGGCGAAGCAGACAACTCAGACCAATCATGATGCTGCTGTCGTGCTTGTGACAGAAGGGTTGTGAGTGGCTGGGAGCCTGTGCATCTGGGAGGAAGAAGAGGACGGAGGGGAGACAAACGCGTCTCTCCTCAAAGGTAAGTTATTTTATTTTTTATTTTTATTTTTTAACCCCCGTCCCATCGCACCCTGTCCTGCCATACCACCCCCGTTCAGTGGCAGCCACCACTGTGGCTCTGCCCCATTTAAATAAGGTGCCATGATTGACAACCAAATGACTCATGTGAACAGCTAGTACAGATCAACATTGACATATCTCTATCTCAATGCAGAGGATGATGCCATACCTCCTTGCCAGCTGCCTGTCTTGGACTTCTCCGATGATTTGGATGACCAGCTAGAAACCATGAATCCTGACACTCTCCAGCATATCCTAGGTTCCATCCAGACACCTCGCAAGGAGAACATGCAGCATTGTGGGGTCTCCAGATGAACCACCCAACATCCAACACACACCACCTGCCAGCCCACCCAGAGCCCTGGACTCCCAGGGCCCAGATGTCAGTGGTAGGAGTCCAGTGGGAGCTAGCATTGCAGGTGTGGGTGGGGATAGAGACCATGGCTAGCAGCCCTGGCAGGAGTTCGTAGGTGCCTCAGCCTGAAAAAGGACAACTCTGCTGCCCTCAGAGGCATCTACTCTCTGCTTCATGGACTCCGTAGTCCCTGACCGACATTGCTGGTGTTATGAGGCTGAGGCATGAAAAAATGCCCTGCCACAGTGGAACCAGTGGGTTTGCCAACAGGATTGGGGCTACCCAAACTGTCCTGGAGTCCTTGGAGTGGAAGCAGAACTCCCTCATTGGCAACTTGGCTGTTTAGCACTGTGATGTTGCTGCTGTGTTGCGGCTTTTACAGTCCCTCCTTTCTGCAGTGATGCCTTTCATCTTTCCACAGATGACAGCTGCTAGGACCTTGGATTCCATATCTTCAGCACCTGGTGTGTGTGTGCCTTCCTCCACTTCACCACTAGCACCATCCCTAGCACAGAAGACATTGTACACATAAGTGGATGAAGATATAGAATGAACATCTTTCAGCCTCAAAACCACGCGGTAACTTCAGTCCGTGGCACATGGACAGTTTCTCCTATGTTCTGTGCTTAAGATCATGCCAGTGTTGCAACAACTTTCAATGTCCCCTCTTCACTCTCCCACCGTTGACCTATCACTCATGTGGATTGTCAATCCTACTTAATGGCAATGTGATCACCTCCTCACTGATGCACTCCTCTTCTACACATGTCTCATGACATGTCCCCCCTCCATGCTTATGCCTCATGACATGTCTGGACATTCAATGGCTTGTGATCTGTAGTTGGGTAATCCTCCTGTGCAATGTTCAGTACTACAAATGTAATATTTGCACATGTAAATGCACTCAATACATCATTTGTGTTGAATCTGTGTCTGAAGCAGTAACGGTTTGAACTTTATGCATTGTGTGAAGTCAATACAATGAGTACCTGCCTAAAGGATATGTGTGGATTAGTGACAGACACAAAGCCACTCACACTGACTGAAACATGATTGAGGTGACTGATAGCTATGTGGACTAGCAAGTACTACCTGAGGCTCCAAGCATGACATGTAATAGGTAGCATGCATGTATTGCAATAGCTGACATCAATCACTACACTAATGACTGGGCCAAGCAAGGATGGTAGAAACAGTACACCATTGATGTGACAGAAAATGATGCATGTGTAAGTCTGTGAGGGGCACCCATGAGTACCTTAGTAACAACTCCTAGATTTAGGGGGAGTGCAATGACAGCAACATAATGACAATGCAAGTCCCATTATTTCGCAACACAGAGAAATTATGTATGAATACCTGATTTGTGATGTGTATCCATGCACATCCAGAGTGTCACGAACATTGCTAAATAAGGTTTGGAGTTGCTGATGTGACACCATTGCCAAACTGACAAGTACTTGACCATAAGGGATGCACTTAGTCACACATGTAACTAACTACTGCTTGCAAAGCCAAAGGCATGTGCCTAACATGACCTGTGCAGACCTGCTACCACCTAAACATTAAATCATGAGGGAAACCATACAGGTGGAAATAACAAGATTTAATAAAACTATACATTTTACCCTAAAAATCCATAAACTAACTACTTACTAAAACTAACATAACCTACACTATCTTACCCTAACATGTACCTATAACTAACTTATCTTAACTTATCCTATATATTTAACACCACATGATAAACATCACCCTCTCCTTAAAGGACATCTGTAGACAAAGACAACAGTAACTACAGCTAAACACTAACTAACTAAACAAATAGCCTAAACAATGATGTATATTTTTTTGTATTTTCTCAAAATATTATATTTTTCTGTTTGTGTTAATAACAACACACATCCCCAAAACATCAACCATCCCCCTAAAAACACCCCAAAAAAAGAGATACCAAAAACTCACCCTTTAAAAAAATACTATGTGCTAAAACTAATCTACACTATGCTATCTAAAACCCCAACTAGGAAGAAAAATAAAAAACAAGCAAAGGGAAGAAGTGTTCAACAGGGCCTTTCTACTTATCAGCACCAGCTGGCTTCTGCCTTTATCTCCCTGAGTACCACCATCATCTGGTCTGGTTTGTGCTCCAGTTTTGCCAGCCTGAACCTAATGTCTGCTACCTTCTGTCTCATTTCCTGTTCAAAATGTTGATGATCCTGGAGGTCAGGCCTGTGAGGTAGATGGTGCCCTTGTGGTTGGTGCAGATGTAGTGGGTACAGCACCTGCAGACTCAGCCTTGTCATTGTCCAGAGACTTCTTGAGTGTGTAGGTGCTGGTGGTGGGTGGTCCCTTGGGTGGTACCACTTGTGGAAAGGCCTTCCAGGACCCCAATGATCGCTCCCTTTGGTACAACTGCCCACCCTCCTGAAGCCCTTTTCAACCTGCCGGATGTGGCAGTAGCGTTCCACCCACTTCTCAAATTCCCACTTCTGGGATGTGGTCATATTGGCTGCTGAAACATGAATGAGACATGTCATTCAGATGTATAGGCAATAAACAACAAGCAATGAGTATAAACAACATCTGCACATATCACTCGTTGGCCAGCACAAAACACTATGACATAATGAAGGACAGAAATCTGCACAAAAAACATCTTTTCCATATTGCTCATGTTCAATCTATCAAGGCTAGCCACTGTTGCCCAACATCTTTGAACAAGCTTGTAACATCTTCAAAGGACCATGTCACCACTGGCTATGCTCATCATAAACATCAGTTATGTGACTATTCAGACTCATCATGTTGAACAACTCATGAATGTCCCTCTGCATACGCTATTGCCATTGGATCCGTTGGCATGTACCAAACTCATCTGAGCAAGGGCTGCAAGTTAAATGTAGTCTCACAACATATTGGCCCTCATTACAACCCTGGTGGTAAATCCCGCTTACCGCCGTGCAGAAGACCGCCAACATGCTGCTGTGCCAGCGGAATTCCTCTACAGGTATTACGACCCACAGCTCGGAATCCACCACAATACAGACACCCACACAAGTCCGCCACACCAAAGGTCAGTGATAAACTGGTGATACCAAAACCGACACGTCTCGCCAGCAAGAATACGCCCACACTATCATGACCCAAGAATCAACGCGGCGGTCTTTCAACCACGGTAATCCATTGGCAGTACACACCGCCGTGCTCAAAATACACACATATTTACAAAACACCACCACATTGAACAATTCGAAATACACACACCTGATACACATACACACACCACACACCCAATCCAATATAAAGCACACACCCACATCACCCACAAACCCTTACCCCCAGAAATTGAAAGAAGGCCAGAGAGATACACTACCTTAAACAACAGCAGCATTCACAGACACACAACACCACCACTTGCACAACATCCACACACCTCAAACAACACACACAAACACATCCCCTCACACACAAAACCTCACACATCACCCACACCACATTATGGCACCTCAACTATACCCCAGGTTCTCTGAGGAGGAGCTCAGCATCATGGTGGAGGAAATCGTCCGGGTAGAGCCACAGCTATTTGGATCACAGGTGCAGCGCACCTCCATTGCAAGGAAGATGGAGCTATGGCGCAGAATCGTCGACAGGGTCAACGCAGTGGGACAGCTTTCAAGAACTAGGGATGACAACAGGAAGAGGTGGAACGATCTACGGGAGAAGGTGCGTTCCGTGGTCTCCAGACACCAGATTGCTGTACAGAGGACTGGCGGTGGACCCCCACCTCCTCCCCCACAACTAACAACATGGGGGGAGCAAGTCTTGGCAATACTGCATCCTGAGGGCCTCGCAGGAGTAGCAGGAGAACTGGACTCTGGTAAGGCAAATATTTACTACTTTATCCCCCACCCTAACCGCATGCCATCACATACCCCACCTTTACCCTCACACCCATCACCCCAACAACTCACAGATACCCCACCAACACAACCCACACATCCCAAAAACAAGCCCTGCATGTAACACCAATGCATGGACACCCATCACCAAAGCATGTCCACTACAGATACCCACACAGACCCCAAACCAACTATCACACAAGGACCACAGCAAGAATGCAAGCACTGGAGTAGAGGGTCACTCACCCATTGCACACGATGGCACACACAGATGCAATAATTATGCCTTTACACCCCAACAGGACCCCTACCCAACATCACCGGACAGGAGGTGCCAGACATATCCATTCCCCCCACAGAAGAGACCCACAGTGATGACAGCAGCTCTGCACAACTGGATCAAGATGACCAGCCCGGCCGATCTGGGACCTCGGGACAGTCGGTTCCCCTGACACTGTCACAAGCCACCACAGAGCCCCCCCCTCTCAGGAAACACCAGGAAAGCACCCACCCAGCGGGCCCATCCCTCTGTCCCCAGGACACGTCAATCAGCAGTGTGTCCACCACTACAGGGAACACAGGCAGCCCCACTAACATAGGACGATCAGGGACCTGGGGGCAGTGGCAATGGGCACACGGTTCAGGAGACAGGGGCACAGGACAACAGGGAAGCTGGGAGGACTTCTGTGCGACAGGGGGAGGACAGGCCCAGGGAACCCACTCTCCAAAAGGCCTTCTCCAACATCATGGGAGCTTACCATCATTCCCAGGAGACAATGGCAACGGTACTGGCCAAGTTTCAGGAGACCCAGCGGCTGCAGGAGGAACACTACCTTGGGATCAGGGAGGACTTGAAGTCCATTAACAACACCCTGGTCACCATTGCAGGGGTGCTGCAAGACCTTGTCAACACCAGGAGGGACACAGTGGCACAACGAGGGGCCCCTGACACTAGCCTGGACGATGAACAGCCCTCCACCTCCCCCGGCGCTAGTGGACAGGAGGCACCGCCACAGGAACACAACACCAACACCCCACCCCCTGCAGATGGGGAACCACCCCGCAAATGGTCCCTGAGATCCAGAGAAGACAGAGAACATTGCCAAGACCCCCGCCAGGAAATGAGACCCCCCTGAATGTCACCCTTCTGTCCCACTATGTCACCCTGTCCATCCTTAAACTGCCATTGCTCTGCTTCCTATGCCCCCTTGGACAATGCACCTGTGAAACAAATAGACTGGACTCTGCCATGGACATTCCTCCACCATCCCCCCAGCCCATTTTACAACCCCCTCCACTTAGCACAGAAATAAACACACTTCAATCACAAAACAATCTGGAGTCAGTCTGTGCTTTCTCAAATGTGTAATTGCAATAACCATGGAATATAGCAATGTCAATTTACTTGTGCACATACCAATGTAACACAGCTGTAGGCCAGGAGGAAACATAGCAGAGGGCACAAACTGGGACTCACATCTGTGAAATGGAAAGGCAAAGTGACAAGTCAAGGTCCATACACTGAGTGAAAATGACAGACATATGCTAGCTCCAACAATAGTATGAGATGTGGGAGGCAGTGACATCTTCTTACCTGTGTCTCACTGGAATTATTGCATGATTATGTTGTTTCGGTTGTCGATATCCTCTTCTTCTGCCTCCTCTTCTTCACTGTCCACAGGCTCCACAGCTGCCACAAGACCACCATCTGGCCCATCCTTATGCAGAAAAGGCACCTGCCGTCGCAAAGCCAGGTTGTGCAGCATACAGCAGGCCACGATGATCTGACACACCGTCTTCGGTGAGTAGTATAGGGAACCACCTGTAATATGGAGGCACCAGAATCTGGCCTTCAGGAGGCCGAAGATGCGTTCGATCACCCTCCTAGTTCGCCCATGTGCCTCATTGGAGCATTCCTCTGCCCTTGTCCTGGGATTCCTCACTGGGGTCCTTAGCCATGACAGGTTGGGGTAACCAGAGTCACCTGCAAATGTCGAGGGACAACTGTCAGACACACACTAACCCTTAGGGGAAAACCCCATACCCAGACACCTACGTCAACTGTATTGGGACCTTGGGCTCACCTATTAGCCACACACGGTGCCTCTGGAGTTGCCCCATCACATAAGGGATGCTGCTATTCCTCAAAATATAAGCGTCATGCACTGAGCCAGGATACTTGGCATACACATGGGAGATGTACTGGTCTGCCAAACACACCATCTGCACATTCCTCGAATGGTAGCTCTTCCGGTTTCTGTACACCTGTTCACTCCTGCGGGGGGTACCAATGCCACATATGTCCCATCAATGGCACAAATGATGTTGGGGATATGTCCCAGGGCATAGAAGTCACCTTTCACTGTGGGCAAATCCTCTACCTGAGGGAACACGATGTAGCTGCACATGTGTTTCAGCAGGGCAGACAACACTCTGGACAACACGTTAGAGAACATTGGCTGGGACATCCCTGATGCAATGGCCACTGTTGTTTGAAAGGAACCATTTGCCAGGAAATGGAGTACTGACAGGACCTGCACTAGAGGGGGTATCCCTGTGGGATGGCGGATAGCTGACATCAGTTCTGGCTCCAACTGGGCACACAGTTCCTGGATTGTTGCACAATCAAGTCTGTATGTGACCAGGATGTGTCTCTCTTCCATTGTCGACAGGTCCACCAGGGGTCTGTACACCGGAGGATTCTGCCATCTCATCACCTGCCCCAGCAGACGTGCCCTATGGAGGAGAACAGCAAGCAGAGTCAGCCAACACTGAGGTATCACAAAATGTTATTTGCTGTAAATTTATTAATCCACAATGTGCCTGTAACTGTGTGTATTCCAGGCCTAAATAGGTGTGACGCAGTTATTATTAATGCCACGTGGCTCCCTGAAATGGGAGCTGCCTGACCTGTAAGGTGGGACAAGGGAAAATGAAGTAACTTCACTGGCGTTGTACACCGTCACAGTGGGAGGTCGAAGACCGCGGCGCAAGTCTGCATTGGTTAACATTGGGCCCTATGGGTCAGAGGAGCCAATGACGATGTACGCAATCGGTGACGGTATGCACAGCCGCGGACGTGACCGCCATTTTCTGTCTGTTCCCTCACTTGATACCTGACTTTCAACATGAGAGGACCTACACTGCAAGTTCTGCTGTGACCTGTGTCTGGAAGCGATGATGGCTTCAGTGTCTGGGGAAAGGGCCCTGCCTTCACTTAGGAGGAGTTGGAGAAACTAGTGGATGGGGTCCTCCCCCAGTACACGCAACTGTACGGCCCTCCAGACAAACAGGTGAGTACACTGTGAGCATGCTGAATGGGCAATGCCTGCTTTGAGTGGTGTGACTGGAAGAAACGGGGGGGCTGAGGCCTACATGTGCGGATGGTGAGTGTATGTGCGTCACGGGTGGGAACTGGTGGGCAATGAGTATGACGGTCCGGCCAGGTGAGTAATGCCCTTTACCCCTGTACCATTCCTCTAGGTCAGCGCCCACCAGAAGAAGGGTATTTGGCGTGCCATCGTCAAGGACATCCGGACCCTGGGGGTCTTCCACAGACGGAGCACCCACTGCCGTAAAAGATGGGAGGACCTGCGCCGCTGGAGCAAGAAGATGGCGGAGGCCCAGCTGGGGATGGCCTCCCAACGTGGGAGGGGTACCCATCGCACCATGACCCCCTTGATGTTCCGGATCCTGGTGGTGCCCTATCCGGCGTTGGATGGGCGCTTGAGGGCATCACAGCAGCCACAAGGGGGTGAGTACACTCTCATTAAGCTGACTCTGCACGCATTACGAGGTGCCTGGGTGGGGGAGGTGGGCAGTGGGTTCCCCTAGGCCAGGGCGATCTTGGTAGGCAAGGTCCCTTGTAAGGCAGGCTATGTGGCACCCCAACCCCACTAGTGGTAAGAGCCATATACACCTAGTCAGGCTTCTATGACTTCCAGGTGTACAGCAATTGGTCTTAGGCCCCGTACCCCATGGGCATGTGAAAAATGTAGGAACTATAAGTGCATGGCGTAGTGCAGAGGGCTGCTCCCTGTGTGTTGTGTCCACCAACAGTAGTGGTGTTGCATGCACTGAACATGTCTTTCTTCTGTCTTTCCTACCCCCTTTTTGTGGTCTCCCTGTTCTTGCGTGCAATAGCATCATCAGGCGGAGGAGCATTGGCACCGGAGCAGGAGGGAGCTGCAACCCACATGGCCCTGGAGAGTGAAGCTACGGAGTCTGAAGCCACCAGTGGGGCGGAGGGCGAGGGGAGCTCCACGGTGGGGACAGGAGCAGAGACCAGCGACAGCGACTCCTCCTCCGATAGAAGCTCCGTTGAGGTGGCGGTCCCCTCTGTGCCCACCAAATCAACAGGTACATCTGCCACCCCCCCTACCAGCACCGCCCTCCCAGCAGCCCCTCAGTGACTGTCCTGTGCCCGCTCACCCAGGAGGGTGGGCATCTCCTTCACCCTAGGCACCTCAGGCCCTGCCCCAGTCAGCCCTGCTTCCCTCAGTGAGGAGGCTATTGACCTCCTGAGATCCCTCACTGTTGGACAGTCTACCATTCTGAATGCCATCCAGGTAGCTAAGAGGCATTTGCAACAAACAAATGCATATCTGGAGGGCATTCATTCTGGGCAGGCAGCCCAACATTTCAGGCTCTGGCCTCAGCACTGATGGCAGCCATTGTCCCTGTGTACAGCCTCCCCCCTCCAACCTCCTCCACCCAGACCTAATCCCCTGTACCTCAGCCTATCACAATAGTGGCTCAGGCAAACATAAGCACCACACATCCCACAGGCACTCACACAAGCACCATACCCATGCAGACATACCAACATCCACTTCCTACTGTGTCCCTCTCCTCTACGTCTCCCTCCTCCCTCCCAGTCTCATCTCCACTCACACCTGCATGCACTACATCCTCAGCCACTACCTCATCACCAGCACGCCCATCACCACACACCGCTCACGTGCACTCACCACCCCCACTACCATTCACACATCCCCTGTGTCCTCTCCCAGTGTGTCGGTGAGCCCTCCTCCCAAAGTACACACAGCCACCCAACAGCCATCCACCTCACAACAGCCTCCAGCCCTTGCACCTTCACCTAAATTCAGCAGACGTACACCTCCTACAACCAATCTTCCTCTACTCCCAAACTCCCTCCATCTACCCGTCCCAGTGTGTCTAAAAAACTTTTCCTGGCTAACATTGA
Organism: Pleurodeles waltl; assembly: GCF_031143425.1. Lineage (NCBI taxonomy): Eukaryota > Metazoa > Chordata > Amphibia > Caudata > Salamandridae > Pleurodeles > Pleurodeles waltl. Next base: position 492,024,167 of record NC_090442.1, on the reverse strand, counting down.
CCTCTTCCCTACACCTCCCCCCTGTCCTTCCCCTAGGGCCAGGCTTTCCAGGTCCCAGCCAGCACCTCAGCCACCACATCCCCAGGGACAGTGGTGCCAGCAACTGCGGGGTCATGGAGTGCACCAACCATCAGGGCTGCCAGTGTGCCACGTAGTGAGGGCAAGGACATTCCGCCACCTGCCAAGTTGAAAAAGGTGCCCACATCCCGGAGGGAGAAGCCGAAACCACCAGCCACCAAGGGGTCAGCGAAAACGAAAGGGGATAGTGGCAAGACAATTGCGCCACCATCAATGGTGGGGAGGGCCATAAACAGAAGGTCAGGTCAGGAGAGGGCATGGTTACACCGACTGAGGGACCAGTGTCACCCCTTCTGTCCACGTCCATGTCAACCTGTACAGCGGCGAACACCGCCTCCGGCACGTCTACAGCTGCTGTAGCAGTCCCCAGCCTCTTTCCCCATGGGCAGCCATCAGAGGCTGCAGGAGACATCATGTTTTCTCCCTCAGCAGGTGCTGACACAGACCCCACCGCCAGCACCGCCACCGCAGACACCGCCGCAAGCACCGCCGCCACAGACCCCGCCGCAAGCCCCGCCAGCAGCCCCGCGACATCCTCGGACAGTGGCACCACCACTGACATGCCTACCATCCCCAGTGGTCAGTTGTCCAAGGCTGGAGGAGTGTTCCAGGACCCTGGCCAGCTTCCATGAAGCATTACTGTCATCAATGTTGGCACATGCAGGTGGAAGAAGAAGCCGCAGCAGTGTGGGGTATGTCACTGCCTCCATGGCAAATCATGCTACCTGTACCTCGCCAATGTCGTGCCACACACACCCAGGTGAGTGAATTGTACCGGCCACACTGCACGTGGAGCACTCTGGACACAAAGCCCCCTCCAGAACCAGTGGAGAAAAGCATCCACTACCTCTGTCCTTGGCAGGATGAAGCACTCTGGGCACAAATCCCCCTCCAGAACCAGTGGAGAAAAGCATCCACTACCTCTGTCCTTTGCAGGATGAAGCACTCTGGGCACAAAGCCCCCTCCAGAACCAGTGGAGACTGTTATCCACTTGAGAGACTGTGGCTTTGCACTCCCCAGGATAATGCAGTGGGCAAACCACATACTTGAGAGACTGTGGCTTTGCAGTCCCCAGGATGCAGCAGTGGGCAACCCACCCACTTGAGAGACTGTGGCTTTGCACTCCTCAGGATGCAGCAGTGGGCAACCCACTCACTTGAGAGACTGTGGCTTTGCACTCCCCAGGATAAAGCAGTGGGCAACCCACACACTGGAGAGACAGTGGCTTTGCACTCCCCAGGATGCAGCAGTGGGCAACCCACCCACTTGAGAGACTGTGGCTTTGCACTCCCCAGTATGCAGCAGTGGGCAAACCACCCACTGGAGAGACTTGAGAGACTGTGGCTTTGCACTCCCAGGATACCTCAATGGGCATGGAGCCCGCTCGTGCAGCAGTGGTGCCGTGCGCTCATAAGGCTGAGGTGCGTGTTTCATTTCGATTTGATGCCCCAACGGTGTTCTCTCCGTTTCCAGTCAGGTATCATGTGTGGGCCTCGCCCATGCATTTTGGCCCCAGTGGTCCACGGACAATGATTAGTACACTCTCTGGACTTGTGTAGTTGGTGTACATATTTGTATTTACTGGATTTTGAACTTTGATAATGAGATTTCACATGATTACATTTGTTCAAATCATTTCCTTTTGTCCTTGCCTTCTTCCAGGGGGTGGCGGGAGTGTATATGTAATGTTGCAGCATGTATTTGTGTGTATGGTGTTGTGGGTGAGGGTGGGGGTGGGGGTGTTGCGTGTTGCGTGTTGCGTGTGTGTGTCACTCTCTTTTCCCTCCCCCTCCCCTGTTTTGTAAGTGCAGTACTCACCGTGGTCATTGCTGCCGTCTTTGGTGCTCCTGATAGAAGAGAAGGAAGACCAGCATCGGCAGTATCTGCAATTCGGGCTCCATGGCGTCCTGGTTCCTCGTGGGGTGTGGAGAGGTGAGTGTTTTCCCTTCTGTGTACTGTTTCTGCCGTGCTTTTGATAGCGTTGGTTCCGCCCCGGAAAAGGTGGAAGAGTGGTGTGTCATAATAGTGTGGGCGCCTGTCTGTTGGCGGTCACCGCCGCGGTGTTTGTTTCTACCGCCGTGGCGGTCGGAGTGTTAAAGTGGCTGTCTATGTTGGCGGTTTCCCCCATGGTCATGATTCCATTTTTGTTTTCGCCGGCCTGTTGGTGGTATTACCGCCGCTTTAACTCCGACCGCCAGGGTTGTAATGAGGGCCATTGTGACTGATGTCGCAAGGACAGATGTCTGGACACAGTGCTACATGGAATCTACATGTGATAGGTACCATATGTGAGAAAGGAGGGTGGATCGCTCACTGGTGTCACACAGAGATGTATGTCCACTCAAGTCACTACATGATGGGGTGTGTCATAACTACTTGCATAGTCCCAGAGCAACTTGATGTGTCCCACTATGCTGCCTACTACCTGCATATGTGGCAAAAAATCAGGTCAGTATGTTGGACAACAGCACTCAACACTGACATCTCATATGTGGGTGCATGCATGCCCCACTTCTAATCTGCACGGGGATCTTGGAACAGCACTGGTGAAAGCTGTTTATTGTGTGAAGCAGTTTGCATGACATTATTGGCACTATCAGGGCCAGTACTATCTAAAGACATTTTGAGTAATGGCATGTCGTATGACAATGTTGTACAGACATCGCTCAGGTCAAACATACATGTCAATATCTGTGAGGATGATATGGGTTGACAGTGTTGGTGCATTCAGAATAGAATATGGGGTATTACACCACACGGGTGTGCAATTCAAATGCATTTTCAAGGGTGGTATGTTGAGCACTGTCCTGCCAATCTTAGTGACCTATTCACATGGTCCTTAATCCTAACATGCCTTGAGTTACTGTATGCTGTGTGTGGCACACAGAGCAGTAACATGTTCTGTGACCAACCTATTGCCACCCTGCATACATGTGTAGGACCCTGTACGTCTGGCACATGTCCTCACTAATATCACTGTGTTTTGAACTCATACACCATGCCCAACATTTACAAGGCACTTGCAGCAGATGTTGTCACCAAAGCTTAATTTTTGGGGATGCACATCCTGGACACAACATCTGATATACTGTCCATATTCAGGTATTGGAAACTGTGTCTAAACTGCCATACATGCACTTTGTACATGACATTGCACACATCATACAACATCACACACAGTCCTTACACTACATATTACACATACAGGATGACACTTACTGGTATCATCAGGATCTGCAAAGCTTGCCACCTCTCCAATGGTGTATGGGGCTGATCCACCTGCAAGATGTGATATGAGACATGGCAATGTGAATGTTAAACAATGAGCACCATGGACTACTATTGCACATTACACATGATTTGCTATTGGACATATAAGACTTAGGTTAGTGAATACTCAAAAAGCCATTGGGCATGTCTCAGTGACATCCATTGGTAGGCCAGGCTGACATATACACATATGTGCTGGAACCATATATACATGTCTCAGCTACATTGTACACGTTTTGCTGAGGAATTTCTACTGACACTTTATGCAAGCATAGCAATTTGTATTGGCACTCTGCATATACATGACTCACAGAACACACCCATCCATGTCTCCCTATACTCTTGTGTTACTTTTATCATCACATGTACATGACTATGCAACGTACAACAGTAGTCTTACCCTGACTGAACATGGACATCTGTCCCCGGTAACCATGTACCCTGGCACCATAACACATCTGTGTCAGCATTGGTGCACATCTGAAATTTTGTGGCATAACACAGGGAACAAAGACAGGAATATGCCATTTGTCATGTTGATGGTGCATTGCTGCCCTTGTCGTGGATGGTGGTCGGTGCAAGCACACTACTTGCAGCCCTGGTATAGGAGGCTGGGCTGGCTTATAGTGGGTACCTTGTGATACTTACACCTTGTGCCAGGTCCACTTATCACTTATTAGTAGATTAGTAGTGTTCTAGCAGATTAGGCTGATAGAGGTAGATATAGCAGAGAGGCTTAGGCTGACCTAGGAGACATGCAAAGCTCCAACTATGCCACTTATATCATATAGCACTATATCACAAGAAATCACAATACTCAGAGTTACTAAAAATAAAGGTACTTTATTTTAGTGACAATATGCCAAAAGTATCTCAGAGGATATACTCCCTTAAGAGGTAAGTAATATACACAAAATATACACACAAACCAAAATTAGGTAAAACACTTGGAAAAGTAGTGCAAACACTGTCGAACACAATAGAATGCAATAGGAGAAAAAAGGCCTGGGGCAGCACAAACCATATACTCCAAAAGTGGAATGCGAACCACAAATGGACCCCAGGCCTAGAGTAGTGTGTAAAGGGTCACTGGGAGTGTAAGAAAACACTAAGGGTGTCCAAGATACCCCACCCCAAGACCCTGAAAAGTAGGAGTAAAGTTACCCTACTTCCCCAGAACTACAGTAAAGTCGAGATAGGGGATTCTGCAAAGACAACAACTGACTGCAAAGCACTGAAGACGGATTCCCCTGTAGGTCATTCCACCTCTTCCTGATGTCATCCCTTGTTCTGGGGTGCTGTCCCACAGCTTTGAACCTGTCCATGATCCTCCGTCATAGCTCCATCTTCCTTGTAATGGATGTCTACTGTACCTCTGATCCGAATTGCTGTGGCTCTACCCGGATGATTTCCTCCACCATGACCCTTAGCTCCTCATCTGAGAACCTGGGGTGTCTTTGTGGTGCCATGGGTGTAGTGTGTGTGGAGTGTGTGAGTGTGTGTGGGGTGATGTGTTGTGGTGTGTGCTGTGAGGTGCGTGGATGGTGTATGGGTGATGGTGTTCCGTGGCTCTGGTTCTGTGGGTGATCCCGGTGTGTTTCTCTCTCTGTTGTAAATTGTTTGTAGTGGTAAAGGGTTGTGGGTAATGTGGGTGGGTGTTTTATATTGGTGTGGGTGTGTGGGTGTGTGTATTTGTGTCAGGCGTGTGTAGTTTGAATTGTCCAATGTGGTGTTGTTCTGTTAGTGTATGTGTATTTTGAGCACGGCGGTATGTACGACCAATGGTTTACCGCGGTTGAATGTCCGCCGCAGTGATTCGTGGGTCAAAATGCTGTGGACATAGTTCTGATGGCGTAACAGTGTGGGTTTTGGTACCGCCAGTTTATCACTGACCTTTGGTCTGGCGGACTTGTGCGTGTGTCTGTATAGTGGCGGATTTCTATGTGTGGGTCATAATACGGGTATCTGTATACCGTCGCAGTATGTTGGCGGCAGTCAGCATGGCGGTAAGCAGCACTTACCGCCAATGTCATAATGAGGGCCATAGTTTTTTATTCCTAGGAAATATTCCCATACATATTTTGCATCAGCTGGGGTTGCGATGTGGGTTGTGGCGATTTACATGGCAAGATCAAATAATTGGCACAATAGGAATAATGGATGAAAGTGGTAGGTGAATCTAACTAAACTTCTTAGGCCAGGACTTTGCCCTAAATCTCATGAATTCCCATGGTGCAATATCGAATGATGTGGAATCGTTGACAACTCTTTGTAATCTTGCTATGATGGCAGAAGGGCCCATGATTTTTGGGGGTGACTTTAGTTTCATTAAATATCTAAATTTAGAAGCTTTCAATAGGACAAAAAGCAGTTAAAGCAAAAAACAGCAAGGGTTCTCTGTACCATGAAGCAGGATTTTCAATTTGACAATCTTTGGGCATTTAGATCACCCGGATATGGCACGGTTCACCTGTTTTTAACACCAATTCAACACTATTGTCGCTTGTTTTTTTTAATTGCTCAGGCAATCAGGTTGAGAACAACAGATATCTAGGGAAATGTGATAGTAGTGGCCCAACTTAATTTAAATCCTGAAAACAGACAGATCAAAGTGGCAGTTTGATAGTAGATCAGATTTGATTGGAGGAAAATAAAATTTTCATATAGACCTTTTCTGAGATAATTTGCAATTCGACATCTGACTTTGTAGGATAGGAGGCCTTTCAAGGCTACTTTCAAGGATGTGTCATAGCCTACAAGGCTAACCAAAATAAGGAGTGCACTGTTAGGATGCAGGAGTTACAATTGGCAGTAACCTTAGCTGCAGATGCTTATGTAAAAGGATACGACTGGTTTAAAAGAGCAGATCACTAATGCCAAGCAGAACCTCTGAGATTTCTTTTTGTTTGAGGCGATAGATAATCATGGAACATTTTATCAAAAAATATATAAGGAAAGTCTACAAGTAGCTAAATGCCTCGCCTGGTCCACCTGGATTAAGCAGGACAAACAACGTATTAGTGAAATTTGAGGACCCTTATACTCGTAGGGTTGTAACATATAACAATGAAATCACAGATTTATTTATGCAACACTACAGGAACTTACATGAGAGAGCATACTCAGTTTCTGTATCCAGTCGGAAACAATCTCAACCCAATTCCCCTAAATGCTGAGAGCCCAAAAAGACATGATGCTAGAGAAAGCATCTTTTACGGAGGTGGTAGCAGCACTTCAAAAATGCCTACCAGAAAAGTTTGTGGGAATCATGGCATACTAATGGAGGTATGGCATACCATAGGATGTCTATAAGATAGTTGCAAAGACTTGCTCCTGTTTTTTTGATCTATTAAACTTAATTAGGGAAGTTGGGATATTCCATCATCATTTAAAGAATGTATCATAGTCAGTTTTCTTAAAAAAGATAAATCCCCCATACATGCTTATTCATACCGGCTAATAAGTCTTCTAAAGGTTGACTCTAAATTGTTTACTAAAATGTAGGAATTTCAAATGATTCCCTTCGATCAAACATTGATACACAAAGATCAGAGTGTTTTCTACCAAATAGGTTTATGACTGAAAACGGAAATTTCTTGGTTCAGCCAATAGATTACTTCTCCAGCAACCAAGTGAGAGAAGTGATAGTGATGATGGACATTGAAAAAGCTTTTGACTTGGTCAATTGGGATTCTTTAGTTTTTATTTTAGGAAAATTTGGTTTCCCCAGTCAATTTATAAAAATGCTTAAGTATATATTTCAAGTTGTGGAGTCCAGAATCACTATCAATTCTAAAATAGGTGGTTCAGTGAAAATTAATAGAAATACCAAACAGGGTTGCCCTTTGTCACCTATTCTTTTTACTTTTTTAATGAAACCCTGTCAGGGAGAATTTTCGCACTGAATCTATTGCTCCTCGATTAGAAGAAATGCTGAAAACCATATTTTTCATAGATGATACTACATTGCATTGCAAACCGATGTGGTCAATATTCAGGGGACACTAAATGAAATTCAAGATTTCACAAATTTTGGTGGGCATGAGTTTAATCAGGGTAAATCTGAGCTTATTTTGGCTCATGCTTCACTCATCAATCTCCCTCAATATTTTCAGTAACAGTTTAATCCTCAGCATCCAATTCATTACTTGGGGATATTTGTTACGAATGATTATTCCTAATCATTGCAAATGAATTATAATGCAAAGGTCTGTAAGATTAATATTCTATTAGAAAGATGGGCTCTACTCCTGTTGATAGTAAATAGTGGGGTGGCATTAATTAAGATGTTTACATTGGGTTATTTATTAATTTTTTTAATCTCCCTATTAAGATTAATAACTCTTATTTATTGAATTAAATTCCCTTATCAGAAATTTACATGTATTAGTAAATCTCCAAGGGTTAATTATTTGAGTTTTCAGTTAGACAAAAAGCAGGGGTGCATTACACTACCCCATTTCCAGACACTACTTGTTAAGTAGACCGGAGTTTGAGATGATTTTTTTTTTAATGCATATCGTGCAAGAATCAACAATTGATCTCCCAGATGTTTTAAAGACAATGAAGCTAACCCAAAAAGACTAGATATAAAGTGCTCACTGAAATAGAAAATTGAATCAATTTAAAAAAAATAAATCTAAACAGGTTCCAACCTGTCACAGGCTCATTCAGTTACAGGAATGCAATTTTTTAAGTCTAAAATTGTCTAAGTCTTCCTTGGGATTTTGGATATCCAAGGGCTTCATTGTGATGGGTGACTTCTTTATAGGTCACAATCTGATAAAATTGGAGGGGATTAAACTGCAGAATGGGACAGCATGTCACCAATTTTTGTCTAGCTGTGTGCAAATAACTAGTTTTTTGGCAGCAAGCAGTTAGGAGATGAGCGAAGACACTCTGACATTTATTCATCTAGTAAAGACTGAGCTGATAGGAGTGGACATTGGTATAGGGCCTTCAGAAATGTACTAATTGGGCTTTAATTCCTCAATTTCTCAAAACATTTATGATGTATGATTGAACTAATTGTAGGTTATCAATGGGGGAATGGGAGTTCATTTCTGAAATGTTATGTAAATCTCTCAGAGCAGTCAATTTCATAAGGATGTCTTTTTTTCAAGATGGATGGCATATTATCCTCCAAATGCTTTGCATAGGATCTTCCTGTCAATCCCCGATCGGTGTTAACGGTGCCAACTTAATTATACGGCCAACTGGCTGCTAATTTATTTTACATGCACTAAACTTTATCAATTTTGGAAGAAATGATTTCAAGTCCTTAGTAAATGTGTGTAATTTACAATTATTTATTTTGGTTCATCCGATGTTAACTGAAAGGTGAATAAGTATGTGGAATATTTTATTGCTATTGCTATTGCATTGATGGTGGCTCGCTCCTTGATACTGCAATACTGGACTACGTCTAATATTCCAACTGTCCTAACTTGGTATGATAAAGTGAAGAGGACCAAAGACTTTGAGGAGGCATTTGCACAAGGATTTGGGAACATTTTTAGGTTTTTAACCATTTGGAAGCAATTTGAATTATTTGATTATAACCTAAAGTAGTTATTCCAACTTTGTATTTTGTTGTTCAATTAGCTGTGCAGCAGTTCTATTGCACTATATTGTGTATTGTTTTGTTTCACGGATCTCACAATTTCCATCAATGAACTTTTCTGTTGAGCTCTTAAATTTGCAGGATCATTTTTTTTTTGTCAGTCCACTATAACACCTTATTTTGCTGCTGAATTTGACCTCTTATCTAGGATTACAATTGCACATTTTGTTTATTCTTAAATGTGAAGCTGTTAAATTTACAGGGTTATCTCTCATGCATATGCACTATGGCACTTTGTTTTGCTGTCGCATGTCAGTATTACACTTTATTCTACATTGGTGTTTTTTAATAAGTCTTTATAACAACATTGTATGCATTTTATTACAGAACTGTTAATTTGGGGGATTGTGTTTCATGCTTAAGCACTGCAGCACTTTATTCTGTTGGATGGATACTTTAAAGCTAAAGGTGGCAATAGTATTCTCTAAAGGAAAGTAACACTTTTTAGGATGTGGATTTTTGAGCCAAATTAACCCCTCAAGTTTAAAATGATTAATATCAAACTTTGTGAACTTGAATGATTGTTTATGGTAAGGCACTGTGGCACCCATAAGATTGTATTGGCTTAGGAATTTCACTACAATTTTTATTAGATACTGTCTTTTTATGTTGATGTTTATATCTTCTCAGAATCTGCTCAATAAAACTAATTAAAAAAATAGAATGTCATGGCATCCTCATACAATCCAATATGTTCATTTTTTATATTTAACCTACTATATTTCCCTAGATTAATATGTATACCATTGATATTCTAACACAACACCAAAGATCACAACTGTTGTCCCCAGACTACCTATTGCAGGCCCTGACCATAAATGATCTACATCAGCAAAATCAAGGCTTGTACACCCCACTACCCGCCTCAAGTATTTTTTTATGATTTCTATATCCCTTTAGTGGCCTTGTTTGAATTTCCACCTTTTATGCTTCAAGATATGTTTCTTTTATGTTCTTGTCAAATGAGAAGTTACTGAATTTCATTTTGAAGAAAAATAAGATGTAAAAGGAGGAGCACATATAGGAGACATTACACAGTAAATAATTACCACTACAATGGCTTCCCAGGAATGGGGTAATAAAAAGAAGGTTTAGGATTCAGTGGTATCCATTTTGACATGTCTACCATTTAGTCCTATGCAACTTCAACCAACAGCCTGCAATCTCTGTCCATGAAGACCATGAAACTTTAAGCCTGATTTAGAGTTTGGCAGACTCTGTCACAAATGTGATGGATATGTAGTGCGCTGTATTACAAGTTCCATAGGCTATATTGGAATTGTAAAATGGCAGACGGGATATCCGTCACATTTGTTACAGAGTAACCCCATCCACCAAACTCTAAATCAGGCCCGCAGATGTTAAGCATGATTAGCTGATGCCATTACTTGCCAAATTAACTGTATGCACCACATTAAAATGCATAATGACATTAGAATAGTCTAGCAGCTGAATGTAAAAAGATGAATTATACTCTTTTAATCCTAATTCAATTTTCAATAACAATTAGTTTGGTCAAACTTTCAGACATTCACAGCTTCATGTAATTTGTACTTTCACTCATCCACCCTATTTTCCACATTTATTGTGTCTAAAACATAACCAGAGGCTAGGATGTTCTTCAGGTAGGTGATAAATAGGTGACTTGTTGGTAAACTTAAAGTCTTGATACCACTTAGAAATCTGCTTCTACCCAAATAATTATCAATCCCTAAACTTTATAGTAATAACACAAAAATGTGTTTCGCCATTTAATTTTGGTGCAGCTCAATACCCAAATCTTTTAGAAGTTGTATATTCAAATGGGTCACAAGGTAGGAGCATTGGACTGGTGTAAGAATAGGTACTGCATTCATATATTATAGCCCGTTTACTATGAAGACTTCCTTCATGCAATAGAAATTAATACATTCTACTACTAGTACAACTACTACTACTACTATTACTACTACTACTACTACTACTACTACTACTGCTACTACTACTAATAGTAATAATAATAATACTGATAATAATTCGAGGAGGCAATGGTAGGGGCAGAAGAAAACCTGAAACCATAGAGTAGACAGAATGGGAGGGAGGACATTTTGCTGAACCCCGTGGCTGCTAAGCCATTTCTCCCCTAGGAAGCCTTAGCCCTTTCTTTTGCTATTTTCTTTAATTTGTGTGTATGCCTTCATAGCATTCATTCCAGATTAGGTATCCATGTCCATTGTTATGAACATCCTTGGTTTTCTAAAGATACCCAGGGTGTGTGGCTTCTTCTGGAGTGAAGTGAGAAAATAGCCAAAATATAGTTACATTTTGGGGTGAAATGGGGTTGCAAAAAAATGAGAAAAAGAGCAGCACAAAAAAGTGTTATTTGCCCTAAAAATGGCATCAACAAAAGGTTGGCTGTGCTTGGTCCGCCATCTTCCTAGCTTTCAGAAATAAGCACAGTTGTATTAAAAAGAAATTTTATATAACAGTTTATGCATTTGTTTATAAGTAGTCATTTTTTTCTAATATTTGTGCTTTCAACGTCTTGCAGTTTGAGGTGCAGTTTTGAAAATTAGACAAACTTCCAGCAAGCGTTCATTTGTGTAGGGCCATCAAAGCTTTCCCAAAGAAACTCACTGTTGAAGTAAACAAATAATGGAAATTATTAGGAAAATACAGCCATCTGTGACTACATTTTCATTTGTAAAGTTTTGTCATTATGGTCGATTTACAAAAGCAATAAACTGTTACGTTCGAAAAGACGCTTCTTGTAACAGCGTATATGGTTTTTAGGTTCCTCAAAAAAATGCCTTTTTAAACAAATTGTCTTCTGTAGAAAAGCCCACAATCATCCTTATTGATACCTTTTACTCTGTTTTCTTCTTGGGACGTAAACGCTTCTCTTTATTGTGATCTTTTACTTTTCATGGGCCTTTGTCTGTTATGTTGTTGGGGTATGTCCAATTGATTAATCTCTTATTTGTTGTTTCACAATGTGAATTCTTCCTCTTAAGGAAAGTTACATTTAATTTGCAAAAACTCCCAATTTGGTATACTCTATTTAAGTGCTGTGGTGTGCAAGTTTGTTGCATGCAACACTGACTTTGTTGAGCTTGGTTTGCTATGTAATGTTGTATGTACATGTTCATCCTCAAAATAAATTTCACTGTCCAAGAATACTGCTATCTTCTGACTGGTATTGTAGGTGAATCTGAGGTTTAACTGACTGTCATTGAGTGTAGTAAAATATTCCACAAATTCATCTTCGGATCCATCCCATTTTAGTACAAGGTTGTCAGTGCAACAGAGTCATAGTTTGATGTTGTTGACAAATTCATTTTTCCGATAACCCAGCTGCTTTCTGCCAACCCCACTACATCATGTGGTTCGCGTAAGTGGAAGAGAAAGAAAATCAATGTCTTTACAATTGTTTGTCGAACATGAATATATTATTTTCAAGGCACAATTTTATCTTTCCAATCAACATAGCATTGGTGGATGGAGCTGGATGTTTCCTGTAGTGAGGAAGTGTTCACAAGCCTTGAAACTCGCCTTGAAACCTTGATCCCTCGCTTCCCTTCATTACACAATGAGGCCAACCCACCTCACCAGACATCCATTGCCATGCATTATTAAAATAAAAGCACCTTTCCCCTCCTCCTATATTTTGTCTTACCATGTGCATCCTGATCATGCCAGCTGCTTGCAGTGCTGTAGCATTATTGTGAGGAGGAACTTCTTTGAATACTCACTTAAGGTTTTGATTTTGATTTCAGATGGGAAACTCCAGTGATAGATCTTTTTGCAACCTTTCTCAACACCAAAGTGACAAGATCATGCTCGGCTATGGACACTCACTATTGCACCCTCCCATGCAAATGGATTCAAGGCCTTCTTTATTCATTTCCACCATTCCCTCACATCTCCATATTTCTACTCAGGGTGAGAAGGGAGGCGACTTTGGCAATTCTGATAGCACTGGCATGGCCTAGCTTCTCTTGGTATCTTCTCCTAGTGGAGGTGAGGCAGTCAGAGGAATGGAGTCTACATTTGAAGCCCTCACTGCTTCAATTCCCAGTGTTACAAGAGGAAGTTCCATCCAAGATTAAACTAGCAGCTTGGATGTTAAAAGGTTGGGGTTACTGAATAGTGGGGTTCCTGTGAGTCTGACTGATACTCTCCAGGCTTCTAGACAATCTTCATCTCTTCTTACATACTTAAGACACTGATGTTCCTTTAGTAAGTGGTGTCAGTCCAAAGATCCTATTTACTCAGATTTGTTTGATGTTAAGGTTTTCCTTCAGGTTAGTGCTTCCATGGGTTTAAAGGTGGGCAAGCTTTCAGAAGCTTTCAGAAGCTCTAGGATTAATCAGATTAGGATGAGGAAGGTTCAGTTGGTCGTCTTTTCAAGGGGCTGAGTAATAATATTCATTCTCTTGGGATCTGTCCTTAGTTTTAGAAGCCTTGATGGGTCCTCCATTTCAACCTCTGGAAAGTATTGCTTTTACGACCTTGACTCTTAAGAGTTTTGTCTTAGCAGCTGTGACTTCAGCTATGCATTTGGGAGAATTGGGAGCTTTATCTTCAAGCATTCCTATTGCAGGATCACAGAAATTAATTATTTTGAAACTTCGTCTGACCTTCATTCCCAAGGTTAATTCTCCCTTTCACAGGGATCAGAAGTTGTTTATACTTTAGTTTTACGATTTTTCTGCCTCAGCGGAGCAGGTTAAGCTATATTGTCTGGATGTCAGGAGGGCTCTTCTAATATATTTGGACACAGTGGTTTCCTTAGGAGTTTTTGATTTTTTTTTGTGTGTAGTTTGGACCAGTCGATAAGGGGTTAAAACCATCTCCTTTGTCTTGGAATCAGTGAGTTATGTCTTTGATCTCTTTGGCTTCAAAGAGGTAGGTCATGTCTCACCTTTAAGGGTCAGAGGTAGGCCTACAACAGCCATGTTATCCCGATGGGGGCTACAGGGGGCTTCCATAGCTGAAATCTGCAGAGCGGCCACCTGGCCTTCCCCTTTTGACCTTTACCTCTCACTATAGAATCAGGCAGGAAATGTAACTTTCTCATGTATTTGGTTCTATATTTTGCTATAAAGTAGTAAAAGTGAGCTTAAATCTTTTGTTGTTTTTTATTGTGTTGCAGATCTCATTTTGTAAAAAAGGGAAGTGAGGGAGGGGTTGATGAGGTAATGCCCCAGTTACTTACTGGCAATTGTATTACTCTCAGTCCTTTTCCCTTGTTTCTGTTGATTACTCCCTTCCCACCCTCCCAAAAGTTCCAGGCCAACCAAAGTTGTGTAATGCTGGTTAAACGAACAGCAGGAATGGAGGCTCCTTTTTTTTAATCACACATGGTTATGGATGTCTGGTGAGGTAGGATTGCTTCATTGTGTAATGAATAGAAGTAAGTATTTGAGGCATTATGTTGTATACTGGTGCAAAGTGCAATCACTTTAATACTGATAAATTTACATGTGCTCTGTCATAAATGCTGCATCAATTCACCAGGATCCCGTATGCATGAACTCAAGTCTCTTACAAGAGCAGCCAAGAAACTGTCAATACTAGTCACATTGCAATAGCTCACCAGAAGGCTAGATTGAGTTGATAGATAGCATACCGTAACAAACACAAGTTGTGTAGCCATACATGATGTTTATAATATGAACATTGGATAGGTAATGAAGCACTTAGCAATCCATTCATGATAATGGGCTATAACAGTGGCTGTTAGAAGGATACTTAAAACTGAAGTCATAAGGAAGTACAACTACAAGTGCCATAGTGGCTTGAATTGTAGTGTATTTTGATTTGGATCCTAGGGCACTAGAGATACAGCTTTACAATGTGACACTTTCATCAAACAAGAGCCACTTCAATAAGACATTTTTGATACCTAACTTTGTTTAATATTAATACGCAGGTTGATTATTGTGAGGTAATACCATATCTTGCCACACAATAAACGCCAAAGCAATGGTTGCAAAAATGCACCCTATTAATAGTATAATTCAGTCAATCAACCAGGATTTATAAAGTGTGGCAAATCACCCTTGAGGGTCTGAAGGCACTGGAGTTGCTAGCTGCTTTGCGGTGCTCTGTTCATTCAAACAGCCATGTCTTAAGTCCTTTTATGAATTCCCGAAGCAAAGCAGCATTGAGGTGCAGGGGACGTTTGTTCCAGGCTTTGGCCACTAGGTGAGAGAAGGAACATCTCCTTCTGTTGGATCAGTCGATCTGGGGGGTGTCTGTGAGGAAGAGAGAGGCAGATTGCAGGTGTCTGGTAGGTTGGTGGATGATCATTTGTAGGTTGATGTATGCTGGTTCTTTGTTGTGCAGGGCTTTATATGTGTGGATCAGTATCTTGAACTGACATCTCTTCTGGATTGGGAGCCAGTGTAGATTCTTGAGGTGGGAGGTGATATGACTCCATCTGGGAGGTCAAGGATGAGTCTTGTTGCTGATTGTTGTATTTTTTTAGTAACTTCAGAAGGAGTGCAGTGATTCCTGCGTAGAGAGTATTACTGTAGTACAGCCTGCTGGTTGTGAAGGCTTGTGTGATGGTTCTTCAGGTGTTGATTTGGAGCTGTTTATTATAATGGTTCGGGCTGTAGACATGTGTAAAATCCCTATGGGAAATTGCAAGGGAAAAATGTGTTTTGGGCCCCCCTTTTTTTTTTTTAGCTCCCCTTGACGAATCACCCCAAGATGCTTAATAAGACAGCTGAAGTGAGTGGCAAATTAGCTTTGAAAATTCCTGAAGATTCGTCAAACTGCAGCAACGTTGTTGGCAAAACAAAAAGCGCTTTTCCTTTGGTCACTTGTAGGTAGGTATAGGTCTCATTTTCCTATGGTCACCCAGCAGACCACCACCTCCCTGGGGCGAATTACAAACACTGGAGGGGAGCTGTGCAGCCCGTCTCCTGGAGCCAATAATGGCCTTGGGGACCACTACCCCCAGAGCAGACTTCTGCTATGTTCCTGGGTGCCCAACCCTGGGACATAACTGTTTGCTCTGACTTAAAGGGAGATTTGTCAAAGTTCTCTTCCCTGCTGAAAGCAGAGGTTTAATCTCTTTCCTTTGTGGGCAGGGAAATAGATGAAACGTTTGCTCTTGCACACAGGTAGGTGCATGTTTAGCAGCTACTTGTGTGTAATTGCAATGCCGGCTCCCACAGGAGATGGGGAGCGAGCTCTGACCATGGGGCCTTGAGGCTCCCCCGTGGTCCCATTGCACACTTGGTGGCCTGGGGGACACCAAGGAAACATGGCCAGACCTGGGGTGTGGGATCCTTGGGCCAAAATCGCTTCAGGTAGGGGGCCACGCAGCCCCCTTCCTCATATGTTTTTGCCTAGGCCCCGGGGAATGGGATCCCTCAAAGCTGAAATCAGCCTGGGGAGGGGCCATGCAGTCCCCCTCCTCTACTCAATAAAGGCCAGGCCCCAGGGGTTGCGGTCCCCAGGACCAAGATCTGTTCAGGGAGGGGAGCTGCACACCCAACTCCCCTATTAAGTTGCAGCCAAACCACAGGGTATGGGGTGGCCCTGATATAATTTCACATAAATTAAACCTCATCAGGAAGCACTTACAAATATAAACATAGCAGGTACCCTAGCTGAAGCTCGACTTCTGTAAAGGACAAATGATTCTAACTCATGGGTTGGCAAAGACAAAGCAAAATTGTTATCTAGGCAATTACATATTGAAAAATTATCTGAAATACTTTGTGAAGGTTATTGCATCACTGATCTATTGGAAAGCAATTTGCATGTGACTGTGACAAGTAGCTTCTTTCTTGTCCTCTCCTGGTGAGAGCAGAGCCCATGGTTCTCCCTTTAAATTATTACAAGGGTGCAAATGTGAAAATCACCTGGAAGTTCCATATGCTTGGCCCCACCCTGTCCACCCTAGTAGTATGCAAGGGTCTCCCACCTTTTGCCAGGATGATGGAAAGCTTGCCAAAGGGCCCCACAGTGCCAATTTTGATGACGCATTCCCCAATCTGAGGAATAAAAAAACATCTCCACAAAACAAAGAAGCACTTATGTCATATAGATAAAAGGAAGGACCCTAGTTTTGCAGAGAGTTACCTCTTTGTCCCCTCATTGACCTCTCTATAAGAGGAATCATGTTATCACATATTTCTGGAGAAAGACGCACCAAGAACAATCACATTGCCAAAATACACACAAGGTCACTGGTGACATTTTGTTGTGCTCCATTACACAGCTGTAGTGTAGAATGTGTACTGGACATTTGACGCAAGAGGCAGAATGAACTCTCCTTGGGAAGCTATTTTGCACAAAACTGTGGACTATTGTTGGATAAAAAGGCACACACTCAGACACTCATGCACCCACTCACAGACCCTCTCAGACATTCACGCACCCACTCACAGACCCACTCAGGATCACACACCCACTCACAGACCCACTCAGAGACTCATGCACTCACTCACAGACCCTCTCAGTCATTCTTGCACCCACTCACAGACCCACTCAGGATCACACACCCACTCACAGACCCACTCAGAGACTCATGCACTCACTCGCAGACCTACTTAGACACTCATGAACCCACTCACTGTCAAAGGTTAGTGGTTGCAGTTAGGAAATAAAATTAAAACAATCCTAGAAATTAACTTAAAAAAACAAAGGCTACAGGGACAATATAGTTAGGAAACAACATTAAAAAAACGTTGAAATTTACTGAAAAAAACAAAGGTTATAGGGACATTATAGTTAGGAAATAGAATTTTAAAAAAACATAGAAATTCATTGAAAAACCCCAGGGTTACAGAGACGTTATAGTTAGGCTTGCATTTCACTCGTACAAAACCAGTGAAATTCAGCACTTATTGTTACCTGAGCTATCTATAACGTATGCCCCTGTAATACACTACTTATGACCTCACATATTACATCACTCATAACATCATCAGTGATGTCACTGATGACATCACACTAATCAAATTACCATAAAGATTCTAACACGAGTCCCAATGAAAGCACTGATTATTCTACTGATTGGATTTTTATTGTTTTGGTCCCATGCAACTCAGATAAATATTTTTTTTTACAAACCTGTGTGGAGTCCTTTTTGTGGTGCTTTTCATTGTGTTACTGTGTGTGTATGTGTTACAAAAATCCTTTACACATCGTCTCTTGAATTAAGACTGACTGGTCCGCACCAAGCTACCAGAGGGTAGCCCAGCTTAATTTGAAGTGTGTATCTGACTTGTCCTGACCAGGATTGTGGTCCCTACTTGAACAGGATGCATACCTCTGCTAATTAGAGACCCTATTTCTAACCTTGGTGGTCAGTGGTGACAAAAGAACTTTAGTTTGTGCAATACCATATAGTAATTTAGTTTACACTACTACCCACTCATAGACTAATTCAAAACAGTTGTCTTTAATCCCCACCCATATTTTGTCCCTACTCTCTTTAAATGGCTTTTTTAATTTTTCAATTCCCCCTGATTGGCATTTTTTTTTCAAATCATTTCTGTAGTTGGAGGTTCTACATTTTCACCTGAAAGTATATAGGCCCTCATTACAACCCTGGCGGTCGGTGTTGAAGCAGCGGTAATACCGCCAACAGGCGGGCGGAAAAACAAATGGAATCATGACCATGGCGGAAACCGCCAACATAGACAAGCCACTTCAACACTCCGACCGCCACGGTAGTAGAAACAAACACCGCGGCGGTAACCGCCAACAGACAGGCGGAACACAAGGTTCTGCCCACTGTATTACAACACGCCTCTCTGCCACCTTTTCCAGGGCGGTACCAATGCTATCAAAAGCACTGCGGAAACAGGACTTGGAAGGGAAACCACTCACCTATCGACACCCAACGAGGAACCAGGACGCCATGGAGCCTGAACTACAGGTCCTGCCCATGCTGGTCTTCCTCCTCCTGTATCAGGAGCAGGAAAGACGCCGTTGATGACCACGGTGAGTACTGCACCTACAACACAAGGTAGGGGGGAGGGAAAAGAGAGTTACACACACACACGCAACACCCCCACCGCCACCCTCACCCACAACAGCATACACACAAATACATGCAGCAACATTACATATACACCCCATCACCCCTGGAAGAACGCAAGGACAAAAGGAAATGATTGTAACAAGTGTAATCAATAAAAATCAGATAGGAAAATTTCAAAAATCAGTACATACCAATATGTACACCAACTACACAAGTCCGGATATTGATCAAATCATTGTCCGTGGATCAGTATCCCAAAATGCATGGGCGAAGCCCCCACACGATACCTGACTCGAAACAAAGAGAACACTGCAGGGGTATCAGATGGAAAATAAACAGGCACCTCAAGGGGAGGGGGAAGGGGGCACCTCAGCCGAATGAACGGACGACGCCACTGCTCCACGAGGGGGCTACTTCCCCACATTTGATGTTGCTGCTGGTGTCTTGCCACTGTCGCCTTTTGGTTTGGAGGATACCTTGCTTGCTGGTAGGTGCGGCTTCTCCCTCCAGAATGTGGGTACCTTCTTCACCTTGGCAGGGGGTGGAATGGCCTGCTCCTTGGCCTCGCTAGGTGGCACACTGGCAGCCCTGATGGGTGGCGCCCGCGATGAGACCGGAGTTGCTGGGACCACTGTGCTTGAGGATTTGGTGGCTGAGGTGCTGGGCTGGGACCTGGACAGCCTGGCTCTAGGGGAAGGATGGAGGGGGGAGGTGTAGGGAAGAGGTCAATGTTAGCCAGGAAAAGTTTCTTTGACACACTGGGACCGGAAGATGGAGGGGATTTGGGAGTGGAGGAAGAGGTAGTGGTTGTAGGAGGTGTATGTTTGCTGAATTTGGGTGAAGGTGCATGGGCCGGAGGCTGTTGTGAGGTGGATGGCTACTCGGTGGGTGTGTGCCTGCGTTTGTGTAATTTGGGAAGCAGGCTTACAGACTCACTGGAAGAGGACACAGGGGACGTGTGAATGGTAGTAGGGGTGGTGAGTGCATGTGAGCGGTGTGTGGTGATGGGTGTGCTGGTGATGGAGGTAGTGGCAGAGGATGTAGTGCATGCAGGTGTGAGTAGAGACGAGACAGGGAGGGAGGAGGAGGACGTGGAGGAGAGGGACACAGTGGAGGCAGTGGATGTTGGTGTGTCTGCATGGGGATGGTGCTTGTGTGAGTGCCTGTGGGATGTGTGGTGCTTATGTTTGCCATGTCCACTCTTGTGTGTTGATGATTGTGCATGCTGGTCTGATGGTGTGCTTGGGATAGGCTGAGGTACAGGGGATTGGGTCTGGGTGGAGGTAGATGGAGGGAGGAGGGTGGACACAGGGACAATGGCTGCCATCAGTGCTGAGGCCAGAGCCTGAAATGCTCTTTGTTGGGCCACCTGGCCAGAATGAATGCCTTCCAGGTATGCATTTGTTTGCTGCAGATGCCTCTCAACACCTTGGATGGCATTCAAAATGGTAGATTGCCCAACAGTGAGGGATCTCAGGAGGTCAATAGCCTCCTCACTGAGGGCAGCAGGGCTGACTGGGGCAGGGGCTGAGGTGCCTGGGGCGAAGGAGATGCCCACCCTACCTGTTGATGCGGTGGGCACAGAGGTGCCCGCCACCGCAAGGGAGCTCCCATCAGAGGAGGAGTCGCTGTCACTGGTGTATGCTCCTGTCCCCGCCGTGGAGCTCCCCTCGCCCTCCGTCCCACTGGTGCCTTCAGACTCTGTTACCTCACCCTCCAGGGCCATGTGGGATGCAGCTCCCTCCTGCTCCGGTGCCACTGCTCCTCCACCAGATGATGCCAATGCGCCCAAGAACAGGGTGACAAAACAAAAAGGGGGGGAAAGACAGAAGAGACACATGGTCAGTGCATGCAACACCACTACCGTTGGCGGACACAACACACAGGGAGCAGCCCTATGCACTAAGCCATGCACTAACAGTGCAGGGGAAAGGCACATGCCCAAGGGGGACTCTGTCTAGACCCATTTCATGCACAGCTGGAACCCATGGGAGCCTGACTAGGTGTAGAGGAAAAATACCACCTTTGGGGTTGGAGTGGGAACGAGGCTGCATAAACAATGGATCTACCTTCGCACGTCTGCCCTGGCCTAAGGGAACCCACAGGCCACCACCCCCATCCAGACACCTCGTCAAGCGTGCAGAGTCAGCTGAATGACAGTGTACTCATCCCCTTCTGGCTGCTTTGATTCTCTCAAGCGCCCATCCAACTCCGGATATGCCACCACCAGGATCCGGTACATTAGGGGGGTCATGGTGTGATGGGCACCCCTCCCACGTTGGGAGGCCATCCCCAGCTGGGCCTCTGCCGTCTTCTTGCTCAAGTGGCGCAGGTCCTCCCATCATTTCCAGCAGTGGGTGCTCCGTCTATGGTAGACCACCAGGGTCCGCACTCCCTTGGCGATGGCACGCCAAATACCATTCTTCTGGTGGGCGCTGACCAAGAAGAAAAGTGAAGTTATAATGGATGTTACTCTCTTGTACAGTTCTTCTCACACATTGCCTAAAAACCTCCCACCCTTGCCCAGACATACATACACACACACTATCCTCACATGCTGGCCTGCCCCCCGCCCTCTTCCATCCACGACACTCCATACAATCATGTGCCATCCACCATGCTCACAGTGTACTCACCTGTTTGTCTGGAGGACTGTACAGTTGGTGTACTGGGGGAGGACCCCATCCACTAGTTTCTCCAACTCCTCCAAAGTGAAGGCAGTGGCCCTTTCCCCAGACACTGTAGCCATTGTCGCTTCCAGACACAGGTCACAGCAGCACTTGCAGTGTAAGTCCTCTCCTGTTTAAGGTCAGGTATCAAGTGAGGGAACAGATAGAAAATGGCTGCCACGTCCGTGGCGGTGCGTACCGTCACCACTGGCGTACATTGTCATTGGCTCCTGGAACTGAGGTACTGGGTTTTTCAGAACCGGTACTGATCCGGTAACCCAGCGGTGCCAGGGTACACCCAAAGACCTCGGGTACTTTCCTGATTCAGACTACAGAAACTCAGAGTCTTCTAGGTGAAGTTAAAGATCGAATTTATTGGCTGCAACCAATTGACAAGTGTCCTAGAAGTACAACAGCACGATTTGTATGTTCTCAGGAGACTGTGTTTCAATGCAAAGTCAGGTTTCCTTATATACAGTTTTTTAAGCTTCAGGCAAACATTCTTGACATTTTGGTTGGTCATTCACATGTTTTCACTACAAAGGAAAAAACAGTGTCATGATGAAACCTCATATTTCATGTCATCCAACCCATAATAAATTACCCGGCAAGGCCTAGTATTTTACATCAGATAAATGTGGACCCCCAATAAAAACGGGCACCTCCCCCTCGTAAAGTAAGAAGAAGAAAAGAGCAGGTGCAGGTGTGAGCAAGATTAGGCAGGGTGTGTGAGCGATAATAAGGGTTTTATGGCATGGTGTGCCTTGATGCTATCTGATTTGGCCACTGGGAGAGGGACTGACCAAACAGGTTTGGCCTGAGGCAATGGTTCCAGCTTGCCCAGGTCAGAGAAAAGTCAATCAAGGTGTACGTGTCCTTGGAATCAAATCTGACTGTATTATAAGCCTATGTGAGGGCAACTTTTAAAATGGCTGCCGTGTATAAAATGGGAGCCACGAGTGCAGGACGAAAATGGCGATTTCGAGGTGAAAACGCTGCTGGAATTGAGCGAAAATGCTCATGCTTAGTGTACTAGTCATTATCGGTCTTTTGATACTAAAATCGTACTGCTGTGGCAAAGTAAATTACATGGGTCCAGAATTTTTAGAACCACAAACCCTCCTTTTGCCCTTACATAGGCAATAAACCTATTCTCATGCTAATCTGAGTCCAGGTCTATGTTTATAAGGCCATGGAGATGTTGCTGGAGCAAAATTCTAGTACTTGGTAACTCTCTCTGGACAGGTCTCCTCGAACATGAAGTAGCACAAAAGGCCACATATGGCAGGACAAAATAAGGAATACCTCTATCTGCAGTAGGTGGCATAAGATCACATACCCAACAATTAGTGATGTTCACTACTAACTAGTGTTGATGCAGAAGCTGTACAAAAGAATTGCTTACAAATTCTGATCTTCTAACCTGCTCATGTTCAGGAAAAGGGTGAAAAGAGTGCAAAGAAACAATAGTAGGAAAAGACATAGGTTGGGAAGTGGGTGCAGAAGTCAATTGAGTAGAGAAAAACATTCCCACCCATAAATGACGACGTCATGTTTAAAAGACACTAGAAAACACGTTATTAAGAACATATAGACAACGGGAGAAAGTAGTGACCACTAATACAAATGAAATAATAATTTTTCACAACCCTAACCAAAAAGCAAATCTTAAAATTATCTAGTAACATTTTTAGGGCTCCTCTGCATTTCAGTAATTTTTGTATGTTCAGGTGGAACAGTGGTGACTCTCATCAATGCTCTAAGGTGAAAAGGGGGTACTCTTTCCACAGAAAATGGACTTTATTCTGCTTTTACTAAACAGAATAGTACTTTAAAACAATGCCAGCAAAACAATCAGTCTCCTAACACCTAGTCTATACAATCACACGGAAACCTCTTGTGAAACCAACTATGCCCAGAGTCCGTTCAAAAAGCCTCTCTGGCAGGCTTCTATTGTCCATCAAATTTTCTTTTGTTGTTTTCTTTTGCAAGGGCCTCTCAATTCAGGCCTCTTCGTGAGAAAATACTGCTTAGTTGGAGTGCCCTCCTGGCAAACACCCACAGCTCACTCGAAAGTCTCAATGTCTTAAAGCAATGCACCAGTGTCTCTCCTCTGTGGCAGACACTACAAACAATGTGCTCTTCATTGATCAAGGGCACAAATCATCTCGTGCAGACGCAAGCACCATTAATTGGGAAATAGCTCAAGCTCAGCAGCACTTTCAGACTCCAACACTCATTATTTAGTGTCAGAGGACGCTCAAGCTGCTCTTTCATGGGCACCACAATATAGTGCCTTTTTCCAAACTTGAAATCTCCGGTGCACTGCCCTTCTTCCGTTGGAGCAAAGAAAAGGGGGTGTGTGGCCAAAACTCAGGCCAAGGGGCTCAAGGGATTGCACACTGTCAGAGGTTACCAGCACATGACAGGTAGAGAAATGAAACCTCAAAACAGCTCTGCCATCAACAACAGGAATCCTTCTCTTTAGCTCTTTTACACTGAAACTTTGGTTTTGTGATGTCCAACGCCTTCTGATGGAGCAAGTACGATACCATGCGCTGGCGATCGCTGTCCAGCTTTGCTACTTTCTGGGTGCTGAGACTGTAGGGCCAAGACGTCCGTCTTTCATCTGTAGCTGTCACTGATGGGAATTAGGCTTAAATCAATGTCCTGCAGGTTATTATGACTTGATACCCGCAGAATCTAGTGACGTAGGAAATGTGCCACAGTTGTTAGTTTCCTTCAATTTAGTAAAAAAAACAGTTCATGGTTTTTAACAAGGGGACTGCAAGCAGGTGGTCTGCAATCTTCAAAGGAGTAGCCATACACCATGGGCATAAAATACAAAGACAAAGGCAGAAGGGCAAAACAGGGTCTCTAGCATCTTTAATTGGGTTCTCTCCATTATTCTCTGCCATCTATAGCTACATGAGAATTCTATCTGAATGGATTTCCTCACACAGTGGCATTGTCTAATGGGGTAAACACATATTTGCCTCAATGATTAAGTCTAGGTGTTCCTCCTTACCTTAGAACATCTCAATAGAGAAATCACATGATACCGATTATCAGGGACATGTAGAAACCTTCCTTTAAAAACTGTGCATCAGGTGCACTATGCAATACACAGGCTAATAGTCAAATGTGCAAACAAAAAGACAAGAACTAGAGGGTCCTGATATTTGCATGATTAGGACACATCTGATCCCACAAAAAATTAAAGTAGCAGGAACAGAAGGGAACCGAAAACCAAATTAAAATAGACATTGAAAATTCGTCATGTTCAAAAAGGTAAACATAAGATATCTCCTATTGAGATGGAAAACTTGTCTTACTATAATATTGAGTCAGTTAACCAGTCTATCGCTACCCTGACAGTCAGGCTGGAAAACATTGAAGCAGGCAAATTCTTGAAAACCAGTCTGGTCATACCAAAGAGAATTATACATAACATGGGGGTCCCTGGTACATCACTGCAGTCTGGAAATGTGAACCTGAACAATACATCAATAATAATAAAAGGGCTGACTGGTGAAAGGAATTTGAAAAAGAGAAATGGGACTAGGACATAGCTAAAATCTCAATAACTAAGCATGGTGCGACATTGGTCAGGGGAAGTAACCAAAGAAAAAAATCTATAGAAAGAACAAAAAAAATTATTTGGGTGATAGTCAGGCATGTGACACAACACCAAGAGTACGGGTGATACACAAAGGCCAAAGTTACACAAATTTTAACTCTACCGTTGGCGACTACACCATATACGGTACTCCTAGCTAATGTTTCAGTTCCTTCTTCAGGAAAAAATGAAAACCTGGTTTTCTTTTAAGGAACGAAAGCCATATGCTACTTAGGAAACAGAACATCATTAACTAATGTAATATAGAAATTAGGCCACCTTGAGTCACAGATCTATAATTTCATCTTTAGGTTCAATCAAGGATACATAAATGTAGGGCTGCCTGTTCCTTTAAGGGAAGGGGCAGTAACGTGACTAACTGCAGGTGACACACTTTGATCCTGTATATCTCTTTTTATTTTCCTTCAATACCATTATAGCCAAATAGACATTCACTGGTGAAGTGTTGTCTTTTATGTTCACAGCATGAAATATCATTATCTGTGGAATTTAGTAACCAGAACAAGTTCAACCAACTGTTGCGTAGCGATGGGCATCGTCATGACCATCCCCTCACAACACAGGGGAGCTTGTAATAGTATCAAAAGCAGCAACAAACATGCAAAAAACAAATAAAAAAAATAATAAAAACGCACAAAACGTCAAGCCATCAGATATACTTGCTGTGTATCAAGCACAAAAAGCATAGACAAAACAATAGCATATGTGAATAAGCGGTGACACACAACACCATGTCATGTACTTTATGCACTGTAAACCTGCAGCCCAAAACCCAATATTTGGGCCTGTTTAATTTGTCAGGTTTTAGGCCCAGCTGAAGTTAGAACCTTCAACCTTGATATTAAAACAAGCCTTTGTACTGGCACATTGACTCATTGAATCATAAGAAGGCACAACCTGCAAATATATATCAAACCTAAATGTATGCATTTACTGAAGCCTGAGACACTTTAAAAAGTACTCTGAATGAAAGAAAATGCAGTTTAAACAGTGCTTTTGCCCAAAATCGACTTTGATATTTTAGGCATTAAAAAATCAATATCCTACAATTTTCTTGCATAATATGCATTACCAGAATGTCTATTACACAATCCATGAGTCAGCCATTGAAAATATTAACTTATACTTAATAGAAATGAGCTTGTTTGCTCCTGCGCCAAGGGAAAATTGCACATACAAATGTCATTTTAGCGGTGCAACATAACTTAAATTAAATTTTAATGTTAGGAGGTCATAGTATAGGTATTAAGCTTTATAAATATTAAAAAACGATTTTGAAAGGCACTTATTTTTTTAAATAATTTTTCCATAATTAATAATTTTCTTTAAAAAAAAATAAAAACCCAATTATTATTTTTCTTGTGATAATTCCACATATAAAAGCAAGCTGCATCCCTTGCCTATTATTTGGGATACATTAACTCACAAGCCTAAGCGCATAAGCCTAACTTGAAATGCGTCACATTTTTGCGCCACTTTCATTTAAAAGGAAGATTATGCAAAATTCCACCCATGTTTAACTGGGAAAGTGCTGGCTGAATTTAAAATAGATAATTTCGATTTTTTTTTTTGGGGGCCCTATTTATATCTATTGAATGTGTTTCCTAATTTATTAAGCATTTAACGGCAGTTTTGTATATGTGCACAATTGCTCATTCTATAAATTAAAGAGCAACATATAGCTATGTTAGCACATCACATGGTTCATTTCTGGATTTTTTTCTAAGTTTCTACTTAATATTAATTAACCAACATTTTACTTAACAAACTGTAAACATCAAGAAGACCCACAAACACACATTGAGCTCATTTCAGATATAAACAGAAAACACTCAGTACACACAATACAGCGCGCTTTAGCCATTTTTCATAAATTGCGCAGTCGCAATTTACTTACTGAACCGTTTGCAGATCCTAGTTGTAAGTCATATTTACAAGAAAAAAAAAAAAAAAACTTTTCTCAATTATTTCCAAGAATAGCGGACCCATACTTTATTAAACGTGATGGGGCCCACTCCGTGCTTCACATATAGTTCATAGGTTGGAGTTCCAATCGGAGGAACCGGACATGAGTCCTCCAACCGGGAGTCCCTTTTACAACCAAGACAAAACAAATTTCCAAGTCTGCTAAGACCAGGCATCTTCGCTCACTAGTCTAGCTTCAAACTTCAAAGGATTATCGTTTACGATAGTCTCGTGAATACACGAGTCCTTCGGCTTTGGTACTTGCAAGTTCCAAATCAAAGTGATCCCAAAGGGATACCAAACCAAATGTCCAACTAAGGACCAAACCAAGTGTCCAACTAAGGACTGGGAGACGCTCCACTTATACTTAACTGAAAATATCAATGACGTCACCAGAAGACTCGTCTTATCGTTTCGCTCTACCAAAAATCAAGGGTCCAAATCAGGGCGATAGCCAAGGCAGCAGTCCTTCATAGCCGTCGGGAAGCGGGGAACCTCGCAACAAAGACTTTCGGACCACGTCGACATGCAGGGGTCGATGAAGTGGCGGCCTTCCTCCAGAATTTTCACACGAAGCTCCCCACGGACCTCAGGCTTGGACCGGTACCGCTGGTATCGCCCCACGTTGGGCGCCAACTGAGGTACTGGGTTTTTCAGAACCGGTACTGATCCGGTAACCCAGCGGTGCCAGGGTACACCCAAAGACCTCGGGTACTTTCCTGATTCAGACTACAGAAACTCAGAGTCTTCTAGGTGAAGTCAAAGATCGAATTTATTGGCTGCAACCAATTGACAAGTATCCTAGAAGTACGATTTGTATGTTCTCAGGAGACTGTGTTTCAATGCAAAGTCAGGTTTCCTTATATACAGTTTTTTAAGCTTCAGGCAAACATTCTTGACATTTTGGTTGGTCATTCACATGTTTTCACTACAAAGGAAAAAACAGTGTCATGATGAAACCTCATATTTCATGTCATCCAACCCATAATAAATTACCCGGCAAGGCCTAGTAATTTACATCAGATAAGTGTGGACCCCCAATAAAAACGGGCACCTCCCCCTCGTAAAGTAAGAAGAAGAAAAGAGCAGGTGCAGGTGTGAGCAAGATTAGGCAGGGTGTGTGAGCGATAATAAGGGTTTTATGGCATGGTGTTCCTTGATGCTATCTGATTCGGCCACTGGGAGAGGGACTGACCAAACAGGTTTGGCCTGAGGCAATGGTTCCAGCTTGCCCAGGTCAGAGAAAAGTCAATCAAGGTGTACGTGTCCTTGGAATCAAATCTGACTGTATTATAAGCCTATGTGAGGGCAACTTTTAAAATGGCTGCCGTGTATAAAATGGGAGCCACGAGTGCAGGATGAAAATGGCGATTTCGAGGTGAAAACGCTGCTGGAATTGAGCGAAAATGCTCATGCTTAGTGTACTAGTCATTATCGGTCTTTTGATACTAAAATCGTACTGCTGTGGCAAAGTAAATTACATGGGTCCAGAATTTTTAGAACCACAGAACCCATAGGGCCCAATGTTAACCAATGCTGAATTGCGCCGCGTTCTTCGACCGCCTACCGCAACAGTGTACAACGCCAGCGCAGTTACCTCATTTCCCCTTGTCCCACCTTACAGGTCAGGGAGCCGCCATTTCAGGGGGCCACATGGCAGGCCAAATAACTGTGTCACACTTATTTAGGCCAGGAATAAGGAGAGACAAAGGCACATAGAGAAAATGTAACGTTTTTGCAAAACAGCATTGTGATACCTAAGTGTTGTATGACCCTCTGCTCACCGTTCTACTCCATAGGGCATGACCACTGGGGCAGGTGATGAGATGGCGGCATCCACCAGTGTACAGACCCCTGGTGGACCTGTCGACAATGGAAGACAGACACATCATTATCACTTACAGACTTAATCGTGCAACAATCCAGGAACTGTGTGCCCAGTTGGAGCCTGACCTGATGTCAGCTATCCGCCATCCCACAGGAATACCCCCTCTAGTGCAGGTCCTGTCTGTACTCCATTTCCTGGCCAGTGGGTCTTTTCAAACAACAGTAGCCATGGCATTAGGGATGTCCCAGCCAATGTTTCTCTAACGTGTTGTCCAGAGTGTTGTCTGCCCTGCTGAAACACATGCGCAGCTACATCATTTTCCCTAACGTGGAGGAATTGCCCACAGTGAAAGGTGACTTCTATGCCCTGGGACATATCCCCAACATCATTGGTGCCATTGATGGTACAAATGTGGCATTTGTCCCCCCCCCTGCAGGAATGAACAGGTGTACATAAATCGTAAAAGCTACCATTTAATAAATGTGAACGGGTGTGTTTGGCAGACCACTATATCTCTCATGTGAATGCCAAGTATCCTGGCTCAGTGCATGACTCGTACATTTTGAAGAATAGCAGCATCCCTTATGTGATGGGCCAACTCCAGAGGCACCGTGTGTGGCTAATAGGTGAGGCCAAGGTCCCCACACAGTATGGATAGGCTGGGTATGGTACAGTCCCTAAGGGTTGGTGTATGTCTAACAGATATCCCTCGACATTTGCAGGTGACTCTGGTTACCCCAACCTCTCATGGCTACTGGCCCCAGTGAGAAATGCCACGACAAGGGCAGAAGAACGCTACAATGAGGCACATGGGCGAACTAGGAGGATTATTGAGTGGACTTTCGGCGCCGGCAGACGTGGAGGGCTGTTCGTCGTTCGGGCTGGTGTCAGTGGCATGGTGGTATGCCACATTCTCCCTCATGGTATTGGCCATGTCTGCCAGCACCCCTGCAATGGTGACCAGGGTGGTGTTAATGGACTTCAAGTCCTCCCTGATCCCCGGGTACTGTTCCTCCTGCAGCTGCTGGGTCTCCTGAAACTTGGCCAGTGCCCATGGTCTCTTGGGAATGGTGGTATGCTCCCATGATGTTGGAGAGTGCCTCATGTAGAGTGGGTTCCCTGGGCCTGTCCTCCCCCTGTCGCACAGCAGTCCTCCCAGCTTCCCTGTTGTCCTGTGCCTCTGTCCCCTGGTTGCCTGGGATCCCAGTTGTGGTGGACACACTGCTGATTGATGTGTCCTGGGGACAGTGGCATGGGCCCGCTGGGTGGGTGCTGTGGTGGTGCTTCCTGAGGGGGGAGGTTCAGTGGTGGTTTGGGACTGTGGCAGGGGAACCGACTGTCCATAGGTCCCTGATGGGCCGGGCTGGTCATTTTGATCCAGGCGTGCAGAGCTGCTGTCGTCACTGTGGACCTCTTCTGTGGGGGGACTGGATATTGCTGGCACCTCCTGTCCGGTGACATTGGGTAGGGGTCCTGTTGGGTTGTAAATGCATAGTTATTGTATCTGTGTGTGCCATCTTGTGCAATGGGTGTGTTTCCCTCTACTCCTGTGCTTGCATTATCGCCTTGGCCCTTTTGTGAGTGGTGATTGTGTGCCTTGGCTGAGTCTCTCTACTGGACATGCTGTGGTGATGGGTATCCATGCAGGTCTGTGATGGGTGTCCATGCATTGTTGTCACATGCAGGGCTTCGTATTGGGATGTGTGGGTTGTGATAGTGGGGTATCTGTGAGGTGTTGGGGTGATGGGTGTGATGGTAGTGGTTGGGGTTTGTGATGGCATGCAGGTAGGGTGGGGGATATAATAGTAAAGATATGACTTACCAGAGTCCAGTCCCCCTGCTACTCCTGTGAGGCCCTCGAGATGCATGATTGCTAAGACTTGCTCCTCCCATGTTGTTAGTT
The DNA here is from genome assembly GCF_031143425.1 of Pleurodeles waltl. NCBI lineage: Eukaryota > Metazoa > Chordata > Amphibia > Caudata > Salamandridae > Pleurodeles > Pleurodeles waltl. The sequence continues at coordinate 491,993,199 of NC_090442.1, read as the reverse complement.
GTGGGGGAGCAGGTGGGGGGTCCACCGTCAGTCCTCTGTATGGCTACCTGGTGTCTGGATACCATGGAACGTACCTTCCCCTGTAGATCGTTCCACCTATTCCTGATGTCATCCTGTGTTCTTGGATGCTGTCCCACAGAATTGACCCAGTTGACAATTCTCCGCCATAGCTCCATCTTCCTAGCAATGGATGTCTGCTGCACCTGTGATCCGAATAGCTATGGCTCTACCTGGATGATTTCCTCCACCATGACCCTGAGCTCCTTCTCAGAAAACCTGGGGTATATTTGAGGTGCCATGATGTGGTGTGGGTGATGTGTGAGGTGATGGTTGATGTGATGTGTGGAGTGATGTGTTGGGGTGTGTTCTTTGAGGTGCGTGGATGGTGTATGAGTGATGGTGTGCCTCTGGATGCTGGTGTTGTCGTAGCTTTTCTGTCTCACTGCTTCTTCCACAAATGTCATTGTAAGGGGTTGTGGGTAATGTGGGTGTATGTTTTATAGTGGTGTGAGTGTGGTGTGTGTATGTGTATCAGGTGTGTGTATTTTGAATTGTCCAATGTGGTTGTGTTTCGGAAGTGTGTGTGTATTTTGTGCACCAAGTGTATACCGCCAATGGATTTTTGCGGTTGAATGACCGCCACATTGATTCATGGGTTGTGATTGTGTGGACGTATTCCTGTTGGCGTAATGGTGTGGGTTTTGCTATCGCCAGTTTATCACTGACCTTTGGTGTGGCTGACTTGTGTGGGTGTCTGTATTGTGGAGGATTTATAAGTGTAGGTCATAATACCCATAGTCGATTTCCGCCACGGGTGCGGTATGTTGGCGGCTGTCAGCATGGTGGTCTGTGGACTTATCCGCCAGGGTTGTAATGAGGGCCATAGTGGCCAGTTACAGTGTGGAGGATGACATAGACAAATGGTTGGCAGCCTATGAAGTGGCTTTAAAAGTTCACAGGGTCGCAAAGAGTTCGGGTGGGGGTAGCCTTTTACGCTACATGCCCACGGTGGGGTGGAACATATTCCTTACACTAGAGGTGGAGGACCAGACCAACTGTACTGCCATGAAGGCCATTTTAGTCAGTACCTTTGAGTTGACACCTGAGAATTATAGGCAATGGTTCAGGGCTAGTCACAAACTCTCTATATAAACATGGGTGGATGGGTGGATGTCTTTGACTATGCTGGTAAGGCACTGAAAGGCTAGGTGAGGGGCAGCAAGGCTTATGCTTGTGAAGGGTTGTACAACTTATTCTCGGAGGAGCACATTCTTGATAATTGTTTTTCAGAGCTGTACCAACACCTGGTAGATAGCTAGCTGACTGACTTCAGAAAGCTTCTAGAGGAAGTGGACACCTGGGTCACAACCAGAGCATACAACAAGGTATTTAGGGGGGACTCCCAAATAGGTGGTCCGTGTTCCTGCCAGAACAAGGAGGGGAGGTAAAAAGAAGGAGTTCTTTAGAGGCCCCCCAAAAAACTCACAAGGTAAAGGGTCTGGTTCTCATTCCCAATCTGGCCACCAGAAGCAAAAGTACCCTGATGAAAGTCAGCAGCCCAAATCGCCGAAGTGCTATGAATGCAGCAAGTATGGCCATCACAAGGGGGACCCCAATTGTCCAAGAGCACACCCTTCCATTGGAGGTAAGAACCCAGGGGTGGCTGCATTGTGCTGGGGGAGGAGTTTGTCTCAGGTAATGGGAGGGAGTTTAGTTAAATTACCTAGTCTCACTGTGTGACAGTGAATTGGTTCCTAAGATCCATGTCCCTATAAGTGCCTCCAAGTATAGGTAATGGGTCACCATCAATGAGCACGGTGTTGAGGCTTTGAAATCACACAGGTGTTAGTATGACTATGTTAATGAGTCAACTGGTGTCCTCTGAGTGGGTGATTCTCAATACATCCCACCAAGTTTTGGTAGCTAACAATATCGAGCTTTCCAGAGCCAAATGGCTATGTTGTGGAAACAAGCTTCTGACAACTTAGAAGCCAGCCATGTTATGATGAGGTTGGTATGACCAAAATTCTACCACTGTGAAATTCCAGCCTGAGCAGAAAGTGTGGGTGATAGAACCAGTGACACGTTGGGCCCTCCAGGACTGCTGGATTGGGCCCTATGAGGTGGATAAAAAGAAGGATAAGACCACCTATGTGATGAACCTCAGGACCCCCAGACAACCCCAGGGGTGCCCCATATCAATCGCCTCAAACTCCACTTTGAGGAGTCTGAGGTCACCATGCTACTGGTGACTGATAGAGCTGAGGAGAGTGAACCTCTACCTGACCTAATAGCATTCAAGGAGAGGGATGGGTTTATGGAAGGAGCAATCCTTTCCCCCACTCTGACTCCTGAACAGCAGAAAGACTGTCACCAAGTGTTAGAACACTACTCCTATCTTTCTCCCTTAGTCCTGGGATTAACCACCTGTGTACCCATTATGTGGATGCAGGGGACAACCTCCCAGTCATGAACAAATCTTACAGGTTGTCAGATAAGGTAAGGCCCAGCTTCAAGAGTGAAGTTGGAGTTGAGACTGATAGAACCCTCCAGTAGCCCCTGGTCCAGTCCTGTGGCTCTGGTACCAGGTGTGCTGCCCCACTGGCACCACACCTGAACTTAGGTGCTGGGTGGATTATAGAGTACTAAACTCTGTAACCAAGACTGTTTCTCATCCCATTTCCTGGGCCCATGAGCTCATTGACCGGTTAGGGGCTGCCCAGTACTTAAGTACTTTTGATCTCACATCAGAGTACTGGCAGATCACACTAGCAGAAGGAGTCAAGCAAAGGTCAGCCTTCTCCACCCCAGATGACCACTGTCAGTTTACCTTTTTAAAATCTCCTAGGTGAGTACTGCGCTTCACTGCAACCTGCACCTGACAAAACTGACATGTCACTATGAACAACTGTGACGTGCTGGGAGTGACTTCACTGATCTCCTTGGGTACTGCTGACGGAGGTGCCCTGCCCGGTTGCCCAGGAGACTGCAATGTGCTGTGCACGCCTGTACCTTGGCTGCCCTGTAAGCTGTGCCCAAACCTGACTCTGCTCTCAGTACCACTGAAAACACTGCATTTGACATATTGAAAAGTGAGTAACTCTTCTTCTACTAACGGAATTATTGTTTTGGTCTCATGCAACTCAGGCAAATTTTCTCTATGTTTTCAAACCTTTTGTGGTGTTTTCCATTGTGGTACTGTGTGTGTGTGTGTGGATGTACAAATACTTTACACATTACCTCTTAAGTTAAACCTGCCTGCTCCGTGCCAAGCTATCAGAGGGTGAGCATACGTTAATTTATATTGTGTATCTGACTTTCCCTGACTATGATTGTGGTCCCTCCTTGAACTGTAGGCACACCTCTGCCAGCTAGAGACCCAATTTCCAGCTCTACCCTAATCCAGTAATACAACTAGGCTTTAGTTATATTTCGGGCCATTGTATATTGTGATAACTTTGCACTATACCATGGTAAATGGCGAGGACAAGTCAGTATATGTTTGGGTAATGGCTGTTTTTATAGAAAGCAAACACAGCCATATTGTTTTTACTACACTCTGGCTGTTTTCAGATTTAGGGCCTTAGGTATAGGTTAGTAGTAGGTCCTTACCTATTACCACTTTCTTTAAGTGGTAAGGGGTAGGGAAATGTATTTATATTTTTTGTATATTTATAAATAAGTTTAAAGCCATGTACTGTGGTAGTTTCGCAAGATTTTGTGAAATTCTGCAAAAGTACCAGAGTGACAGATATCAGTAAGTTTAAATGCCTTATATCATTTAAAAAAATAGTTACCCTAATTAACTGCAGTATCCATAAAGCATCATCTTTGCACCGTAATGCATAATCCTGCCAAATTCCATATAAATCCATTCAGTTGTGTTTGTGCTATGCCAAATACAATAGTCTTTGGAAAGTTCATTGGTGGAAAAACACATTTTGGGACCCCTGTTATCTTTGCACTCCCTTGAGGATTCACCACGAAAATTTACATAATCTCAAAATACAAAAAATACTGTATATCTGGAAAGTTTTGTGGTCATTCATCAAATTGGTGGCAAGTTATTAGGGAGCTAATATTCGAGGAATTCCCATCTTTGGGAATACCGGAGATAGATGGAAATAGGTTTACTCTCTGTAGATCTGATATATGTGGAATTTGTAATGTATAAATTCATATTATATACCTACCAAGGGAGATTATTAGTTGCAGTTGTATTTCTGTATGATATCTCTTGCTTCTGGCTTGTGAGCACTTTTAAGTAAGGGATCGTACAAACCTCCTATAGACTAATAAATAATATTTTGACATAATGTGTTAGCTTTTTTGAGCCACGAGTAATACAACATTGTGATATGATTATCAAACTAATGTGTGCTACTGCCCCTGCGATATCACTTTTTCACACAGACCTTCCAGTTGAACACTCTGCCAGACTATGAATGAATAAGCACTGTGCAGGATGATTCCCATGACAGAGTATCCAGCTGGGCCGCTTTCATTACAAACAGCTGCAGTGGTAAATATCTCTGAGGAAAATAGTAAAGACTGAATAAATAACTGTGAAATAAGAAGATGCAATAAATATTGACATCCTGAGAATAGTAAAATACCTTGATCGAAATGTAATGTGAATGAAAGGGACTATAATTGGCTCTTTGGCTTTCACGTGGCTTGCTATCAACATTGTGTAGAGAGCTGAATATAAACATTGTTAAATAAAAAGAAAAAAGGAATAGTTGAAGACACTGAATACGGTTGAATGTGTTCTTTTTTAGGTCTGGCAGAGACAGCTTTTGCATCTCACTAGCCTCATGAAACAAACAAATTAGAAAATATCACCCACAAACGCACAGAAACACGCACAAATGCACAAATATGCTTCTCTGGTGAGCTCTAACAAGAGTGAAACACTGGTGTGACAGGTTGCCTTTGCTTATTCCAGGCTTATTCCTTATTATGCCTGGAATAGTAAAAGGCTTCCATCATTTTTCAGCTTCTGTGTGAATGACACTTGTTTTTCCTGTGCTTAAAGACTTTGCTGTAAAAATGGTAAAACACATTTTCACTTTTGTGGCTTATTGTACATGACACTTTGATAATCATATAATTAAAAACTCAGCTAGAAAAACAGCCATTTGTCATGAGCAGTTTATCAGTGTTGGTGCCGTTTTCTATATCAATGAGCTGCTCTCCACCTAAAACTTGACTACTGGGTGTTGGATGGCCCTTTTTGCAGGGTCACCCCCACTTTTGTCTTCTTTTGCTGAACAGGTTTTTGTTGGGATTAGGACTCTGTGCACTTTTACCCTTCTGACCAGTAGTAAAATGCTTGTTCTCTCTCCCTAAACCACAGTACAATTGGTATGTACCTGATTGGTACCTTTCATTTACGTGTGACACCCTAGTAAATGGTACTACTTGTGCCTGAGGCATGCCAATTAAATGTTACTAGTGTGCTTGCAGCACTCATTGGGCCACCCACTGAAGAAGAAGTTTCAAAACATGTCTCAAACATGACACTGCAGCTTTTAGTGTAATTTTAGGGTGCCATTTTAGCTTGGCAAAATAAACCTTTTGCCAGACCTAAACCTTCCTTCATAATAGCTATAAGTCACTTGTAAGGTTGGCCCTAAAGGTTCATAAGGCAGGGCACATTGCATTCAAAAAGTAGAACATGTGTGTTTGATTTGCATGTGCTGGCAGTCAAAAACTCTTAAAGTCATTATACACACCCCCACTTACACTTCAAAGGGCTTTGTCTTCTGCACACACACAAGTATCTGACATCAGGCCTGCTCTGCCTTTAGTCAATTTGGGGCATTGACAGGGAAAGGTTAAGAACTTTCCAAGACCAGATGTGGAGGTAGGTTCCCCTATCAAAGGCTGGCATAAAATATTGGACTTCTAAAGCCACTCATCAGAACACTCCTGTGAAAGTTATAGAAGAATGACGCCATGTCGTTTGAAGGAAGGCCTTGACTGATGCAGCTTGCCTTCACCCCAGACTAACCAGAGTGACTCCAAGGGTTAGTTGGCTGACTTCTTGTGTGACCTACAAGGACACAACAAGCTTTAGAGGTCTCCGTCTAACTGCCCAGCTGACATAATGCAACTTGGCCTGCCTGGACTTGAAATTGGACCTGCCTGAGCCCTGTTGGCCTGTCTTGGAGTGAGTCCCAGTCACTAAGAAATGCCTCCCCATGGCTGACATCAGCGTATACTCCTCCTGAAGGAAAAGAAAAAATCTTGAGGATTGGGCTCCTTGCAACCACAAACAGGTGTGTTTGTGCCAAGACTCTGCCTCCCACGACCATCACCAATGCGAAGTTAGGGTGAGACCTGCACTTTGCGCCAACAGTGACCCCTGATGAGGAATGATGAGCTACACTACCTGCTACAGCAATGACAAATGTCCCTATGAAGCGATAGCAACAACTGTCTACAACACTCAACCGTTTCTTTGCTCTACAGTGATGACTGAAGGTGACACCTGATCTGCTCTTCTTACTACAGGGACATCCTTGCGCAACACTTAACTTCCTCCTCGTCAATTAGTGCATCTCACCACAAACTAAACTCATTGTGCCAGACGTAGAAGGCAACTTATCAGCAAGATTAACCTGGTCCCTCTATCCAACCCATGCTCCATCGCGATCAGCCTGAACTTGTGACTTTCCCCCGGTCTAGTGCAACTAGATTAATGCGAATGTCGCTTTGTGCTTTTCAAGCACTATTTTTGCTAAAATTATTTAAAGATATTATCTTTCATTCTACTGGATTTATGCCATTCTGGTGCAGTTTTATTTGTTTCAATGTACTATATTTTTTCTAAATTGACTTGGGGTTTTTCTTGTGTTGTGTTTTCCCTTCATTGCTGTTTGTATGCTATATAAATACTTTACATATTGCCTCTAAGTTTAGCCGGACTGCTTTGTGCCAATTTACCAAAGGGTTAAGCATTGGTTAATTTAGTGACTCTTGTGGTTAACCCTAAGAGTTTAATATTGATGTATTTATATTTTATATTTTAGTTGCGGGTTGATCGGTTTGCAGGAGAGCAGGGTGGGAAGTACAAAAAAAATAGAATATTTAATGATGTGCTTTTTCATATATTGATTTTTGTGTAATTGTACTCATTTATTTCTTTCAATATGCATATTTTATGTTTATTACACATGTATTTTTTAATGGTGTTATTTGTTTTTAGGTGAGAAGTTCCAAAATAAATAAATATATAATATATTTTTTATTAATTGACATTTACATGTACTTTTATATATTTATTATTTCTAAAACAACTTGAATATTATTTAATGACGATGTGCAATTCTATTTGTTACTCAAATTGTATTTGTTTTATGTATTTATTAAAAGTAAATTAAATATGTAATGATTTCATAATTTTATTTTGTGGTAGTCAAGGAAGTTGATATTATTATATGTAATTTTCTTTACTTTCTTTTTTCAATTTATATATTTTGTTTATTTTAGTTGAAATATATATATTTATATTTGGGTACTGTAACTTATTAATGCTCTATCTTAAGGGTTCCAAACATTTTATTAAATATGAGTTTATTCATTTATGCGATCCTTTAGAAGTCAAACACTTTAATTACCGTTGCTTAGAATAGAGTGGGATTAGTACATCTAACACCCTCCAAAGTCCATCACTTTACCTACTACTCTGAAGTCCAGCACTTTCTCTAATGTTGTTCAGACTGGAAAGGGAATGGCAAATTTAACTCTTTGAAGTCCAACATTTTCCCTTCTTTTGCTTAGACTGGAATGGGAAGAGTAAATCTCAAACCTATGAAATGCAACACTTTCCCTTGTTGTTCTTTCCTTACTCTTGCTTAAACCGGAGTATACATAGTATATTAAATTTTTCCTGAGTTCAACAATTTTTCAGTTAGTGGTGAAATTGATTTTACATATTTATTATTTAATTTTGTTACATTTAATATTGTTTTTTTACTTTGTAATTTTTAAATTTGCTTGGGGTTTAACTACTTGATGAACTTATGTATTTGTGAAATGAATTGAAATATTTTGTTATTAAATTGTTTATATTTTTTTATTGTTTTGTGTGGTTTTTTTTTGTATAGATCGTTAGATATGTAGATAGATGGATAGATATATATGTATATATTATATATGCAAAACAAAGTTGTCCTCCAGACAAAAGCTCACTCTCAACGGATAGAAAGCAAGTCTGTGTTAGTTTACTACATCATCATATAAAGAGCAACAGGATGGAATAATTTCAGCAAAGCTCAGTAAATGTGATTTGAATTCACCTACTAAGGTTTTTAAATGTGCTTTAATGTGTGTTTGGCTGCAGCAACCTACCAAAACAGAAATGATTGTCTACTAAAGTTGTAATATAAATGTGCAGGACTACCACAACCAGGATGCATTGTGTAACTCACCAGAGCATTTAATCAAGTAATCAGGTGCCTGCAACCATTTGCTCAAGCCAAGCATTTGGCCTGTGACCAAAGACGAGATGTCTGAAATGCGTGAGGCCTGGAAAATGTGTAAAGAATTATTTGAGTGTTACAGGCTTTGCTGCTTTCCAAAATAAACTGCAACCTGTTGAGAGTGCGCTTTTGTCTGGAGGACAACTTTGTTTTGTATATATATATATATATATATATATATATATATATATATATATATATATTTGTTTGTATAAATCCACCAAGTAATCTCTGAAATGCCAAGCCACTTAACCGCAGCACGCCACTATGGGGCGGTGACCTCCTATAATCAAACAACTTGTCTCCGCAGCACCGGGGTTCACAGTGTCGGCTCCCCTGGCATACAAGACAGTTGGGGCCACAACGTCCTTATTGAGGCAAGAAAAGTTTAATAGCACTTACAAAGCAATAAATCCTGATTTGTGTTGGGGATCTCGTCCCCTTGGTCACGGGTCAGCCATCTTTGAACTACACTACATTTAAATACCAAGTGAAACAAAACATCAACATAAAAAGATGGACTTCTTCATTACAAGAAAGCCAGCAAAAACATGTAGGCCATTTGAAACTACCTTCCCACCTTAAATAAACATAGGCCCTCATTACAGCCCTGGCGGTCCAAGACCGCCAGGGCTTTTTCGGCTGAAGCACCGCCAACAGGCTGGCGGTGCTTCAGAGGGGATTACGACTGTGGCGGTAGCGCCGCGGTCACACCGCCGGGGCCAGTGGTTTCCCGCCACATTTGCCCCGGCGGTGATAATCAGCAGCGCTTTCCCAGGGGATTACGAGTCCCCGTACCGCCAGCCTTTTCCTGGCGGTTAAAGGCTGGCGGTACGGGGAGTCGCAGGACCCCTGGGGGCCCCCGCACTGCCCATGCCACTGGCATGGGCAGTGCAGGGGCTCCCTGACAGGGTCCGTGCAGCTTTTCACTGTCTGCATAGCAGACAGTGAAAAAAGAGACGGGTGCAACTGCACCCGGCACACGGCCGCAACACCGCTGGCTCCATTTGGAGCCGGCTCCCATGTTGCAGCCCACATCCCCACTGGGCCGGTGGGTGGAAACTCTGTTTCCGCCCTCCACCCAGCGAGGATGTCATAATGGGCACCGCGGGAGTGCGGCTGCATTGGTGGCCGCACGGCGGTTACAACTTGGCGGGCGGCGGTTGTCGCCCGCCAATGTTGTAATGACCCCCATCATCTCTTCACCACAGACATTTTCTGTGAAAGTATCACCACTACAAAGCAATCAAGCCCAAGTGGGCGATTGCACATTTTAAGCTAATAATAATGTCAATAAAAAAATATATATATCCCAGAAAAAAGGATATGACAGCTCTATTTATCATATTTCTATGGTATGCTGGTGCGATTGGCAGCGGAAAACAAGGAAACATCAAAGACACATATAACCTAAGCGCGAAGGAGACGCCCTCATTGGAGGACAGGTAGCATCCTGGAGGTACACTGATGTTCGGGTAAGTGTCTGATCGATAAAGTGGTATTGAACAGAATGCAGGGAGACCAGAGTGATGCTGGATGGTATTATGGGACAGCATTAAGTGTAGACTGAGGTGCCCAGCAATGAGGCTGCCAGAGTTTTTATGATCTGTGATATGATTTAGCTCTGAACATGGCTTCGAAGAGGGAGACCAAGAGATTGGAGACAGCTGACAGCAGTGGGACAGCACCCAAGAAATCTGGAGGACATCAGGAAGAGGTGGAACAACCTACGGAGGGAGGTGCGTTCCGTGGTCTCAAGACACCACCAGGCGGTTCAGCGGACTGGTGGCGGACCCCCACCTCCTCACCCACAACTAACAACATGGGAGGAGCAGGTCTTGGTGATTCTGCATCCTGAGGGCCTCACAGGAGTAGGTGGAGGAATGGATTCTGGTAAGTCAAATCTTAATTATTACATCCCCCACCCTACCTGCATGCTATCACATACCCCCACCCTCGCCCCTAGCACCCCAACTCCTCACATATGTCCCAACATCACAAACCACCCATCCCAACACCAAACCCTGCATGCAAGAACAAAGCATGGACACCCATCACTAAAGCATGCCGACTGCACATACCCATACAACCCCCTAAACCATCATCACACGAGGTCCCACACAGGAATGCAAGCACTGGGGTACACGGTCACCTACCCATTGCACACCATGACACATACAGATGTAATAACCATCCTTTTATACCCCGGCAGGACCCCTACCCAACGTCACCGGACAGGAGGGTCCACACATGTCCACACCACCAACAGAAGAGGCCCACAGTGATGACAGCAGCTCTGTCCAACTGGATCTAGATGACCAGCCCGGCCCATCTGGGACCTCGGGACAGTCGGTTCCCCTCACACTGGCAAAGGCCACCACAGACCTTCCCCCCTCTGGAAACACCAGCACAGCACCCACCCAGCGGGCCCATACCTCTGTCCCCAGGACACGTCAATCAGCAGTGTGTCCACCACTACAGGGAACCCAGGATAACCCACCACCCCAACAACAATAGGGACCTGGGGGCAGTGGTATTGGGCACACGTTCCAGGGGACGGAGGCCCAGGAACACAGGGGAACTGGGAGGGCTGCTGTGCGACAGGGGGCGGACAGGCCAAGGGAACCAACTCTCCACGAGGCCCTCTCCTCCATCATGGGAGCCTACAACCACTCCCAGGAGACAATGGCAACGGTACTGGCCAAGTTTCAGGAGACCCAGTGCCTGCAGAAAGAACAGTATATGTGCTTCAGGGATGAACTCAGAACCATCAGCTCCACCCTGGGCACCATCGTAGGGGTGCTGAAGTAAGTACTCAACACCAGGAGGGACACTGTGGCACTACAAGGGGCCCCTGACACTAGCCTGGATGATGAACTGCCAGCCACCTCCACTGGCGCTAGTGGACAGGACGCCCCGCCACAGGACCACCACATCAGCACCCCATCCCCTGCAGAGGGAGAACCACCCCGCAAACGGTCCCTGAGATCCAGGACAAAGACAGAGCACGATGCCAAGACCCCCGCCAAGAAATGAGACCACCCTGATTGTCATCCTACTGTCCCACTTTGTCACCCTGTCCATCCTTAAACTGCCCCAGCTCCACTTCATATGCCCATTTGGGCAATGCACCTGTGAGACTAATAGACTGGACTCTGCCATGGACATTCCTCCGCCATCACCCCTCACCATTTCACTACCCCCTCCAATATGGAGCACTTAAATAAACACACGTAGAGCACAAAACAATCTGGAGTCTGTCTGTGATTTCTAAATAGTGTATTAGCAATTACAGTGCCAAAATGCTCTTTCAATTGTAATGTCAACATACCTATGTCACACAGCTCTAGTCCATGAGGAATCTAAGCAGATGTCACACAGTGGGACCCAAATCTGTGAAATCGTAAGGGAAAGTGACAACTCAGTGACCATACACTGGGTGAAAACGACAGACAGTAGAGAGGTAGTAGTGTTAAAGTACATGTAGTAGGCAGGTCTGTTCTCTTACCTGTGTCTCACTGGAAATATTGCTGGATCACTGAGTCCCTGTTGTTCCTGTCTTCTTCCTCTGCTTCCTTGTCTTCACTGTCCACAGGCTCCACAGCTGCAGCAACACCGCCATCTGGACCATCCTCCTGCAGAAAAGGCACCTGTCGTCGCAATGCCAAGTTATGAAGCACACAGCAGGCCACGATGATCTGGCAAACCTTCTTTGGTGAGTAGAATAGGGATCCACCTCTCATATGGAGGCACCGGAATTTGGCCTTCAGGAGGCCGAAGGTCCGGTCGATCACCCTCCTAGTTCACCCATGGGCCTCATTTTAGCATTCCTCTGCCCTTGTCCTGGGATTCCTCAATGGGGTCAGTAGCCATGACAGGTTGGGGTAACCAGAGTCACCTGCAAAAGGTGAGGGACAACAGTTAGACACACACTAACCTGTAGGGATAACCCCAGACCCAGACAACCATTCCCACTGACTTGCCTCCAGGTGCTCACCTTATAGCCACACATGGTGCCTCTGGAGTTGACCAATCACATAAGGGATGCTACTATTCCGCAAGATGTAGGCGTCATGCACTGAGCCAGGGAACTTGGCATTCACATGGGAGATGTACTGGTCTGCCAAACATACCATCTGTACATTCATAGAATGATACCTCTTCAGGTTTCTGTACACCTGTTCACTCCTGTTGGGGGGGACCAAAGCCACAATGGTCCCATCAATGGCACCTATGATGTTGGGGATATGCCCCAGGGCATAGAAATCACCTTTCACTGTAGGCAAATCCTCCACCTGAGGGAAAACGATGTAGCTCTGCATGTGTTTCAGAAGGGCAGACAACACTCTGGACAATACGTTGGAAAACATAGGCTGGAACATCCCTGATGCTATGGCCACTGTTGTTTGAAATGACCCACTTATAAGGAAATGGAGCACTGACAGCACCTGCACTTGAAGGGAGGATTCCTGTGGGATGGCGGATTGCTGACATCAGGTCTGGCTCCAACTGGGTACACAGCTCCTGGATTGTGTCACGGTCAAGCCTGTATGTGATAATCACATGTCGCTCCTCCATTGTCGACAGGTCCAGCTACGGTTGGTACACCGGAGGATGCCTCCATCTCCTCACATGTCCCAGCGGACGGTGCCTATGAAGGACAACAGCGAGCACAGAGTCAAACAACTCAGAGGTACGTACCCACAGTTTACCCAGAACACCAATCATACACAAAAGGTGGCCTGTATGTGTGTTGAGTCTAGGCCTAGGTATGTGTGACGCAGTTGGAAATGAAGCCATGTGGGCCCCTGAAATGGCAGCTGCCTGACCTCTAAAGTGGGACAATGGGATGTGAGGTAACTGCGCTGGTGTTGTACACCGTCGAGGTAGGCGGTCGAAGACCGCAGCGCAATGCTGCATTGATTAACATTGGACCCTATGGGTCACAGGAGCCAATGACGATGTACGCCGACGGTGATGGTACACACTGCCGCGGACGTGACCGCCATTTTCTATCTGTTCAATCACTCGATACATGATCTTCGACAGGAGAGGACCTACACTGCAAGTGCTGCTGTGACCTCGGTCTGGAAGAGACAATGGCTTGAGTGTCTGGCGAAAGGGCCCCTGCTTTCACATCGGAGGAGTTGGAGAAGCTCGTGGATGGGGTCCTCCCCCAGTACACGCTACTCTACGGTCCTCCAGACAAACAGGTATGTACACAGGGAGCATATTGTATGGGCTATGCCTGTGTGGAGAGGGCTGGATGTAATAAGGAAGGGGGGAGAGTGCTGCGTGCATGAAAGACGGTGAATGCATGTGCCACATGGCAAGGGTAGGGATGGGGGCCAATCACTTTGACGGTGCAGTTGGTAATAACTTCTCTTTTTCCCCTATACATTTCATGTAGGTCAGCGCCCACCAGAAAAAAGATATTTGGCATGCCATCGCCAAGGACGTCTGGACCCTGGGGGTCTACCACAGACGGAGCACCCACTGCTGTAAAAGATGGGAGGACATTCACCGCTGGAGCAAGAAGACGGCGGAGGCTCAGCTGGGGATGGCCTCCCAACGTGGTAGGGGTGCCCGTCGCACCATAACCCCCCTGATGTTCCAGATCCTGGCGGTGGCCTACCCGGAGTTGGATTGGCGCTTGAGGGCATCACAGCAGCCACAAGGGGGTGAGTACACTCTCATTCTGCTGACTTTGCACGTAGTGGAGGGGTCTGGGTGGGGTAGGTGGGCTGTGGGTTTTACTAGGCCAGGGCGTGTTCCGTAGGCAAGGCCCCTCCATAAGGCAGGCCATGTGGCACCCCAGCCCACCTCCGTAGAGTGCCAAGTACACCTAGTCATGCCCCTGTGTCATCTATGTGTGCAGATGTCGTCCATAGCCTTGTAGGCCATTTCCCAGGAATTGAACAGCCCAAGAGTGCGGCGTAGTGCAGTGGGCTTCTGTGTCTGTCGTGTCCATCAACGGTAGCGGTAATGCATGCACTCAACATGTCTCTCTTCTGTCTCCCCCCCCCTTTTTGTGGTCTCCCTGTTCTTGTGTGCATTAGCATCATCAGGCGGAGGAGCAGTGGCACCGGAGCAAAAGGGAGCTGCATCCCACATGGCCCTGGAGGCCGACACTACGGAGTCTGAATTCACCAGTGGGACCGAGGGCGAGGGGAGCTCCACAGCGGGGACAGGAGCTGAGACCAGCGACACAGACTCGTCCACTGATGGGAGCTCCCTTGTGGTTGCGGGAACATCTGTGCCCCCGTATCTACAGGTACAGCCGCCACACCCCCTACCAGCACCGCCCTCCCAGCAGCCCCTCAGCCTTTGCCCCGTGCCCGTTCACCCAGGAGGGTGGGCATCACCTTCGCCCCAGGCACCTCAGGCCCTGCCCCAGTCACCCCTGCTGCCCTCAGTGAGGAGGTCATTGACCTCCTCAGGTCCCTCACTTTTGGGCAGTCTACCATTTTGAATTCCATCCAGGGTGTAGAGAGGCAGTTGCAACAAACAAATGCATTCCTGGAGGGCATTCATTCTGGTCAGGTGGACCTTCAGCGAGCTTTTCAGACTCTGGCCTCAGCACTGATGGCAGCCATTGTCCCCATTTCTAGCCTCCCCCCTCCAACTTCCTCCACCCTGACCTAATCCCCTGTACCTCAGCCTATCCCAAGCACACCTACAGACCAACATGCACACACATCAACACCCAATGGTAGCTCAGGCAAACATAAGCACCACACATCCCACAGGCATTCATGCAAGCATCACACACATGCAGACACACCAACATCCACTGCCTCCACTGTGTCCCCCTCCTCCTCGTCTCCCTCCTCCCTCCCAGTCTCGTCTACACTCACACCTGCATGCACTACATCTACAGCCACTACAGACTGTCCCCCACATGTGAAGCTTCAGAAATTGGCCAGTGCCGGCGGGAGAGGGGGAAGACTCCAGCCACCAAAGCCGCTCCCAGGGGTACAGGTGGGAGTGTGGAGTCAGCTGTGACACCTTCCAAGGTGGGGAAGGGCCACAAGAAACCCGGCAAGCCTTGGAAGAGCAGCACAGCGGAGAAGACCGCCATCATCCATGATGCCCAGGAAGCCACCGCCAGCACCATCCACGATGCCCAGGAGGCCACCACCAGCCCAGCTGCCCAGGAGGCCACCGCCAGCACTAGCCCTGCTGGGCCATGAAGGACCACCAGCACTAGCCCCGCTGGGCCATGAAGGACTGCCAGCAAAAGCCCCGCTGGGCCAAGAAGGACCGCCATCACTAGCCCCGCTGGGCCATGAAGGACCGCCAGCAAAAGCCCCGCTGGGCCATGAAGGACCGCCAGCAGCTGAGACCCTGCAATGGAGACCGCCATCTCAAGCACCGCTGAACAGGGCACCGCCGCCTCGAGCACTGCTCCGCCTCAAGCACCGCTGAACAGGGCACCACCATCTCAAGCACCGCTGCACAGGGCACCGCCATCTCAAGCACCGCTGAACAGGGCACCGCCATCTCAAAGCACCGCTGGCCCATGAGCGGCAAGGGCACTGACGCAACTGAGTCCGTCATGGGGTGAAAGATGCACGCTGGGCACCATGCCCCCTCCAGAACCAGTGGAGAGATACATCCACTACCTCAGTCCTTGGCAGGATGAAGCACTTTGGGCACAAAGCCCCCTCCAGAACCAGTGGAGAGATAAATCCACTACCTCAGTCCTTGGCAGGATGAAGCACTCTGGGCACAAAGCCCCCTCCAGAACCAGTGGAGAGATGCATCCACTACCTCAGTCCTTAGCAGGATGAAGCACCCTGGGCACAAAGCCCCCTCCAGAAAAAGTGGAGAAAGGCATCCACTCCCTCTGTCCTTGGCAGGATGAAGCACTCTGGGCACCATGCCCCCTCCAGAACCAGTGGAGAAAGGCATCCACTCCCTCTGTCCTTAGCAGGATGAAGCACTTTTGGCACCATGCCCCCTCCAGAACCAGTGGAGAAAGACATCCACTCCCTCTGTCCTTAGCAGGATGAAGCACTCTGGGCACCATGCCCCCTCCAGAACCAGTGGAAAGAAGGCATCTACTCCCTTTGTCCTTAGCAGGATGAAGCACTCTGGGCACAAAGCCCCCTCCAGAACCAGTGGAGAAAGGCATCCACTCCCTCTGTCCTTGGCAGGATGAAGCACTCTGGGCACCATGCCCCCTCCAGAACCAGTGGAGAGATACATCCACTACCTCAGTCCTTGGCAGGATGAAGCACTCTGGGCACAAAGCCCCCTCCAGAACCAGGGGAGAAAGGCATCCACTCCCTCTGTCCTTGGCAGGATGAAGCATTCAGGGCACCATGCCCCCTCCAGGACCAGTGGAGAAAGGCATCCACTCCCTCTGTCCTTGGCAGGATGAAGCACTCTGGGCACCATGACCCCTCCAGAACCAGTGGAGAAAGGCATCCACTCCCTCTGTCCTTAGCAGGATGAAGCACTCTCTGCACAAAGCCCCCTCCAGAACCAGTGGAGAAAGGTATCCACTCCCTCTGTCCTTGGCAGGATGAAGCACTCTGGGCACCATGCCCCCTCCAGAACCAGTGGAGAGATACATCCACTACCTCAGTCCTTGGCAAGATGAAGCACTCTGGGCACAAAGCCCCCTCCAGAACAAGTGGAGAGATACATCCACTACCTCAGTCCTTAGCAGGATGAAACACTCTGGGCACAAAGCCCCCTCCAGAACCAGTGGAGAAAGGCATCCACTCCCTCTGTCCTTAGCAGGATGAAACACTCTGGGCACAAAGCCCCCTCCAGAACCAGTGGAGACTGTTATCCACTTGTGAGACTGTGGCTTTGCACTCCCCAGGATTGAACACTAGGCAAACCACCCACTGAAGAGACTTGTGAGGCTGTGGCTTTGCACTCCCCAGGATTGAACAGTGGGCAAACCACCCTCTGTAGAGACTTGTGAGACTGTGGCTTTGCACTCCCCAGGATTGAACAGTGGGCAAACCACCCACTGTAGAGACTTGTGAGACTGTGGCTATGCACTCCCCAGGATTGAACAGTGGACAAACCACCCACTTGTGAGACTTGAGAGACTGTGGCTTTGCACTCCCCAGGACTGAACAGTGGGCATACCACCCACTGTGGAGACTTGTGAGACTGTGGCTTTGCACTCCCCAGGACTGAACAGTGGGCAAACCACCCACTTGTGAGACTGGGGCTTTGCACTCCCCAGGATTGAACAGTGGGCAAACCACCCACTGTAGAGACTTGTGAGACTGTGGCTTTGCACTCCCCAGGATTGAACAGTGGGCATGTGGCCCCCTCGTGGATTTGGTGTTGTGCTCTCAAGCGGCTGAGGTGCCCCCCCTTTCCACCCCCTGAGGTGCCTGTTTAGTTGCTGTCTGATGCCCCTGCAGTGTTCTCTCTGTCATGGTCGGGGATCTTGTGTGGGCCTCGCCCATACCGTGTGGTCCCAGTGTTCCACGGACTTTCTTAGAGCACTACCTGGACTACTATGCTTGGTATATATTATGTACATGGTGTATATATATATATTTCTGCATACTTGCTTTTAATATATTACAATGGTTACACTCATTTTCTATTGTCTTTGCATTCTTCCAGGGGGTTTGGGGGGTGTAACTGTGATGTATTGATATGCATTAGTGTGTGTGTTGTAGTGGGTGAGGGTGGGGGTGGGGGTGTTGCGTGTGTGTGTGTCACTGTTTTTTCCCTCCCCCCTCCCCTGTGTCGTAGGTGCAGTACTCACTGTGGTCTTCGCTGCCGGCGTTCGTGCTCCTGGTAAAGGAGCAGGAAGACTATTGCAGGGAGAATTTGGAGTTCCGGGTCCATGGCGTCCTCGTTCCTCGTGGAGTGTGTAGAGGTGAGCGTTTTCCCTTCGGGATTCCTGTTTCCACCATGTTTTTATCCGCGGTGAATCTGTCCCGGAAAAGGTGGCGGATTGGCCTGTCATAATAGTGTGGGCGGTACATTGTCTCCCGCCTGTCTGTTGGCGGTGACCGCCAAGCTGTTTGTTTGTACCGCAGTGGCGGTCGGAGTGTTAAAGTGGCTGTCTTTGTTGGCGGTTTCCGCCACGGTCGTAATTCCACATTTTTTACCGCCGGCCTGTTGGCGATCTTACCGCCGCTTTAAGACCGACCGTCAGGGTTGTAATGACCACCTATGTGTACATTCCCATGGTGTTGAAGGGGAGAGCTCTGCAGCAAGTAATGGTGGTTTTGGTAACTCGAACATGCTGTGGGACAACTTCTGGAAGACCTCCAAACGGAAGTAAGCAAAATGGGGGGAGGCAGTGACTTTGCAAAAATATGTGGACTGTGAAAGAGTCCCTAGCGGGCTAAGAAATTTTGTGATTCCTACATTCAATAATCCTAACCCCCAGGTGATTGAAGAATAGGCAGCCAATAATCACCACTGTTCAACCAATATGTTGAACATTTTGATAAAATATGCATGGAAGAAAAGAGAGAGTTTATTGAAGGAAATAGATGTTATAACAACAGCTCTCAAAGAGGAATGCACCAAGGAAGAATTTGAGAGGGAGATGGAGAAGATATATGATACACTTGATAAAGCAGAGGAGGAATTGAAAGAAAAAAAAAAAGGGAGTTTTGAGAAATCAATTAGATTATGAATGGGGCCAGATTCTGACCTTTGGTAAAAAATATGATTTGGAATGATCAACAGAATATGAGGACATTAATGAGGAACACAGGTCATCTGGGAAAGGGTTTAGTGGAGACCATTATGCAAGCTATGGTCCAGGAGGAAGGGGCTAAGAAACAGAATGAGGATCGTGGAATAGTGAGAGTGATGATTCAGTACAATCTGATGCAGGGGGAGTAAAAACTCAAATTTTAAAGGAGTTCGACCTGATGACCCAAGGGAGGTTTATGGGCCAACAAGGACAATGTGACAACTGAGGCCGAAATCGAGGAGGTGTCTTCAAAAGAGGATGAGGAACAAATTACAACAGAACACCAGTGGGAGTTCAATCAAGGGGCCACCCAGCATCAAAATAAAAGACAACATGACAGTGGTAAATCTTTCTAATGTCTGTCTCAGTGATGCAGAATTGGAGGTGTTACCATTAGATTTATCATATAGTCAAACATCTCAGTTTGAGTATACAAAATGCAGAATAGATTTGTTTCAGTTCATTTGAAATTTGAATTTAAAAAAGTGGTATGTGACTAAAGACAAAGAAAGTTTGGAGCAAGTGGAAGAGACTTTGGCGGTCATTCTGACCCTGGCGGTAAAAACCGCCAGGGCCGTGGTCCGCGGGAGCACCGCCAACAGGCTGGCGCTGCCCAGGGGAATCCTCCATGGCGGCTGCGCCGCCATGGGGATTCCGACCCCCATACCGCCATCCTGTTCCTGGCGGTTTCGGCCGCCAGAAACAGGATGGCGGTATGGGGTGTCGTGGGGCCCATGGGGGCCCCTGCAGTGCCCATGCCAATGGCATGGGCACTGCAGGGGCCCCCGTAAGAGGGCCCCACTTAGAATTTCAGTGTCTGCTTAGCAGACACTGAAATTTGCGACGGGTGCTATTGCACCCGTCGCACCCCTTCCACTCCGCCGGCTCCATTCGGAGCCGGCTTCCTCGTGGAAGGGTGTTTCCCGCTGGGCTGGCGGGCGGCCTTTTGGCGGTCGCCCGCCAGCCCAGTGGGAAACCCAGAATGACCGCCGCGGTCTTTTGACCGCGGTACGGTCTTCTGGCGGTTCCCGCTTGGCGGGCGGCTCCCGCCGCCCGCGGGGGTCAGAATGACCCCCTTTGTCTAATTTGTGAATCAGTGACATTGAGGTTGTACATACCCCGTGCGAGCTTGATGAGAGGGTTAACCCTGAACTACAACCCCTGATTAATTAGATTGACTGCAATGTGGATATTGGTATGAGTTTCCCCAATTACTTTAGGCTGAAATCGGTATTCTTTTCCCCTGGTAGTGAATGACTCTATTAATGTGTTTGAGGAGGGAGTGATCAAAGATCTTCAGAAAGTAAGGTACAGAGGAAGTTGAAGGTGGGATAACTTGGAACCCAGACATAGAGAGGCTATCAGGACTTTAAAAAATACCAGCGACATTGTGATCAAGAAACATGACAAGGATGGTAATGAAGTCATCTGGCCTTTGGAAATGTATTTGAGTGAGGGGAGCAGACAGCTACATGATAACAACAGCTATGAGTTGGCTGATAGAGAAATGGTGGGACAAACAAATAAACTGTACCTTGACAAATTGATTGACTGGAGGGAACAGGGCCTTTTGAATAAGTATCAATTTCCTAGGTGTGAACGTTCTAAAATCATAGCCTTATACTTCCCTCTCAAACTCCAAAAGGATTTGAATGATCCTCCTGGGAGACCCATTGTCTCGTCTGGGGCAGTCTGTTGGAAAACACACCCAGATATGTGGATTTCTTTTTAGGCAATTTTGTGGAAGCTTTACCATCATATATTAAAGACACAGGAGACTTTTTATGTCTCATTAATGATATCACCTGGGATGAAGAGTATTTTCTTATGTGCTTCGATGTAAATAGCGTGTACACGTGTATCCCACATGATCAGGGCATCAAGGCTATAAGGCATTTTGTTTAGGGCACATTCACCTTCATATTCACTACACATGAAGATGCACCTGGACATGATTTTCTTCTGTTTGAACAATAATTTTTTCATCTTCAATAAAGAAATTTATCGCTAGACCCATGGGACTGCGATGGGGGGTTGTTTTGCCCCAAGTTATGCCAGATTGTACCTTGGGTGGTGGGAGAAGCAGGTGGTCGGTAACACTAGTGGAAGAATATATAGTCCTATGGGTCTGGTATATAAGTGATATTTTCTCTATTTGGTAACGTGACTCTAAATCTGCTCTTGACTATGTTGAACCTGAACTTTACAAGACAAGTCAATGACAGAATGATTGCATTTTTAGATTCGCAAATTTGTACAGCTAATGGAAGATTGGAGAGTGCATTGTATAGAAAGAAAACGGCAGGGAACAGCTTGCTCCATGCATGCAGTTGTCACCCGAGGAGTTTGATAACAGCATAACGTATGGAGAGCTGCTAAGGGCAAAGCGTAATTGTAGCACTGAAGCAACCTACACTAGGGAAGTGGAGAAGATGACTATGAGGTTTATTGAAAGAGGTTACTATAACGCTACAGTGAAGAGAGCTCTTGATAGGGGGTGGCAGGTTAAAAGAGATAACCTCTTGATTTCAAGAAGGAAACCAGAGGGAGGCTCTGACTCCATTAGATTTATTACAACCTACCACTGTAAATTAAAAGAAGTGAGGAATGTCTTTCATAAATTTTGGCATGTGTTAAAAATGGATGACTGAATACCATTCTAGATGATTATCCGAAATTCACCTTCAGGAAAAGCCCCTCTCTCTAGGACTCGTTGAGTCAGAGTCCTGTACCACAGAAGGCTCAGGGTCTATCCATTCAAGGTTTCTTTGTCTGTGGTGCATGTAAAACTTATAAATATAGCATAAGTTGCAAAGAGGTGAAGTTTCCTACAGTACCCAATATGTATCAAATAAAGAAACACATGACTTGTAATTCTGATTATTGTGTAAATGCCTTGCGTTGCCCATGTGACAAATATTACGTGGGAAGAACGATCCATAAGGCAAAGGAGCAAGTGCTAGAGCAGATGAGAGCAGTTCCTCATGAGTATTGCTCAGGCATTTTAAGATATATTACAAGAAACAGGTCAATTTGGTACATTTTATGACACTGGACAGAGTTTCAATTTCTGAGAGAGGAGGCAATAAAATGCTAGAGTTCTGAGATTGAAGTCAAGAATGATCATTAGGCTTAACACATTGCCCCCTGTAGGTTTGAACCTTGATGATGAATTACAGTGCATGTAGAATGAAAGAAGGGGCTGGTTGAGCAATCATGGGATGTACATTTAAATTGATTTGTATTTATAAATGTGTGGTCTCTCCTTATTATGTTATGCCATCTACTGGTTTTAGCAGGAATAATGTTTGACATTGGGTTTCATTTTTCTCACTCGTTTATGCTTTTAGAATTGGGTGGAATGTATGTGAAGCAGATAACAGGATAATTGGCTGTACTGGCTCTTCTACGTTATTGACAAAATAGCTATTATATCCTTTTTCTAGGATATGTAATTAATATTATTGACATTATTATTAGCTTAAAATGTGCAATAGCCCACTTGGGCTTGATTGTTTTGTAGCGGTAATAGTTTCACTGAAACATTCTCTGGTGAAGGGATTGTGTTTATTTAAGGTGGGAGGGTAGTTTAAAATGGTCAGCACGTTTTTGCTGAATTTCTTGTAATGAAGAAGTCCATCTTTTATGTTGATGTTTTGTTTCACTTGGTATTTAAATGTAGTATAGTCGAAAGATCGCTGACCCGTGACCAAGGGGACGAGATCCCTGAAATGTGTCAGGTGTTTGTTGCAGTATAAGCGTTAATAAACTGTTTTGCCTCAATAAGGAGATTGAGACCAGGACTGTCCTGTTTGCCAGGGGAGCCAGCACTGTGAACCCTGGGGCTGCAGAGATAAGTTGTTTGAATTGTGTATATTAACACAATATGCCATTTATAGTACTTAATTGGAAACATTTACAAAATGACTTAATATAACTTAAGAGGATTATATATATATTCAAAACAGAAAAGAGAACTCTGGGTAGTTCCCAAGTTTAGTCCTATGCAACAAAACTCTGGTAAAAAATCAGACATTTGAGGTGAGCAGTTATAGAGCGTCACTGGTTTAGCAGAGTGTTGCATAAAAAGTTTCAAAAGAGGCTGTTCTTCCTCAAAAATGTGCGAACTACCTAGCCTCCTATCTGCCCTCCTTCATTTTTTTGCCAAATTTATGTAGCATTCTAAGCTTGAAAGGGCATTGCTTATATATATATGACCCAGCTCTCTTCATCCATTGTTCATTTCAGCTGTCGTTAACATTTTGCTTCCACCCACTACAGCAATGGGCAATGGGGCAGCCCACTTCAGCCATTGGTTCTCTTGTAGTGTTTGCAAGCATCCACCTAAAAAAGTGCACTTTCTTGTCAGGGCTGGATACCCATCAATTTGTGAATGTTTTTTTCCTTTCTTTTCTTTATGTCTTTTTCCTTGTGTCATTCCTCTGTATTGTTAAACTAAGGGCTTCATTTTGAGATTGACGGTCCCATTTTGGGACTTCCAAACTCATGGGGCAATGGCTGTGATGACCCTACTCCCCCGAGCTGACCGACGAGGCCTAGTATGGAACTCTGCAAAGTGACCAAAAAACTCCTCAGTGTTACCCAGATTTCAGCAAAGTGGCTGAGTGTTTTAGGTCGCAATGTTTGCACTGATTTTTAGTGCTGACTGTTTGTCCTGCGCTGTAAAATCAGTGCGAACAGTACCACATGCAGCTCAAGAGGGTGCCGCTTCTTTTCTGCCACTTGAGTAGATTTTCTACTCAAGGGGCAGCTTCCTCAACGCGAACAGAAGGTTTCTCAGCGCGAGCAGTAGCGACCATCCTGCAGCCACCTACGTTTAGAAATCTCGTCAGGAGGTGGTCTGGAGTAAGATTTTCCTCACTCCACTATGCATATTTTTTCAGAACTCTGCTCTCTAAGCAAAGTGCAGAGTGGCAAAAACTGTGCAAACTCCTCGAGTTGAGCAGAGTTTACCACCCACCCCTAATTATTTTCTACATCTACCAATTTTATTTCCTGGTTTAGTGGTCATGTTTTCTTTATTTTCGTGCCATTTTTTTCCAACAATAATAAAACATAACTATTGCACTAGCATGTCTAGGCAAAGCCTATTGGGCTTCTCAATGCTTGTCTTTGTATTGCCTTATGAAATAAGGAAACTCTTCTTTTTGGTTGAGTTGAAGAATTATTCTTTAGAGAATTCACTTCCACGTTTGATTGTCAGCCAATAATCGATTTGATATATTCATGATAACAAAAACTGTTTTTCTCTTTCTAGACTGTCATCCCTGTTTTAGGAGATTAAAGTGTAACTATTTATCAACAATGTTGCAAAGGCCATACATTGTATTAACATCCTATTATTGTCAGTTCACGCTTTTAAGAATTGTCATATATTTTTAGAACAATTGGCTATGGCATTAGTAAAAGGTTTGTGACAGGTAAGCTGCTTTACAACATGGCTAAAAACATTGACAAAGTCGATACATCTTGCATAGTCGAGACCTATTGGCTTTGCCAAAGCTGGTTTCCATAGGCATCAAAATCACATCCCAGGAATGGCGACTGGTTGTCTGGATACCACCTGTTTTTATCTGTTTTACCTTGTGATATGAAATGCTTCCTTAACCCATTCACAATTATTTGCCTTACTGTCTGGTCAGTAGTTGAGTTTTCTGATCTAGGGGGTCTGTTTATAAGAATGTCATGTAGTGCAGGACAGCAAGTTACCCTGTTGCTCTGCACTGCATGACAGGGAAAGGGCATGAATACACCATATTTAAGTCAATACAGTGCATTCCTGCCTTTGTCCCTGCTTGCACCTGTTGACAGCCTAGCACCAATGCAGCACCATTGCACCATGGTGCAAAGGTACCTGCTTTGCCTGCAGGATTGTTTTTATGTTGGAAGGGATACCTCCTTGCACGAAAACAATCTTGAGATGCATGTCCCTCTTTCTATGTGTGCTGCAGAATGCAGCATACATAAAAAGAGGAAGTAACAAGGAGAAATAAAAATATTTATTTTCATTACACCGCAACTGAAAAGGTTTATCTTTTTGGTGCATTCCCGGGTCTTCCAGTTTTGGTAAATCCGAGATCAAAATCCATGAGAGAATACCCACTCAATGTCTATTGAATGCCTTCCCAGAGAGGTGTAAGGCAATGCAGCAATTTGTGCTGCTTTGCCTTACTCCAGATTTAAGGAGCCACTCAGTGCCACGCAGAGTGGCCTTGCGTGACTTCATAAATCACATCAGGTTTGAATCACTCTTGCAAGACATTGTGTGGTTTAATAATGACGCAATCAGCTCATAAATAGGCCCTTAAGTGTATTGCGATGTTAGAGTTAGATGTTCAAATATCGTCCCGACATGTCCCTAAAATATTTTAATAATTTTGTTTCTGAATTGCAATTCTTATTTACAGGTGGTGAACTCTGAAAATTCTTTGAGTCATCCAGATAGTGCTGTCAATACTTTCTGGTAGCGTCAGTGGTTCATTTGTAAATAAAAATGTGCCGGTGCTCAGAGCTCTCCACAGAAACATGGGGCTGCTGCACTAAATGTGCAAGCACAGAATACTGAGGCAGCATAATTCTAACACCATCTCAGGTGCCTTTAATCCATTTACAGCAACTCCCTGCCCCTTCAGCTCACTGTTGCAGCTTTTGCTTTCTACCTTTGTGAGACGTTTCCATCTTTCTTTCCTCCGTCTTTGCCATATGTGTCTTTTGCTCGATGTAAATGCCTGATGCAGAAAAATTCTGGCCCTCAAAAATAAGTGCCGGTGCCCCCCACCAGCAACCTCCGGCTCATGGTGTGATGTCATGTAATGGGTGGGACAGAATCAGGCATTAAGTTCATTGGGTTTAGACTATGAAGATTCACAGACTAAGCTGATCTCTGTGAGATATCTGTCATGGTGTTTGTTGAAAATGGCCCTTTTTGTAGGGTCTTCCCTGTTGACACAGAGAAACCCTAGTAATATTTTAGTCACAAGAGACTAGATACTGGATTTCACACACTAGATCGATGAAACAAAACGATCTGCTTTAGAGAAAATGTAATTCAAAATATGTCATATTCATCACATAAAGCAAATGGAAATCAATTCAACATCAATAACCACACCAGTTTATTTAGAAGTTAATGATTTATTTCCCCATATTAACAACGTCATGAAAAGGTCATGAAAATAATTCTCAAACACAAATGATACATGAACAGAAACAATAATGGCTGATTGGAATGCCGGACATATCTAAGTTTAATCAATGCAAAAGGTTAAATTATCTCAATGGTTATTACACAAAACCATATCAAAAGAATCTGAGCAAGAGCAATTTTATACATCTGTTAATGATAAGACAAAACTATCAATGACAATTCATGAGCATGTGAGTAACGCGTAACTAACCACTAACTAGCATTAACATGTTGCGCTTCATGTAAAAGTTTTAGTAAACAAATTTAGAAAACATCTAACTATGGTGCTATCAAATATATGCAGCAGAAAATAAACGTTTGCAGCTGGTACCTGAAAAACAAAAGACAAACATAATCCACAGCTCATACATTTACCAAATCATACGGTAATCAGCAACAACATCTACTTTGTCAGTGGAACAGCAACATCAGTCACCAACATCAGGACAGGAACAGGAATAAGGGTAGGGTGATGGTTTAGAAATTTGGACTATAAGTTACACTAAACCATCTAAGTATATGTTCAGTATCTAACAGACATAAACTACTAAATACCAGAATGTCAATAGACTATCTGGAAAACATGAAATGTCAAAATGACAGATCATAAAGTAATAGAATCTCTAGAACTCAGGATACACGAAAATCCCAAAGAAGAATGAACAACGATCAATGTTTACTGAACATTAAATTAAACTTGTTAAAGGAAAATGATGGGATAAAGCATGAGGTGAGAAAGTTATGACCAATCAGAAAATTAACATATACCAAAAGTATATCATTACTTTACTCTAAGCTCTTCCACTTGCTGTTTCATTGATAAAATCTAAACTAATACATTTGTATCCTGTATTTCCTTTTCTCCAGCTTCATCTGTAGATCCACTGTTTTCACTCCACCGAAATACAAAGTCACAGGAAAACGATTACAAAATATGTTACCACACCATTTCTTTTCCCTCTAGGAAAGACATACAAGTTAGAAACATAACTACAAACAATGAAGTCAGTCAGACTATGCAACACACTAAAAGCATTTTATACAGCTTGCATTGCACAGTGATCTTGCATCTGCTTCTACCTTAGTCCAGCAGAGGCCACTAAATACACGTTTAAATCTCACATTTATTTTAGTTAAGAAACACACTCTCTTGTAAAGACAAAATAATTTCATCAGCTGAAATCAGCATGATAAAAACATAGGCCTTACATAAGATGGTGGCCATTTAGTTAGTAACAATTCTAGTAAACCCAATGTTATTATTATTAAATTAATTCACACATTAATCTGTAAGTATAATTATGTAAAGACTAAACATTTATCAAGAAAATCTCAGTTCTCACATCCCTAAACGTTTTGATTCCTTCCTCCTATTTTTTCTGACCTGTTTTGTTGCTAACCAGTGCTAAAGTGCATATGCTCTCTGTGTAAATTGTATTGGTGACTGGTTTATACCCGATTGGCATATTTGATCTACTAGTAAGTCCCTAATAAAGTGCACTTGAGGTGCTCCGGGACTGTAAATCAAATGCTACCAGTGGGCCTGCAACACTGGTTGTGCCACCCACATTAGTAGCACTGTAAACATGGCTCAGACATCCAACTGCAGTGTCTGTGTGTGCAGTTTTAAACTGCCAATTCGACTTGGTAAGTGTACCCGCTTGCCAGGCCCAAACCTTCCCTTTTTATACATGTAAGGCACCCCTAAGGTAGGCCCTAGGTAGTCCCATGGACAGGGTGCAGTGTATATTAAAGGTGGGACATTTAATGATGTGTTTTACATGTCCTAACAGTGAAATACTGCTAAAGTCAGTTTTCACTGTTGCAAGACCTATCTCTCTCATAGGTTCACATGGGGGCTGCTTTTAAATATTCCCTTTGAGAGCAGATAGAAATAGGAGTTTGGGGTCTCTGAACTCACAATTTAAAAATACATCTTTTATAGAAGTTTGTTTTTAGATTGTTAGTTTGACAATGCCACTTTTAGAAAGCAGGCATTTTCTTGCTTCAACCATTCTGTGACTCTGCCTGTTTGTTGATTCCCTCTCTGGGTAAGTTTGGGCGGTTTGTAAATCCCCGGTAGACAGTGAGACAAAGGGTGCTGGGGTGTAGCCTGCATAACCTGATAAGCCATCTGCGCTACAGTGGAGGGAGGAGTGGTCACTTACTCCTGAATGGGCTATGCCGGCCCTCTCACAATGCAGTCTTCAACATGCCAGAGGGTGCCATTCCAGTTCCTTGGCCCCTAGAAGACATTTCTGGTGAAATCCTGTCTATTTTTGACTTGCTTTACAAAGGTAGTGTACCTGAGGGTCTGTACGACTCCGTAAACAGTGCCAGTGGCGGCTCATTGTGGAAAACGACTCTATCACAATGACTCGTAATACCAACTAGCGGCATCTGTGCCGCTAAGCATTATTTTTGTGTTTTTAAGTGCTAAAATCATATTTTTAAGTGTGTATTGTGGATTTTATCATATTTGGTCTTATTTATTTAGATAAAATGTTTACTATTTGTCTAAACCTGTGTGGTGTCATTTTGTAGTGGTTCACTGTATTACTGTGTGTGGTGGGACAAATATATAACACATTGCTTCTAGGTTAAGCCTGCTTGCTCGTGCCAAGCTACCAAGGGGGAGTGTGGGGGTTAACCAGGTGTGTTTCTCCTCTGACCTGACTAGAGTGATGGTCCGTGCTTGGACAGGGGGTAACCTGACTGACCAAACACCCCATTTCTAACAGTGTTCTTTCAGTTCTGCCCAGTCTTCTTCCTGGTAGTCCATTACTGTGTTGTTTGCCAGTACAGTCTGGTGCTTAATAGAGACAGTGTAAAGAATGGGCAATCTGTAAGGACATTATGTAGGCCCTACACTACGCCTCAATAAATACTCCCATGTCTGTATGTATCATAAAATGGTTGAGCCTACTACTTCCATTATCTGCCCTCTGAATCTGTCTTGTATGAAGTTTGACAACTGTAGGCATTGCAAACAAGGTGATGCCAGTAGTGAGAATTCAGCATGTATGTTATCAAATATTGTGTTTGATGTCAGAGGTGATGTGATTATTTGATCAATGGGAGTAATCCCTTTCTATTCCCATTGCTTCCTTCGGACACTGGAGCCCCTGAGGTGTAACCTGCATTATGTCACAAGCAAGTGGAGTTTTGTCACAGGTGGTCAGTCCCTAGGCCTTTGTGAGTGCTTTTACATGCATATTATGTCACGTTATGGCAGATTTTGTCTGTATACCAGAGTTAGGCCCTCAACCCCAATCGGTGTAGTTCTTTCAGCTGGACACACAATAGGGGGTGTTTCATGTTGGAGAGAAAGTAAACTATTTGAGATGCATGGGGCACGGTGATATATTCTGAATGTGGCATGTTCCTGGAAAATGCAGCGTGGGAAGCATGATGCTGCATGAATAGGGTTTAATGTCTTTATCTATTTAATCTAAGATTTTGAGCCTAATGTGAAGAAAAAATCTAGTTCTAGCTGGGAGTAATTGTAATATTCATTTTCTTCACAAATCTCTAGGATCAGCTACTCATACCCTAGTATGCATCCTTAAGATCCACCTCTTTAGAAAGATCTAATGCTGGTTGAATCCTTTCATGCCTTTCTTCCTCTGTGTCTTACTTTTTAACCTGACCCTGGGCGCTCTTTTTTTGACCAGTTGTTTTGCACTTTATACTTTGGTTTCATTCATTCATTCACCTGTATTCTACCCAGCATCAAACATTCTAGTTTAGTACAAGTGCCATGTCATTAAGTTGCTTGGATACCAAGGGGTCTTTATTGTTCAAACAGCTGCTTAAGACCTCTGTTTAGTTTGATTTACAAATATTTTAGTTCTCTCTAGTTTGATTTCCAAACATTTTAATTCTCTCTGGCCCATCAAATTTCATGCTGTCCTAGGCTACCTCTGGTAGTAAGTCATCTTGGAATTGGCAAGGCCTCACACTGCCCCCATTTGATAATATAGCCCCAGGATGAGGAAAAGGTTTCCGTCATGCACCTGAAAGCCTGGAGTGTTGCCTCAGGATCAGTTATCATCTGTGTACAAAAATAACTTTACTCATCGGCATTGTGTGTCTACCCCATAATAAGGAGGCATTCTCATATCACTGCAAATAGGTGATCCAGTGCCAGTTCAAAGAGGAGTGGTGCAAGGGGCATTACTACCACTGCGTGATGGGAAATGCTTTGGACTGAAAACCATTGTAGTTAAACTGTACCATATGTCAGGAACGGCCCCTCCATTATGGCAGAGGAGCATCACCCCACTGCTGAAAGGCCGCAGAAAGCAGAAAAATTAAATTACAATAAAAGTATTTTATTATAATTATTTTCCTCTTAGTTAGTCCACCGAGTCTGGGGCAGGGTGGGGTGGGGCCAGCATCCTCTGAGATAGCAGGGAGGAGGAGTGGTAGGTGCAATCCAAGTGCGCAAGTAGGTTTGGCCTGCTATCTTGGGCCACCAAACCAACATGCACACTTAGAACTCTCCATCTAAGCTGTGTTGCACAGCTGGGTGGAGACCATGCGCAGGCTCCCACTCCCTAACCGAGCAGGATTTCAGCCCACTCAGGCCAATCCCAGTGCTTCTCTCATGCAGGGTAACAGCATGAGAGAATCAACTGGATTCGGTGAGGTGGGGAGCAAGCACAGAAGCCCTGAGGCGACAGGAGCAGAGGAACACTGAGGCGGCAAGTAAATATACTTTTTCTTATTATTGCCCTCCTTTTCCTAGCCCTCCTACTCGGATCCCTGCCCCACCAGCCCTTCCTGGCAGCAGCCGTAACTGCCATATGTTAGTGCATATCCATTTACCTTGAAGATAAATTCTTGTCCCAAGCCTGGATCCTGGGTGCTGAAGAGATATCCTGTTCATGGTGGTGAAATTATGTTTTGACATCTAAAGAAACTGTCATGGTTTCTTGTGGCTTTGCCTTTTATCACACACAGTAGCTGGAAGAGTGTTTTTATGAACCCTCCCTATGATTCATGAGTAGGGATCATGGAATAATTATTTTCAATAGCATTGCAAGAACCTTTGCTAATATTTTGAGGTCGCTATTTATTAAAGGTAGACGGTGATAGCTGTTACACTCCTGGGGACCTTTGTATTCCTCTGTTATTGATTGTATGATAGTTCATTCAGAACAAGAATGTCTTTGTGAAATTTGTTAGAGAAGCTGTCTTTGCCTGGGAATTTTCAAGTCAGGAGATCAGCTATTGCTTGAGAGTGCTCCTCTTTGGTGATCTCACCTTTTAATAGTTTGGCCTGCTGTCTTTGGCCACCAAACCAACATGCACACTTAGAACTCTCCTTCCGATTTGTGTTGCACAGCTGGGTGGAGACCAAGCGCAGGCTCCCACTCCCTAACCGAGTGGGATTTCAGCCCACTCAGGCCAACCCCTACACTTCTCTCATGCAGGGTAACAGTATAATTGGATTGGGTGGGGTGGAGAGCAAGCACAGAAGCACCGAGGCGACAAGAGCAGAGGAACACCGAGGTGGCAGGTAAATATAATTTTTGTATTATTCCCTTCCCCCGGCCCTCACACTCTGATCTCTGCCCCACCAGCCCTTCCTGGCAGCAACCGCCACTGCCATATGTTAGTGCATAGCCATTTAACCTTGAAGATAAATTCTTGTCCCAGGCCTGGATTCTGTATGCTGAAGAGCTATCCCGTTCATGGTGGTGAAATGGTGTTTTGACATCTAAAGAAACTGGCATGGTTTCTTGTGGGTTTGCCTTGTATCACACACAGTAGATAGAAGAGTGTTCTTAAAGTCCAATATGAACCCTACCTGTGATTTGTGAGTGAGGGATCATGGAATAATTATTTTCAATGGAATTTCAAGAACCTTTGCTAATATTTTGAGGTTTCTATTTATTAAATGTATGGGGTGATAGCTGTTACACTCCTGGGGATCTGTGTATTCCTCTGTTATTGATCTTATGATACTTCAGTCAGAAATGTTGCTTATGCGGTTAGGTAATTTGCCCTCTTTGAAGGCACCTTCAAAAGCAGCATAAGAATTTCTTTGGGTGTTTTGTGAAAGTTGTTATAGAAGTTGTCTTTGCCTGGGAATTTGAGAGTCAGGAGATCAGCTATTGGTTGAGAGTGGTCCTCTTTGGCGATCTCACCTTTTAGCACTCCCCTCCCATCCTCTCAAAGTTTCAGCAATTGCAGTCCTCACAGGAAGTATTTGTCTACTTGTGTAGAGTATATCTAGTCTGAATGGTAGGGGTTCTCTTGTAAACAGTGAATGCATTTTTTATTTCTGTATGATATGTTAGCATGGCCATATTCTCGCTCCTTCCCGTGGAAATGGGTGCCTGATATTCCCTATGTTACAACTGCTACGCTCAATGTCTGTCTGCCTTCTCTCCCCTCTTATGTCACCTGCCCATTAGTTTTACTAGTGCATATTCTGCTTGTGTGGTAAATTAAGGGTTCAGAGAGAGTTTTTCTTACTCTAAGTGGTGAAGCAGAGCCTCATGTACAAACTTTAGATACTGTGATTTCATAATTGCGATTCTCACCAAATCACAATTAGGAAATCTCTCTTCCTATTGTATGAAACTGTTTGTTTTAAATTAGCGATTCCTACTGGGTTTCTAACCGACTTACCTCACAATTTGCAACCCATTGGGAATCACTGCCATCAGAGGCATGATGGCTGGATGGCATGTGTGTGATTGCTTTTTAATAAAGCACTCTTTTTTTCAATGTAACACGTTTTCCTTAAAGGGAAAGGGAATGGGTTTAAAAAAAAGAAAATGAAGCATTTAAGTTTTATTTTTTAAGAGCAAGCAGCCCTTGCACCACTGCTTACTCTTAAAAAATAGTTTTTTACATTCTCAAAGAGGAAGGGTATTTGGAAAGGACTCCCTAAACATGCTCCTTCCAAATACTGAATCGCATTTGGAAATGCTGATCATTACTGAACCGTATTTTGCCCTTGTACATTTGAAAAAGCATTTTTTCATCACAAATGGTCTATTCTGAGGATTGGGCTGTTTGCAACCACAAAAATGCTTTGTACATCTGGCCTGCAGTGTTACAGGGATTTGCATGGTATTGTGCAATGAGGTTCTGTGTGGCAGACTCCAGTCCCAGTTGCACTCTTTGACTAGGGCTGAGTCTCTCAGCATTTGCCCCCACCAGTTCACTTTGTTTGTAACCCACTACACAGCTTGTAGCTGTTCAGAGGAGACAGATCTTTCATTGTCTGCTTTATAAATATTGTGGGATCCGAGAGTTTTGTAGTGTTCCAGATGCTTATACCTATTTGCAGACATTTGCCATAGCGAGGAGGGCAGTGAGACATAGTCTAGTTCTAGTTTCAGGTGTATAAATGCATGGTCGGAAATACCACCTTCTAAGATATCACGTGTTGTAACATCCCCAAGTAGAGTGTTTGTGTCAAGAAATAATATATGTGACACAAAGTATTATGTACCACTGATATGAATATGCATTTGTGGTCTGTGGTGTGTGAGAGTCTCTAGATCCCTGTTAATACAAAGTCCCAACCACACAGCAGTGATGGGGAGGTCCCTTCCAACATCACAGCTCTAGGTACTGCAGCTGATGGCCTTCTGCATGCCATGCCCGCACACAAACAAGGTCCATTTGGCTCCTTGTGGTGGTTGGGTGGGATTTGGTGTTTGGAACAATGAGGTTGGAATGCAAGGCCATCCTCTGTCACCACTGACTTGCTCCACGTGGATCAGGCCCAGCCTGATGGCCTTTGCACCACCTGTCAAGGTCAGCATCTAAGCCACAGCATGAGTCTCTCCTGTCTGCCATTGTTGTTGCACTGCTGCCCTATGCTGGTCATTTAGCAGCATGTGCCTGGTCCTAGTCAGTGCTGGTCAGTTGGACGGATGATCTCTGTGGTGATCAAGGAACAATGATAGGTACGCCCACTCCATATCATTCAAAAACCCAGGGAAGGTGGGAGGAACCCAATAAAGGTCTCATCCAGGTTGTGTCTCAGGGGCATCAGGTTGCAACACCCATAGTCTGAGGCTTTGATGCTCGGCTCACTTATCTTTCCTGTTGTGAAGTTTTGTACCCCATCATGGAGTGCAGTGCAGCCTGTTCGTCTCCTCAAACAGGATGCAGCCATCTTGTCAAGGTTGAGCTCCACCTCCCATATTTAATCTTTCAGTGCCTTGCCTAGTTTAAATTGATATTTTAAGAAAAAAAAATATTTATAAGACAACGTTTTGAAATACAAGTAGTTGCTTTGGCATTTTATATGAAAGTATATCTGAAGATGTTTATTCTTGTATAAATACCTTTGAAAGGAAACATAACACACCCTCTTCTGCCATTTAGTGCTCTAACAATATCTCTATATTCAAAACTTGTCTTCCATTACCCTGTCAACCCATTTTAACATTACAATTACCTTTGTCTTCAAACCATCTCTTCATGTTGATTTTGACCTCAGCACTAATGCCTAACTCTAACTTGTCCATTATCAACAGACATATTCAGTTATTTTAGTATTATGCTTTAATACATTGTATAAATTAACCAATCTTATCCAAAACCACAGTAACCACAACCCTACTACTAAGTTGTAATAAATGACTAAGTAATATTTCATTACATTTCATTGTCAAAAAATTAAATATTGATACCTTGTTCTGTCGCCATCCTTGACCTTTGCATTACAGTTATTTCTTGGGTATTTAAATAAATTCAGTTAAATAGATAAGGGACCCTCACCTAAATCCAGATGCTAAGGCTAATCCTAACATTAAACATTAAAAATGTTGTTATTTAAATTAAATTGAATTAAGTGTAGTGTTCAATAAAGTATGGTATATTTACTGTAACCCTAACACAGATCCTTATCTATTCCTAACCAAAGTAGTGTGATTATTTGAATTAAATTAAAGTAATTAACATTTAACTAGCCTGTCATATCCTTGGTAACTTTATACTTGATATAATGTTTACTGCCTCTACTCTTACCCAAAAAATCGTACATATTTATTCTTCTTCACGTTAATTAAAAACATTTTTACACACACTAAATTATTTAACAACTATGATACATTTACCCTAGTCTAATGCTAACTTCAAGACCCAGTTCAGGGGACCATAGGGCAGGCAAGAGTTAAGCCACAGCTGTGTGGAGCTGCAGTCATTTGGGTCTTCTTTCCTGACCCTGTCCAAATATTTATCTGCAAACTGTGCCATGTATATACCTGTAAAAATAGGACTCTCAATAGTAGTGATGGGTAGCAGACACGATTCGCACAGATGCTGGTTTGGGCAAAACTCAGCCTTAGCAGTCAACACCACCCTTATTAGTACAATAAGATCAATTTCCAGGCCAGTGCTTCTCTTCATAAAACACAAGTACTTTATTACACAGAAAAAAGAAACAATACACTCTACAATCATGTGGGAATATCTAATTCATCGGTATGAGTCTTGGGCATTTCAAAATGGGTCCACTCCCTTTGAGCACTATACGTTCTTTACCCCCTCTGTGTCTGTCTCAGAGTCTTCAGAGAGTGCATTTTCTAATAAGGTGCGTAACACTCCCTCTCACCCATTTTGACACACACACAGTCTCTAGGGGACAGGCTCAGTTAGAGTCTCTCATCTGTTATTTCTTGGAGCAGGATGGGGTCCTTGTTGGTTTGTTCTGCGGTGTCAGATTCACTAACAATATTTGAGCCCACCTTGCACAGCATGCAGCAGTCTCATTGGATGCCAGCCAAGCAGCGGTTGCTCAAGAAGGCTGCAGCAAAAGTAGATGCTTCAGGCAGTTGCCCTCTCAAAGGAGGTGATGTTAGTCAATGAAGACAGGCCTGGGTCCGGATACTTTGGTGGGAGTCATGAGGTCAGTCACACTCAGGCTGCCCTGGGTAGGGGCAGCTGGCAGCGTTCCTCTCCCAAGTTGGGGCCCCAGCCTAGGCAACACACTTCCAAGTGCAGCCCTAGGACGTGGTGGTACTGGCCTGATCAGGTGCACATGCTTTTGGTGTCTAAGCTGCCAGCCACCCACGAAACTCTCAAGTTTGGTAGCCTTTACCTCTGGGGAACTGAGTGGGACTGCATAGACACATAGTGGGTGCCGCAGTCAAGATCCTATCCTGGCTTCAGTTGAGTCGCCCAATTGTGCACAAAGCTCATGATGGCTATCATAGGGATTGTTAGACCTTTCATCCTTGGCGTGGTCTCCCTTAACTTTTTGCCTCTGTTGCTGATGTTGCTGATGTGTGCTGGACTTAGATTTTGCTGTTTTTGTTACTCTGGGCACTTTACCACTGCTAACCAGTGCTAAAGTGCAAGTGCTTCTTTACAAAATGTGTATGTAATTGGCTTATCCATGATTGGCTTATTTGATGTATTACTAAGTCCCTAGTACAGTGCACTAGAGGTGACTAGGGCCTGTAAATCAAATGCTACTATTGGGCCTGCAGCACTGGTTGTGCCACCCACATAAGTAGCACATTGCAATGTCTATGTGTGTAGTTTTAACTGTAAATTCGACTTGGTAAGTGTACCCACATGCCAGGCCTAAACCTTCCCTTTTCTTACATGTCAGACACCCCTAAGGTAGGCCCTAGGTAGCCCCAAGGGCAGGGTGCAGTGTATGGTTAAGGTAGGACATATAGGGGGTCAATCCGACCCCGGCGGGCGGCGGGTGGCGCCCGCTGGGCGGAGACCGCCAAAAGACCGTACCGCGGTCAAAAGACCGCGGCGGTCATTTTGACTTTCCCGCTGGGCGGGCGGGCGACCGCCAAAAGGCCGCCTGCCCAGCGGGAAAGCCCCAGCAACGATGAAGCCGGCGGAGTTGTTGGTGTGCAGTGGCACCCGTCGCGATTTTCAGTGTCTGCTAGGCAGACACTGAAAATCATTATGGGGCCCTGTTAGGGGGCCCCTGCACTGCCCATGCCTGTGGCATGGGCAGTGCAGGGGCCCCCAGGGGCCCCACGACACCCGTTCCCGCCATCCTGTTCCTGGCGGTTTTTACCGCCAGAACCAGGATGGCGGGAAGGGGGTCGGAATCCCCATGGCATGACGGTTGCCCTTTTCTGACCGCGGCTTTACCGCCGTGGTCAGAATTGCCCCTGAAGCACCGCCAGCCTGTTGGCGGTGCTTCCTCCGTCCCTGGCCCTGGCGGTCCATGACCGCCAGGGTCGGAATGACCCCCATAGTAATGTGTTTTATATGTCCTGACAGTGAAATATTGCTAAATTCATTTTTCACTGTTGCAAGGCCTGTCCCTCTTATAGGTTAACATGGGGGCTACCTTTAAATCTGATTAAAGTGTAGATTCCCTTTGGGAGCGGATGGACATATGGAGTTTGGGGTCTCTGAGCTCACAATTTAAAAATACATCTTTTAGTAAAGTTGATTTTAAGATTGTGTGTCTGAAAATGCCACTTTTAGAAAGTGAGCATTTTCTTGCTTATACCATTTCTGTGGCTCTGTTTGTTTGTAAAGTCCCTGTCTGGGTCAGTTTGACAGTTGGGCTGGTTGCACCTCACACTAGACAGTGACACAAAGGGAGCTGGGGTGTAGTCTGCATTTCCTGATGAGCCATTTGTGCTAGGAGGGAGGGGAAGAGTGGTCACTTACACCTGAAAGGGCTGTGCCAGTCCTCACACAATGCAGTCTCCAACCCCCTGGTGAGTGTCTGGGGCCTGGCATGGGCAAGGCAGGATTTCACATTCAAAAGAGACTTTGCTTTGAAGTAGGCCTACGTCAAAGGAGAAATTGGGTATAAGAAGGGTACCCAAAACCACAGACTTTAGAACAATTCTGGAAACCAAGAGGAACCTCTGCCTGGAGAAGAGCTGAAGAGCTGAGGAAGAAGAGCTGCCCTGCCCGTGACTGTGCTTTGTGGAGATATCCTGCAGTTGCTGCTTCTGCCAGAGGAGGAGGGCAATGACTGGACTTTGTGTGCCTTCCATCTTGCAAAGATCTCCAAGGGCTTGATTTAGAGCTTCCCTCCTGTTGTTTGAAGTCTCAGGGACAGCAAAGACTTCTCTCTGCCAGCACCTTGAGTCATTGGAGAGACTCTTACTCTGCCCTGTGGTGCCCATCCAGTTCCTGGGACCCTGAAAGGAGAAGCTGTCAGCCTAAGAGGAAGAAATCCACGCACAGAACGCTGTGCAGGGAAAAGATCGATGCGACTCCGATCTGCGGCTGAAAAATCGACGTGCAGCCGTCTTTGCGGCTGAAAATCGAAGCTCGCCTTCAACGCAACCAAGGAATCGATGCAGGGATCTGAAGAAACGACGCACAGCATTGCTGACAGAGGCTGGTGAGATCGCAACCCACGCTGCGTGGTTTTCAGATCATTGTGCGGCTGGATTTCTGACGCAAACACCACTGGGCGTGTAAAAACAGTGCAAGGCCTGCCTGGAGCCAAGAGTGCTGACCGGATCGACGCATCACTTTCCTGCGGAGAGAAGAAACTACGCGTCCCGACCCGACAAAAGTAGAAACAACGCAAGGTCTCGCTCGTGAGTGAAATCGACGCCTTGCAAGCCCTTTTTGATGCACACTCGCCCGTGCGGGGTTATTTTTGACACACCCAATTTACATTTTCA
The DNA here is from genome assembly GCF_031143425.1 of Pleurodeles waltl. NCBI lineage: Eukaryota > Metazoa > Chordata > Amphibia > Caudata > Salamandridae > Pleurodeles > Pleurodeles waltl. The sequence goes on along the minus strand of NC_090442.1, from coordinate 491,954,202 downwards.
CGCTAACAGTGTTAGTGTGTGTTAAAAATTACATGAAGACTCTTTGCATTTTTATTGATACCTTGAATTGTGTATTGTGTTTTTTTGTCATTTTGGTCTTGTTTTGTTTAGATAAATATTTCCTATTTTTCTAAACCTGTGTTGTGTCATTTTGTAGTGTTTTCATTAAGTTGCTTTATGTGTTGGTACAAATACTTTACACCTAGCACCCTGAAGTTAAGCCTACTGCTCGTGCCAAGCAACCAAGGGGGTAAGCAGGGGCTAGCTGAGGCTGATTCTCTTTTACCCTGACTAGAGTGAGGGTCCTTGCCTGGACAGGGGTTAACCTGACTGCCAACCAAAGACCCCATTTCTAACAGGGATGATGCAAGCAGTCTGGGCAACACACTTCCGCAGTACGATGGCTCCTTTGCTGAAGATGCACAGGCCGATCAGCACTTCTGATCTCATCAGTCATGTTTGATGGTGAGACTCTATTAGATGCACCCTACACTAGGATCAATTAATACTGTTCCATTCCCTGTCAGCTCCCCCTGTAGGGTTCATACTTCTTTCCCGCTTGCACAGGCCACTGCTTATTTCCTAGGGCAAATTCAACAACCCATCCTTCAAACTAGTCTCCAGGTGATGTTCCTTCACATCTGAGGAGCTGACTGTCAGATAATCACTAATCCTCGGTTGCGCAGTATTCCTCTGAGTACTCTGCAGAATATCTCCTCCTTGGTCAATGAGAACTTGGAATTGGAACTCAGGCAGGTCAGTAGCTCTATTTTCAAATTGTTTTTGCAGACAGAGGATGTGGATTTCAAAGAAGACTTAGATGAACCAGGTTTTGTTTTTTCTATTATGTGTCCAGACCAGACCATCTTTCTGACCCAGCCTTTATCTTGAGTGATGTTATTCACAGCAGGGCAATCTCCAGGTGGAACACCCACCACCAAGGTGAAAAGCATATGTGAGTAGGCTGCACCCTGGATATTTATGACTACTTCTGATAGAGATCAGGGAGAGACAAAGGTCTGCTTGCATTCTTCATCCCTGACAGCAGACATTGCAGTTCTCATCTTTCACCTACTGTTATCCACCAAATGTCAGTCAAGGAAGAGGGATTTTTAGCCCTCTAGATCAGAAAGGACCTAAAAACTTCTAAGGGAAAGGCTGTCTTTTCTTTCCTCACTTAAGTGTCTGATTACCTGCTCTCACTTCAAGAACATCAGCAATGCACTTCTGCAATCTGGGGATAGAAGCCTCTCCTCCATCATGTACCTATGCCCAGGCCAAGGTTTTCCAAAATGGAACCCACAAACCTGTATCACACTGGCTCATTCTGAGACATATGTATACTCAATAGTTGCACACACACACACACACACACACACACATGCTGAGCGTTCGGGACCTTGGGGCTAGGATTATGGGTTCACCATAAGAAGTAAAACGTCTAGATGTTTAGGATGGTAGGTTTGCATTCATACAATGCAGGCAAAAAGGCCTGGTCTCTATAAACTATAAGCATTTAGAAAACATGGCATTCTACAACCACTGCCCTAAACACATGGAAACTGTGACAGAGACGGTAATACTTCTGTCACTATGGAGGCTCACTTTGTGCACCCCTGTAGGTTTCGGGCAAGTGCAGAACCTACTTTAATCAAGGGCAGTTCTAGACCTTCGTGCACGTACGAGATTAGTGTGCAGTGACACCAAAAACTCAAATACCAGGATTACAGATTCTCTGAGTTCCAGCACGCAGAGCAGGATACAACACTGTACATCATACAGGGGAAATTCCCTTTCCAACAATTTCATTAACCTATTTTGCCATTTGGTGCACAGAGTAGTGCTGATGTAATAGGAGAGACAATATTGGAAAGCTACCAATATGTCCCTCATTCTTGTTTGATATTTGTTTTTTCATTTGTGTGCGTCAATACATGTGCTGCACTATTATAAAGACAAAGAGGAAAAAAGGGAGAGGAAGCAATGGGAGAACCATAATAAAACAGAGTTGTAAACCACTGACATATTTTCTTATAAAATAAAAAGTTTCCAACTGCCTCTCTGTCTTTCACAGCCAACAGTCATCCTGCACTTTGAAGGTACAAAGCCACTGCTGCGGGAGTTTGCAAGGAGTTAATGCACTCATCTGGAAAGTGTCACCTAGTGGAGGTCTGTGTCCTTTAAGCATCCTTCCAATGGCTTCTTATGCTGCCATGCTCTCAAAAGGCCCACTGGTGCTCTTTGTACTCATAGACAGTACAGTATAGTCTTCTAACTCACAGTCTTTTCTTTTATGCAGAAAATAGGTTTTGGTCTATGTTCCGGCACAACTCTCTGGAGCGGGACAGTGCAGCACATGTTCAGACTTTATCAAACCTGGGGCCTCATTTACAAGAAACTAGTACATTGTAATTGTTGCACCAGTTTTCTTGTGCTGCCCTGCGCCTCCTTAACAATGCCATGGAGTGCTGTATTTACACTACAGTGCTCCATGGCACACAGTGTCCACAGCTGCGTCAGAAATTCTGACGCAGTTGTGGCACTAAACCATAGCATTGTTGTATTAGCGTCAAAATGTTGATGTTAGTCCAGCAATAATGGAGCGGAGGGGCCCATTGAAAACAGCACAGTGTTACTTTAATGACTGCCCTGAGCAGGCTTTAAAGAAATGACGTTGTAATGTCACAGAATTGTGCAGTGAAAACTTGTAGATTTCACTGCATCAATTCTGTGGCCCTTTTTCTGGGGGATTGCCTAACTTGCATACATTATACCTGGCACAGGTATAATGTGGCGCAAGGCTATTCAAACTGGTGTAATTGTACTATTGCACCAGTTTGTAAATGCAGTGCTATGTGGGGGAATGTTTGTGCCGCAGTAGCATAAAAAATCGATGCTACAGTAGCCAACACAGTACAAGAACTTTATCTGCTGTGCTGCGTTGCATAAACTCTTTGTAAATCTGGCTCCATAACCTTGCTTCCTGTTAGTCTTGCCCTTAGGACTCTGATACACTGAGTGATTTCTTTCAGGTACATCTCCTGGATTCCTGCATCACCTGTATCTGATTGTCGTATAGTCTGGTTCAGTGTTTTTGAGTGCCAGATCCCTTATCTTTTTTCTACACGAGTTTCTCCTGCCTGCCTGAAGGTTTATATACTGCTTGGATTTTTTGGCCATTTAGTGGCCATTCAGAGAGCCACCTGCTGTGTCAACATCATATTCAGAAGTGTTGAGCCAAACAGTTGCTACAGAAGAGTCAGCTTTACTTTAGGAAGTCTCGAAGAGAGATGGTGAGACCGCTGCATCTTGTTATTGACAAAGATGCCCTCAACCTACAATTAAGTGTAAATCATGACTGAGGTAGCACACAATTCTTCTTCTAAGAGCCTATTTACCCCTACAATACATCACAAACACAAAGGATAATGTGCTCCCTCAATTGTATGAGGCATTGAACCATGCAAATGAGATAGCACTCTTATAACAATGTGTTACTTGTGTGTAATGAACTTTTCAGAAGGGGCCTAACAATCATCTGAGATTTGCAATGTAGAAGTACCTATGGGCACAAAAAGTGGACACTCCGGCAAACTGCAGCCCATGGTCAATAATCTGGCTTTTGAATACCATTTCTGGCTTTCTCTAAGACACCTTTATTAGACACTATTTGAACTGTGCATTGCAAAGTGCAATCTGAACATATTACACGTTAATTAATACAATTATTTTTCTAGACAGTTGTACCTAAAGTGTTGACACTAGATTTCCAACATTTTTACAGGGCCGTGCTTCTGTTTTCTTCTTTCCAGTTCCTTTATTTGCTTTCAAATCAATAAACTGCTATTTTATTTGGACCTCGGTGCCTCGATGACCCTTTTAGCGCCAACTTCTACTTTGCATGAGATCGGAGTGTTATAAATTGATTCTCTGAAACAAAACCCAATACATTGCAGTGTGTGACCAGATCAAACAAGCATTTTTCAACTCTTCAGCGAGTGCTCCGGATTCTTTGAAGCTTCTTCAGTCGTGAGAGCCTTCAATTTCCACCTCCTTAATGGCATTCTGTGAAGCACAGAATACAATCTCTCTCCTGGAAGAGTGCAGGCAAATAACTATTATTTTCCTCTTCCGCAGCGTTTTCAGCTCGCTCTTTCTAAAACCTATCAGCTCTTAAAGAGTTCTGCGCTTCCCAAAGATAAGCACATCACATTAAAATACTTATTGTATTTTTCCATACGCCCCCAAATGTACTGCCTTCTGTACTGCAATTTGCATTCCAAGCTGATTAAATGGTAAGATTTTGCTTAAGATTTCGATTTTCTTCTTTCTTGAATAATATTGGGAACACTTGCTTAATAATCACATAGCCATTTATTCAGTTGAAGCCCCGCTATAATGTTGCTCTGGTTCAACATAACATTTCAGAAGCCAAGGTATATTGCGGAAATGCAGATAGTCTTTTCTCTTCGAAAAGAAGCCAGTGTCTCTCCATATAATAACGTGTTTTTATAACTGCAAATAAAAATGAAATATGCAGATATGCTCCTGGAGTCAGTGTACCAGTACATCACAAGAACTGAAATGGCACCTGTCTCTAGGACACACTGACATAGCCGTCCCTGTATTGTCCAACCTGTCGACTGTAATGGGAGCGAAATATTCAAATTTTTGTACGCACTAAACAATGTACAAAGCCACATTTGGATGCAGATTCTTCTGGCCATCGCCTATTGCTTCTCTGATACATACGGCTTTCTGAATGGGGTCAAGGACCAGGCAGTGAATGTACTTTCCTCATCAATGATGACACTTCATTGCATTCTTATCACTTCATGGTGGGATGCCATACAAGAGTGTTCACAGTTCTCTCAAAGAAGGAGCAATGATATGGCTCAAGGAACGGTAGCTAGAGTCAACCTGAATGTTAGTTGAACATTTTAGATAGTATACTATGGCTGCTCCCAAAAGAGATCTTAATATCACAGTCAAACCGCTGCAATATACACTGGGATATTAAGAGAGGTAGCATGCCCATAATTTAGTTACAATTAAGTGTAATGACCATCTTAATTACTTGAAATAGGCCTCAGTAGGTTGGATCCTGGACCTCCTCTGAAAATCCTTCATTTTTTTAATGAGAGGGTCAACATTGAAAGTTATTATATTGTATAAGTCTCAATGATGTGGACACCAGCATATTTGAGTCCATCTGAGACCCACTTGAAATCGTGTTCTCCTACAGTGACCTATTAGTATTTTTGGATATGGAAAGGTCTTAATTTCAATCCTAAAACAATTGTGTCCAGAGAAACCAGAGAAACCTTCAATCGGGGACACCAGATTGGGCAGCAACATTTTAATGTCAATGAGCTTTATAGCGATGTTCTCTGAATAGAGGAGGGCTTTAGATTCCCCAGTACAGGTGTATGTCTCTATAACCAATTGAAAAATGGATGTTGCAAGTGCCTCTTAAGCCCGGGGAAGTGGGGACACTGGAGAGATCCTTGCTCTGAACCTATCTGAAATATGAAAGGTCCGGAGAAGAACCTCGTACAGATAACCTGTGCCTCTGGAGCAGAGTAGAACCCTTTCACTCTTCTTATAAAACTTTAAAGTAATCAATCTTTCCAGATCTCTCTAAATGTACCCCCAAACAACAGGGTTGAAGACATTCTCTGTGTACAGTGCATAAGTGTAGGAAATGGCTCTTTTTGCATTATTTCCCCTATTTCTATGGTCTGATGTTGCTTGGCTGCTTTCTTGACTGTACACTGGGACGTGAAAACAGGGCCTAGTGCATGTGCACTGACCCCTAAAACATGCTGAAGTTGCTTTACTCTTAAGAGGCATGTTTAACTTACTTATAAGTTCTGGGTATGTGGTACAAAGTGTACCCAGGTCCTGTAAGATAAATGGCAGTAGGGGACTACAGCACCAACAGATACAGTTCAAACATGACTGCAGATCTAACACTTTCGCCTGCTTGTGCAGTTTTAAAACTATAAATTTGACCTGTCAAAATAATTCCTTTTGGCAGGCCTAAACCATCCTTTTAAAATATGAATAAACCTTGCCTAAGTATGTCTTAATGCTCTTGGGGCAGGGTAAGTTTACAAATAAGATATGTAAATGTTTAATTTTACACATGTACTGACAGTGACAAAGCCCCCAAAACTGTTTTCATTATAGCAGGTTTAGCTGTTCCATATGAAACTGGTCCTGCCCTCTCCTTTGTCTCTGTAGTCAGCCAGGTAATAATCCCATGTCACAGGACCAGTTTTGTGTGACCGCAGAGGAGGAATTGCTCATTTCACTAGCCACACCTCTAGGGTGTGCACAGGAGCACTGCAAAGGGGAAGAAACTCTCTGCACTCATGGTTTAAAGTAGAGAAAGGCATTGTGGGATTGTTTACACCATGGCACACAGGAAAGGTGTGGGGGTTTCCCCCACTTTTTGCTCCACTGAAGAAATCTGAAAACCAAAGAAGTGACTAGGGATTTTGCATTTGCAAACGGTGCGAATCAGTAAATTCCACGTTTGTGAATGCAAAATCACCAATCACGATGTATGAAAAGCAGTGCAGTGCAATTTTAGGGAATCACAATTTTTAGCAATTCCCTAAAATTGCGACTTTGAATAGGAAATCGCAAACAGGGAATTCCTATTTGTGATTTCCAATGCATATGTATCATGCATTTCCTAAATGCGAACTGGGCATTTAGGAAATGCAATTAGCACAAATTCAAATTTGGTTGTAACCATGTGCAATTTAAAAAATGCATTCAAAATGCTTTTTCAAAAGTGGCATGTAGGGCACATACGTCCCTAGGGCATATGTGCACTTTAAATGTGCACAATGTATTGTGGGGGGGTGCATCAAAAGGGGCCTTATGCCCCCAGCACCCTTGGATTCGCAGTACCTAAATTCCTAACAGGATTTCGCAAATTGGGAAATGCAAAACCATTCACTTCTATGGGCCTCCAGGCCCATAGGGATGAATGGAGTCTCATTCCCTAATGGTGATTCCCTCATAGCGATTGCGAATTTTAAGGAATCGCTATTAGGGATTAGCTATTTTCTTACATCCCATTTTGCTTTTCTTAAATAGCGATTTTAAAAAATTTGCTATTTAAGAAATGCAAATCTGGACAACAATACATCTAGCCCTAAGTCTGACTCTTCACTAGGCAAAGATGCCAAAAGTATCCAGCCCAAGAGAGACCTTCTTTGGGTGTGAATTTTGACTTTCTCCCATTGAGAGCTTTCCCACCAAAAGTCAATAGCTTCACCAGGACCATGTCTGGTGGCTGTCTGGTCTCATTCGGCCCCTCTTGGCCACAGTCTGCTGCCGTGTGTCAAAGCGGATAGTTTGTCTTCTTTTTTGTTTTTAAGAAACTAAGGACCTCATTACAAGACTGTAGGCTACATGACCACCAGCCTCGCAGTGGCAGTCGGGCCATCACAGCTGTGGTGGTCCAACCACCAAATTACAAGTTTGGAGGTCGGAATGCCATCCGACTGCTGTCTCCACCAGGATCCTAGATCCCAACGGGGTGATGGTGGTCATCGTTGCATTCATCCAGGGTGGTGCTGAATTCAGCGCCACCCTGCTGATTACAACCTTGTTCCCCGCCAGCGGTTTCACCACCATTAAAAGGCTGGTGGAGAAAAAGTGCAGAGGGTCTTGGCATGGGTAGTGCAGGGCCCCTGTGCCCAGCATCCTCGGTATGCACCCTGTCTGATTTGCAGATTTGCATTCTGAGGGTGCTGGACAGTCCTCTCTGTGCTACGAGTTAGCACTCAGCTCCTGTAAGGTAGGCAAGTGCTATCTCGTCACACTGTTCCCACCAGACAGACTGGCGGGAATGCTCTATTCCAAGGTTTCCGGTGGTCAGCTCTGTTCCCGCCAGTTAGCCAGGTCTGACCGGCAGATATCTTGTAGTAGGGCAGTGGGGAGGCCATCGCCATGGGGGTGGCGTCCTCCCCGTGAGTTTGGTGGTCATGCGTTGGGACCGCCAAACTCGTAATGAGCCCCAAAGTCAGAAAGTAAAACGACACTGGTCTCTGTATCCGACGTGTGCTCCATCGCAATCTGCCTTAAATCGTGCATAGATACCAGTCTGGCTCAATTAGATGACAATGGTTGGTGCTCATATCTATGGTTTCCCCTGTTGGATTTTTGCATCTATGGTGTCAAGTGTGTCATTATAATATCCCCTATTTTTATATATTTTTTTATAAATTGTAGTGTGATTTTTGTTGTGTTGTGTTTCACCTTTTTAACTGTTTTGGTACTTCGGAATTCTTTACTCATTTTCTTAATATAAGTCTATCTGCTCTGTGCTATGGCTACCATGGGTTAAACTCAGGTTTAAAATACTGAAATCTTTACTGGACTTAATAGGAATAGTGACATTGTTACTTGTGGTGAACTAGAAACAACCCACAAGTAATAATACACTTTCTTACAATGAGCAACAGTATATTTCGAGTCTCTGGGCAACCACAGAAAACAGTAGTGGGTTCTGAGGATGAAGGCAGCGTTAGAGTAATGAGTTTTGGAATACATCACCCTCCATAGATATCTGGCCAAGACCTTCACAAGAATTTTGATATTTACATTAAAACCATGTTCTTGCAATGTTTCAAATTCATGGATCTTTGAAAGGTTTGAGGATAAAAGATATGAACATGGCTTCCTTAAAGGTATAATGCAAAGATATGATTAGGAGCATTTTGCCCAATTTATAAAACTCACCAGGGAAACCTTCCTCCCAGTGTGATATTTTTGGTGGCAAGAAAACCAATTCCAGAATGTATATCCTCCATCATGATTCCGCTCTTCAAGTGCTTTTCTCCCTTTGTCAGTGAATTCAGGTAAAGTCAAGCCAGGTAGTATTCCTTAATGTCTCTGGTATCCCTTTACTTTGACTACTTTGAATAACCTTAGAAGGTGGTAAAGGTATTCACAGTTTTCAGTGGGTGAATGTGCAGCAGCTCTTGGTTGTTGCAAATGTTGGGGATGGCAAACTGAATATATTGTTTCGATTCAGCTTTTAGCAGGAAGAACCTTTTTCATCATGTTCATTGTTTTCCCGATGTCCATTGTGTTGAAAATGAATATGCAATGGGGCATATTCATCTTTAGTGGTTATAAAAGAGTTCAGGGGAAAAATATATTTTTCCCAGGTCTCTTTGAAGTTCAGCTGAGGGTGGTGACTGTAACATTTGGTCATGTTTATGGTGGAGTTCTTCTACTGTATCTGTTTGCAACTTGTATTTCCTTCTAATCAGGGTGGATTCCTTCATCAGCATCCCCACAAGGAGGCCTTATCCACAGCTCACAGTGTTAGTAAAGAGGATAATGAGTCCATATTATCAGCAAGGTAGGTCTTGATATGGTCATAGAAGATGGCGTTCTACCTATGTAATCTAAACCTGGAAGTGTTCATACTCCACTTTTTCAGATAACCAAGCTTCAGTCCTAATGCCACAGGTGCACCATCTGATACCAGGGGATGAGGAACTAGTGGTGTGGCAGGTGCTGCAGCACCCGTGGACCTGGATGTATTTTAGAAAGTTAATCTAAAACAAAGTGCCCTTTCAATCAGTATTTTTCACACAGCATTAGCTGTTTGCTCGAATACATTTAAAGGTTCATGGTAATCGAGGAGATCCCAGAGAACAACTTTTAGGAAACCACTGTGTTTTCCCTTATCATGTACATCTATGTTTAAATGATGTGTCTTCTAAGACAACACATTTACTAACAAACACTTTCCACTATTATGATCAAGCCCTAAGGGGGCCTCTGAAATGCAGCACTTGTAAAGAGGCTGCTTTTCAAAGTCTACAAGCATTAAACAATTATGCTTGTTTGCCTCTCTTAATTGTGTAGTTTGCTGAAAGGCAAGTTTAGATGTAAACCAAGAAAGCAAACCAATGCATCTATATTTTACACTTGTATGCATGCATGGCTAAAACCAGTCTTATTTAATAATGGATGATGATCTGACATAAATTTGAATACTGCACCATAGACATATTTTCTAAAGTATTCCATTCCCCACCAAAATGCTTGGGTTTCCTTTTCTAACGTAGAATATTTTAATTCTGCATTTCTCAATGTTTAAATACCCTTTTTAATAAAAATGACAATTTTTCCATAGAATTCAGAATATTATACTTTAATGCACCATTGAGTCTCATTTTTGTAAATGATCATCTCATCCACTTTCATCCCTACCACAAACACGCTACCCACATAAAATGATTTGTTTATTTTCTGGACTTGCTTGTTCAGGAACAACACATTTTTTAGAACCCCTCTAATTATAGTGATTTGATGCCCTTAGCAGAATCTTCAGTCATAAAATTCTTCCTGCACTACTGTCTGATACACCATCCTCCGGTATTGTGCAGTGGCATATATCTTAGAGTAGTAATACCATGAGATAGTCTAATCTAGGCGTGATTCCGTGTTAGCAAGAAAGAGTATGCATGAGCTAAATGGATAAGAAAAACACAAATCACCCACCTGGCTATGCCCTTGTGAAGAATCCATCATGGCTGCTTTGTTGGTCTCCTTAACTTTAACAGGAGAATCTGACTCATAAAGTACTGGGTCCATTATGATGTTTCAGTTGCGATCCATCAATGGGCCTTTTGAACATAATTGTGCCTGTAACATGGATAAAATGAATACAAATTTCAAAAAAGGAAGCTTTGGAATGCTTCAGAGCAAAAACTGGGCTAGCGGTTAGGGCTTTTCCTCACACTGATCAGTTTCACAAAATATTTCTTCCTATTGAGCTGTCCATGTTTTAAGGCTGCAATAAAACAATAATTTCTTTAGAAAAATATTCACCCCACATTTCTTCAAGCAGTTGGATAGCGATGCTGATACCCAACATGTTTTAGTGGTATGACTACTGTGGGTGACATTGGCCACCTAGTATACCTGAAGCTTCTCACTCTCCTATGAAGATAAATAAGACTCTTGAAACTGTGCAATGTCTGAGAATATGGAGAAAAAGTTACTCAGAAATGTTTTCCTCTTGAAGAAGAATAAGAGACTATGGATATTTAGAAAGTTGAATGCTAGTGTCTCGGTCTGCGATTGTAGTGTCTCAGGTAAACTAACAGTGTCGCTGTAGATGGGTAATTTTGGACTACCAGGCGAGGAGAATGGATATTAAATTAACTTTAACAAGTGGCAAAACTTCAAACCTGTTAGATTGTCCTTACCAGGCATAAATGCAGTATCAGTATTAATGAGTGGATTAGGTGCACTAAAGCCAGTATGACGTTATGTGGAAAAGTTTGAGACAAACAAAAGAAAAGGTGCCCACAAGAGGAGGGGTAGTCACACATTGGGTTAGGGAGCAATAATACCTCAATGATTTATATTGAAACCAACCTGGAGAGGTGAGAAATGCTCAGAATTTTTTTTTTTAATGTTTAGTTAGTGTATGACTTAGAACTTAACATAATCTTTAAATGACCTTGATTCTTACAGTGTAGATTACCAATTCCAATAAGGCTAACACTACTGTTACTATGACTAAAATTAGTAGAGGATGGTAAAATTCCACAAAGGAGGACAGACTGGAACCTTGCCTCATTGTGGTAACTGTCAGAATAGAGATCGCTGCATGAGAAAAGAGAAAAGAAGAATTAAGTAATATGCACAAATTGTGATCTGGAGGAATACCCCAAAAGAATTGAAAGATATGTTTCTGAATGTAATGTGACGTTGACCTAAGCTGAACTGCAGAAGACTATTTCACTCATACTCACACCTATCACATCCAGGGAACATTCCATGAAGAAATAATTCTGAATGCTGAGGCTAATACCTAGCAATAAAATATAATGATTTATACAGCCTAGCTATGACTACTAATGTTAACTAAGACTTACTGAAGCAAGTGGAAATTCCAAACAGTCAGAGTTCTTCAGATCACAACAGCAACACCACTGAGCCAGATGGACAAAAAAGAATCTAGAGACATAATACTCCTCTCAACTACTGCTGCTGTTACCAGAGTGTTCAATACCCTTCCAGCAATTTCTACTTTCTTATTTTTAGCACAGGAAGAGTCATTATGCTGAGAATCCTATTTCCAAATGCAACCAAGGCATTGTGGTAGGGCTTACATTTAACCTCCAGTTTAGCTTTTCTTTTTAACTTGGCATCTTTTCTATGTGGTGATTTACACATGGTTTTCCATAACAGGAGAATGTGCCAGGCATTGTTGCTCTGTAATCTGTACAATTATTTTCAAGGTCACACATTTAGAAAGTGATGTCCTTGTTATATTTTTTTGCTTGTAGGAGACAACTTTTTCTCGCCAGACTAACTAAAAACACTGTTCTGCACCTCTGGCACAGTAAGATAAGGATAGGGTTTTAATATTAAAACAGCATCCATGCTGAACTTGGTGAGAGGCACTTTGGCGTTGAGTTATCATGGAACTGCTGTGACTGAGATGCAGCTCTGCTGGCTCTGACCTCATCTTGAAAAGGAAGATATCTGTACAACATAAATGTGCCGGATGCACACTGAGATGGATGCATCTGTCATTGTACTGAGGTCAGCTTCCTGACACATAATACCAATGTATGGGATTAGAACATTCCAACAGGTCTGGCAGAAGGGTACTTCCACTATTTTCTCTCTAGTGTAGAAGTAATAGTGACAGATAGGAGTAACATTAGGAACAATTACCATTGTTGAATTGCTTGGGTTTTTCAGCATTCTAATAATGCTTATTGCAATGAAGTGTCCCATTTGCCTAATATTTGCAGCTCATTTTTTATTTACAAGGATAAGATCTCATAAAAAAACAATTGAAAATGCATTCTCGTATCTTTTCTTTATGACATCTTGGTCATGCAAAAGTGACAAATGAAAGGGTTAGATCTGTTTCCACAAATTCCTTGGGAATCAGAGTGGTAATGCTTGAGGTTACAGACAATGTCTATCACCCTGAAAGTTTAGAGGTTTTAGATACTCTGAGTCACCAAACAAACCAACATTTACAGATGATATTGGAAGACTCTTAGGGCCTGATTTAGATCTTGGCAGTAGCGATCCACCCGTCACCTTTTCAACTGAAAACCCATCCGCCACTGTGACGGTCTGCCCACCTGTTAGAAATGGGGTCTTTGGTTGGCAGTCAGGCTACCCCCTGTCCAAGCCAGGACCCTCACTCTAGGCAGGGTAAAAGAGAATCACTCTCAGCTAACCCCCGCTCACCCCCTTGGAAGCTTGGTACGAGCAGGCAGGCTTAACTTCAGAGTGCTAGGTGTAAAGTATTTGTACCAACACACACAGGCCCTCATTCTGACCCTGGCGGTTTGTAACCGCCAGGGCAGAGGGCAGAGGAAGCACCGCCAACAGGCTGGCGGTGCTTCCGGGGCAATTCTGACCGCGGCGGTAAAGCCGCGGTCAGAAAAGGGGAACCGGCGGTTTCCCGCCGGTTTTCCCCTGCCCCAGGGAATCCTCCATGGCGGCGCTGTTCCGACCCCCTTCCCGCCAGCCTGTTCCTGCCGGTTTACACCGCCAGGAAGAGGCTGGCGGGAACGGGTGTCGTGGGGCCCCTGGGGGCCCCTGCAGTGCCCATGCCACTGGCATGGGCACTGCAGGGGCCCCCTAACAGGGCCCCATTAATATTTTCAGTGTCTGCAAAGCAGACACTGAAAATCGCGACGGGTGCCACTGCACCCGTCGCACCCCAGCAAATCCGCCGGCTCCATTCGGAGCCGGCTTCATCTTTGCTGGGGCTTTCCCGCTGGGCCGGCGGGCGATCTGCTTGAGATCGCCCGCCGGCCCAGCGGGAAAGTTGTGATCACCGCCGGGGTCATTTGACCGCAGTGCGGTGTTTGGGCGGTTTCCGCCCGGCAGGCGGCGCCTGCCGGGGTCGGAATGACCCCCACAGTAACTCAATGAAAAGACTACAAAATTACACAACACATGTTTAGAAAAATAGAAAATATTTATCTAAACAAAACAAGACCAAAACGACAAAAATCCACCGTACACAAGACAAGTTATTAATTAAAATACAAAAAGAGTCTTAAATCCTGTGGTAAACAGATAAAACACTGTTAGTGTTGAAAAGTACCTAGGTTGCGTTAAAATAACACACACTGTCGAGTGTGCGTCAAAAAAGGTAAGCGGTACGGCGATTTCTCACCTGCAAGCGAGCTTGTGTGTAGTTTCTCCTTCTCCGTTGGACCGCAGGGGAGCTATGCGTCAATCTGGGCATCACTCGGGTCCAGGCAGTTGTTGCGTCATTTTTCCACACCCAGCAAGGTTTGCATCGAAAATCCTGCTGCACGGTGATAGCAAAACCACGCTGCGTGGGTTGCGACGATACCAGCCTCTGTCAATGAAGCGGTGTGTCGTTTGTGCAGCCACGTGTGTTGATCTTCCAGCCGCGCTGCAAGCACTGCATCAATATCAGCCATGGAGCTGGTGGCGTGTCATTTCTTTAGCTGCTCTCAGAGGTTGCATCGGAAATTTCCCTGCACAGCGGTCTGTGTGTGGATTTTCAGGCTTGGTCTGTCAGCTTCACCTATCGAGGCCCCAGGAACTTCATAGGGCACCACTTGGCAGGGCAGGGGTCTCACCAGAGAGTCCAGCTGCTAGCAGGGGAAGTCTTTGATGACCCTGAGACTTCAATAACAGGAGGCAAGCTCAGGACAAGCCCTTGGAGAGTTCTTCACAAGCAGGAAGGCACACAAAGTCCAGTCTTTGTCCTCTTGCACAGTCAGAAGCAACACCTACAGGATAGCTCCATGAAGCACAATCACAGGCAGGGCAGCTCTTCTTCCTCAGCTCTTCTCCAGGCAGAGGTTCCTCTTGGTTTCCAGAAGTGATCTAAAGTCTGTGGTTTTGGGTGCCCTTCTTATACCCATTTTGCCCTTTAAAGTAGGCTCACTTCAAAGAAAAGTCTCCCTTGTTTCTGAAATCCTGCCTTGCCCAGGCCAGGCCCCAGACACACACCAGGGGGTTGGAGACTGCATTGTGTGAGGGCAGGCACAGCTCTTCTAGGTGTGAGTGACCACTCCTCCCCTCCCTCTTAGCACAGATGGCTCATCAGGATATGCAGGTTATGCCCAAGCTCCCTTTGTGTCACTGTCTAGATAGAGGTGCGAAGAGCCCAAATGTCAAACTGACCCAGACAGGAAATCCACAAGCAGGCAGAGTCACAGAATGGTTTAAGCAAGAAAATGCTCACTTTCTAAAAGGGACCTTTTCAAACACAGAATCTTAAAATCAACTACTAAAAGATGTATTTTTAAATTGTGAGCTCAGAGACCCCAATCTCCACATGTCTATCCACTCCCAAAGGGAATCTACACTTTAATCATATTTAAGTCCTTGCAACAGGGAAAACTGAATTGAGCAGTATTTCACTGTTAGGACATAGAAAACACATTAGTATATGTCCTACCTTAAACATACACTGCACCCTGCCCATGGGGCTACCTAGGGCCTACCTTAGGGGTGCCTTACATGTACAAAAAGGAAAGGTTTATACCTGGCAAGTGTGCACACTTGCCAAGTCGAATTGGCAGTTTAAAACTGCACACACATACACTGCAGTTGCAGGTCTGAGCCATGTTTATAGAGCTACTATGGTGGGTGGCACAATCAGTGCTGCAGGACCACTAGTAGCATTTGATTTACAGGCCCTGGGCACCTCTAGTGCACTGTAATAGGGACTTACCAGTAAATCAAATATGCCAATCAGGATGAACCAATTACATACACATTTTGTATAGGAGCACTTGCACTTTAGCACTGGTTAACAGTGGTAAAGTACCCAGAGTAGCAAAAACAGAGTCCAGCACACATCAACAACCTGGGAAACAGAGGCAAAAGGTTAGGGGAGACCACACCAAGGATGAAAAGTCTAATACCACCATACTTAGAAGCTGGCGGTTCCATAGACGAAAGCCTGCATTCTCACTGTCATCTCCACCAAGGAACACCACCCACGTTGATCGCAGTAGAGGGAAAAGTGGATGGCAGCAGGAATCCAGACCCTTGCTCCACCATGCAGATTTGGATGTGCCTAACAATCCAAGAAAAAAGGGGTGGTTCAACCTACATGTCTGAGTTGGTGGATTAGGGAGGGAAATAGGGTAAAACTCACCTTTTTTCCACTTTCCCCCATCTTCAACTGAACACAAATGGACAAGACCTGCCATAACTGCTGCCATTGACCCACAGAGAAAACACAACCCCCTCCCCCATTGACAGATTCAAATGTAGGGAGGATGCATTGCCAGGGTACGTTGGTTGGTCATGGCATGGGATGTGGAGAGCACTGCAGGAATATATGTCACCAGTCATTTTTTTAAATACTGTTCATGCATATGTGGGGTACACAATAGTGTTACGCATGACTGGGGAAACGCTCACATATTGCACACATACACAACTGTCAATGTGGTGTCATCATTCATTGCAAAATAAATGCTGGCACCACAATGATGGTACACTTACACTGGATAACGGTATCCATGTGTGTGTATTGCAAGGGGACCTGTAATGTTAGGTATGTGCTATTTGTTGTGTTTGTGAGTGTGTACATGTATGTGTGTGGATTAGCTATTTGAGGTGGAGGGAGCTGGAGTGGGTGGTGTGCTTGTGTGTATGTGTGTCACTTGCATGTGAGATCGATGTTGTGTATGTTGTGTTGCGTGTGTGACACATTCCGGTGACTGTGGTTGTTGTGTGGCGGTCGTAGTCATGCTGTGTGTAGTTGGGCATGTGTGTGAGTCTGTTTTTGTTGGCTGTTGTGTTTGTGTCATGTGTGGGTGCAGAGTCAATGGTGTGTTTAGGTTGTGACATAGATGTACGTCAATGTGTGTTTTCCGCATGTATGGGTTGTGTTGTGTCGGCTTGGCAGTGGGATTTTGTGTGCATGTGGTGTGTTCTGTAGTGTGGGGGTACACATATAGATAAGGGGCAGTGTGTGTGTGTCACTTACCTATCTTCCATCAACCCTGCTATGGTACGAAGTCAATTGGGTCCCGCCGCCATCTCCCTCCGTCACCAATCCATCAGCATTCAATCTGCTTTCGGAAGTGTAACATTTAAGTATGGCAGGTGGAAGACAGTCGACTTGATGGTCTTCTCAGGTCTGCGGCCGACGCCATTTGGCAGTTTAACCACCAAGATCTAAATCAGGCCTACAGTCTCTATATTGTGATTTTTTTTTTACCTAACACATTGTCCTACTAAATTTGAGGAAACATATAACAGAGTAACCCATCGCTCTAGAACACAACTCGCTGGTTAATGTAGTTCAGATATTCCTGCTGCACCAACATCTGAGACTGTTGATTAGCCAAGCACCAATACCACCACTTTTCTACCAAAAAACAGCAAGGCCTACTGGATGTCTCATATGTTGAGGAAGGCGCCAGGGAGCACAT
Organism: Pleurodeles waltl; assembly: GCF_031143425.1. Lineage (NCBI taxonomy): Eukaryota > Metazoa > Chordata > Amphibia > Caudata > Salamandridae > Pleurodeles > Pleurodeles waltl. The sequence continues at coordinate 491,936,740 of NC_090442.1, read as the reverse complement.
CAGCAGCTGCAATAATAGTTATTTGTATTAAATACTAAATACAGTTTAAAAGACATGTTCTGTACTTTAGCAAAATAAATGGAACATCTCCTCTGCTCCCTCCTAGAGGTTAAAATTGGTTTGTTCAAGCCCTCATTTAAATATGTTAGAGTAATATTAGGGGATCACCTATTTAATCAGATGAAGTGATATCAGGATTACACATTACTTCTCTAGAGTCCTTCTCTATATTGTTAATGATTTGTAGCCAGGTCAACATGAATCCATCCCTGTCATAAATTTGTTGGTTCAGCAGTATTTTAAGAGCCATTGTCACCCATATCTTCTGATATCATTTAGCTGCATCAGTCAATATTTTTGAATACAGTGATATATTTTTGTTGTCATTAGTAGCTGCAAAATTGATTTCCACTCACACTTTCTCACTTGAATCAACTCTACGAGGTGCAAGATGGTGGCTGCATGATCTCAGCCTCTCTCGGCCTCCTGAGAAATCATCAGCACCATAGTGGTTCTGTACGGACTATCCCTCCTCCCCCACAGGAGATTGGATTAAAGGTGGATCAATCATTGTGATTTTCCCATTACTTTACATTGCGGCGGATAGGCGACTGTTGGAAGCATCAACTGGTAAACTTACCATGGCTCCTGGGGCCTCCGTCTCCATGCTGTGTCTGGGGGGGCTGCTCGCTGGCTTATCAGAAAGGGAGGTCAGCACACTACTTTTTGGCTCTATGTGATGCCTCCCAAGCCCACAAGAGGAATGAAGGCTCACGGGCTTGTTAGGGTGGAAAACGCTTGCATGCATCACTCCACTACTGCTCCAGCAAGCAAGAAGCAGGTAGGGCGCTTATCTCAGAACATCGCTCGTGGTAGCATCCAAAAGACAAGCATGGCAAGATTACTGACCAGCCCCCCCCGACGAACGGAAACAGATTCAGCTGCCTGTAACGTTGATGAGGTCAATGTAAGTGTGTTGCAGGACTATTAGCCAGGGGTTGTGGTGTGGGGGTCAGGTGGATTGGAGGAAGGACTGATATTGCCACTTTCCCATGGAGAGTATGTTCAGGCAGTTAATAATCCCAAAGTAGTAATCGATATGCTGGAGCCAACTGATGAGGCTGTAGAAACGAGAGAGGATTCTGGAAGGGAGGAAGATAAGTATGTTAGGGATGCTTCTCAGGGCCCTCCAAATGCTGTAATAAGTAGAACACTTCTCTACCTAATCTGGGGTAGTCACGATAAGCAACCCCCTAGACCAACGCTCACCAACCCAGAACTAGGGCAGGGGTGGAAATAGAGCCTGGGGAAAATGTATTTTCTCACTCAGACATATTGAGTTGATGGGGTGGGGGTGAATTGTCGGACTCAGTGGAATCCAGTAATGAAGCTGGTCAGCACCCCCAGGATCAAACGTTCTAAAACTGAGCCCAGTCAGTACTGGTATAGTCAGGAAAAAGAAAAGCCAGAGGGTGGTTCCACTGGTACGGGAGCCCCTGGGTGGAACAACATGCTCTGGGATTATTCTACAAGCACTGCCCTGGGGCCCACTTACTCACGTAGTAAACTAGAGAGTGTGCTGGATGGTGAAGCCCCAGAGGGTCCCATTAGGGACAATCTATCAAAGTATTATGGTGCACAGAGATGAAACCAGAACTGAGAGCAGGAAGACCCAAGCTGTTTGCTAAATCTTGTGCAGAATTTGAAGAGGGGATCAGTGAGGCACAGACCCGCATTTCCAATGTATAATTTGATCTAACAGCCCAGAAGCAATTTTCTAACTCATCAAGAGCACAAGTAGAAGACACACAATGGAAACTTGAATAATTCAAGAACAGATGAAGACACAATAATCTCCGTGTCATGGGGGTGGTGGAAGGGGTCGGGGTCAGGTACTCTGTAGTTTGTAGTGAATCTGATTAAGGAGGCCTTTCCTAAACTCTTGCAATAGACCTGGGAAAAGGAATTCCAAAGAGCACACAGATTCCCCTCTGCAAGGCGGCCCAGAGTAGGCCAAATTTCCAATAAACCTAGAGCCATATTTTTTTATGTGGGTAACTTTTTGTTGCGACAATCTCTGTATGACCTGGCTCGTCCAGATCAGAAGAGATCTGCCAAGCGGCAGGAATTCTTTGGCAGACTAGATTTTTGTCAAATAACCGTTGAGAAGAGGTGGCAACTGCGCCAATTCATACCGGCCTTTCAGGAGATGGGCGCTCAGGCATTTGCTCTCAATCCAGCTAAATTTAGAGTTATGGCAAAAGATTGGTCATATTTCTTTATTTCTGAAATCAAGGCCAAAGAATTATTGGCGAGTCTAAAATTGGACTAAGGGTTGCTTCAAGATGTTAAATTTTTATGATAACGGAATGGGGGAGAGGGGCAGAGGCAGGGAATCCACCGGGTTCTCCGAGAGGGGGGTTACCGTCTCAACAGTCGGAGGAACCCCAACGGTGTTTTCAAGCTTGTTTTGGGGGCCCACATTCCATCATGAATGGATCTCTACAATCCAAATGTACTTAGGGTTGGGTTGAGGAGTGGGACAGGGGTGGGGGTGGTGGGGATGGGGCTAGGGAGGGGTGGAGCGGGACACAGGAGCGGTGTAAGGACACTTGGGTGTTGGGGGGGCTGAGGGACAAAACAGCCAGATCGGAAACCTATTTGGTCAGGCCAGGGTCAGGGCCTTTTGGAAGGACAGTGTCAGGCAAAAAGTGGAGACGGAAGTAGTCCATGATGGTTGAAAGTCAAAACCTAACTTAGGGAAGTATGCTGTAATGAAACTATTTTACAAATACATGACAATGGGGGATAAGCTCTGTATCTGTACCATCAACATTTGCAGTCTTAATGAAAAGGAAAGAGCCAACGTACCAGATAAGGGCTTAAGGTCATGCACCAAGATATAGTATGTATACAGGAAACTCACATATCTTGGGGAAGCGTCAGGTTCTTAAGAACCTGGGCTTCTCACTGTTAGCTTGTTCAGAGCAGGGGTTCACCTTTAGAGAGGTAGCGCTCCTTACCAGAAGCTGTCTTTGTACACCTGGGCACTCATCTATAGACAACCTGGGTCGATGGTTTTTGGGGGAATGCAGAATGGGGTCAGCTCGGTTCACGCATTACACTATTTATTGGTCGAATGTAGTTGAGCCCGTGATTTGGGATACATTGAATGGCCTGCTATCTCAATGGCCCCTGTCACTGGTAGAATATGGGGACTTCAATATTAACCTGGGGGTTAATGATCAACGTTTCAGAGACCAGATCTACGTGGGGTGAAAGCCAGGATCTTTTAGAGCTCTAAGGCAACTGGTGTCTGACCAGCGGCTGGTGGATACATGAGCTAGACAAAAGGCCCCTGACCCGGGGTTCACTTACTACTCGGCACCACATAACAAGTTAGTCAGGTTGGATTATTTCTTCATGTCCCTCGCCGGAGCTCCAGGAACCAACACAGAAAATATCCCCGAGTTTTATTGGATCATAATCCTTTGGTACTGGAAATCCCGGTTGTCTGACTGTGCAGGTCCCAGGGAGTCTTTACATTTGATAGGAAACTGTTGATGGAAGAGGTGCATGTTGAGCATATGTGCTTTTGGTTGAGGGAGTTTCTGGTGATTAGTAGAGGCACCACTTCTCTGGAAGTTATGTGAGATGCCCTGAAGGAAGGAGTAAGGGGTGAGACGTTAAATCTGGGTTTGCATGTGTAGAAGAAGTAAATAGAGCTCTGACATCTTTATAGGGTGCTGACCCTAGTTGAGGAAAAGCTGGCTAGGGAATAGTCGGAGGAACACAGGCACAATGTTATGAATATGGGGAATCCACTGGTAGGCTTCTTTCAAAGCAGGTCAGGCAAAAAAGGTGAGGGGCTGATAATTGAAATTAAAGATCCTAATGGCCACATCATAGAAGAGCTGAAAGGGATTGCAGGATTTTTCGAGATTTTTATCAAGATCTTTATTCACAGGTGGTGAGCTCTTCACCCGGGGGGGCTATTGGAGTATCTTTAGGGGACAGATAGGGCTCTGGTGAGTGAGGAACACCTGGTGCGGTTAAACTTGCCTATCATATATGAATAAATACTTGCAGCAATAGGTTCTTTGGTAGTCGGGAAAGCAGCGGTTCACAATATGGTACCGCTAGAGTTTAATAAAAAGTTCTTTCATGAACTACAACCGGATATGCTTCAAGTATTTTGCAAGGCTCAACAGAGGGTTGCTCCGGCTTCCTGGGGCCTCGCAAATATAGTTATATTCAGGAAGAAAGATAAATCACCCCTGTTGCCTGGGTCTTATGGGCCTATATCCTTATTGAATACGGATGGGAATATATATGCAAAGGTCCTTGCATCTAGACTGGGTAGTATCATTTTCTCTCTAGTATCAAATACACAGCAAGGATTTATACCAGGTAGAAGGACAACTGATCATGTCAGGAGGGTGATCGCATAATCTGACATAGCAGCAGTTCATGAAACCCCCCTAGGCCTGATTTTACTGTACGTAGAGCAGGCATTTGATCATGTTGCATGTCCATTCCTCTGGTCAGTGATGAAGCAGAAAGGCTTTGGGGATGGATAGATAGGGCCATTAGGACATTACATAAGAATCCGACACCCAAGTTATGCATTGCCAGAACAGAGTCAGAGCAGATACATATTGCTAGAGGAACGAGGTAGGGTCTCCTTGCTCACCTTTGCTCTTTGCTCTGTACATTGATCCTTTTATTTGCAAAAATTGAACACACTTATGATATCAAATCGTAATTTTACAGTCTATACAATATGAGGTTTTCGATGTAGCTGAAGTCTACACTAGTCCGATGGCAGCCATAATGGAAATTGAATCCCTCGCAGAGAAGTTTGGTGAATATTCAGGATATAAATTAAACACGGCTAAGACTCATGTTATTTGCACAGCTATGGCGGGTTTAGGGGATTAGCGGGTCACTCGGGACGCTGTCTTTCTGGGGACAAGAATTACTGCTGTAACTTTGTAGAAATCAACTTGGCTCCCATATTGAGTAAAGTGAGGTGGGAATTGGAAAGAATAGACTGTTTGCATCTCTCTTTTATGGGAAGGAGCAATGTGATTAAGATGTTGGTATTGACCAAGGTACTGTATCTGTTTCAGGCCATCCCCTTAGAGATTGGGAAAGGCTGGCTTAGTAAGCTGGAGTCACTATATCTCAGCTTTGTGTGGTGCTACAAAAAACCAAAGAGGGCGGAGAAATATATGATGCTACCTAGATGCTGAAGGGGCTGGGCAGTCCCAAACTTTACTTTGCATATTGGGCCTGTATGTTGCAACAAATGGCTATAGTGTTAACCGGGGACATGGCGGGATAAGCTCGGCAGAGGGCCCAACCATATACGAAATGGCAATGGGAAAAGAATCAAGAGCAAATTTTTGAAGATGCTGGAGCATAGTTACTAAAAGAAAACACGATTTAAGGTTTTGAAGTCCTGCTATAAAGTGTGGAGCCAGGATGAGCAGAGACCAGCACTTGAGAAGGTTAATTATTATACACCTACCTCCACATGGAACATGCTGACTGGTATCTTTCAAGGCTCTGTTATGAATAAATGGAGACAGAAAGGGCTGACTACGATAGGGAATCTATTTTACAATGCTCAGATTTCTTCTTTCTTAGATTTACAGGCACGTTATGATTTATCGAAAGGAGACCTTTTCAAATATTTAGAAATGTCAGATTTTTTTATTTAAGAACCTTAATGTGTGGAAAGACATGGCTAAGTGTCCACTTATTGAATCGATAAGGCTTAGATAGAGGTTTGGATGTGTATATGATGTCTTAATCTCGATGCAGGTGGATGATTTAGGAAATCAGAATACCAAATCGTGGGTTAGACTTGGCAAGACCTAGGTGATAATAAAGGATTCGCCGGCTCTTTGTGACCTACGCATTGTCAGTCTAAATAGTCAACATTTTAAGTCTCTCTTTGATCTACATTACACGCCTGTAAAGCTGGCTAAGTGGAGAGGGGATTTAGAGGGTAGATGTAAACAGTGTGGTGCTAAAATAGCTGATATTGTACATATTTTTTTTGCCTGCTCTAAACTAGAACCCCTCCTGCAGTTCATCGAAGAATTTCAGAGCTTTATTCTTGGGCAACCATTGCGGATAGACCCCCATATGCTGCTGCTAGGTTTGGCTGATGATAGCGATGCCCAACCCAAGTCTAAGGACCATGCTCAGCTGATATTTATTTTGATCGCAGTCATGCGTCTATGCATGGCTTCTGAGTGAGTAAAGCCTGAGCCCCTTACATTCTCTATGTGGCAGTTTAGGTTTTTAGCAATATATACTATGGAGTCATGTCTATATAAACTTAAGGACCCTAGAACCTGCCATCCGGGCGAAGGAATCTGGGAACCAGTGGCTAGGTGGTTAGCAGAAGAATAGCGGCCTAACTGGGAAGCAGGATTCGTTCTCTTTTTAATTATAGTGCTATCTTGGTTATAAATTTATTAACTCAGTTTTGTAAGGAACAAACTATGCTCTGCTCTCTGTTTCCCGCTGTTTACCTGCTGCTATGTTCTTCATGAGGTTCTGAAATAACCTGATTTGACTATGACCCTGCCTGGACTCTCTTTGCGTTTTTTCTTTCATGTTTAATGTAACTGGCCATGGTCTGTTTTGTACTCTACATATGTTTATGTTTGAATGGACTGGCGAAAAATCTATAAAAGAAAAACAAAAAAAATGTTTCACTCATTCCCATCCTTCCGGATTTAATCCCAACTATGTGAAAGCTCGATTTTCAGTAATGGGAGATCACAGCATGTCTTTCATAGCAGCAATAACGTCTCTCCAAAATATAGTTATATTAAGACATCCTCGCCATAAACGAAATAATGTGCCTTCTTTTCCGCACCCTCTCCAAAAAGGTTACCTAGAATTTAGGAACATTGTTTTGAGTTTGTCAGGTGTGAGAATCCAGAATGTAATCACTTCATACGGTGAGTCCATATAGAGGACTAATTCAATATTAGATATGATAACTCTGCACAGGAATTCCTAATCCCTCAAAGAGTTGGTCCTTTCTACTTGGTCCTCCGATTGCTCAATGGTATTGGGGCCCTGGTCTGTTTAGTAGTTTGAATATATTTGAAACTATTCCTTTGGTGCTCACCACAGAAATCACTAAATTGACAACATTAGTGAAATACTGTGTACTTAATGAGTCAGTGACCAGGTAGTATCATTGTTGGCATTGGAATATTTCATTTTCTGTTATCCATAATCTTTTTTGCATTGCTCACATGACTTATTCAGGTCTTTACCATAAAGATTAGGGAGAGTTTTACAATCTCTTGCCTATGAGATTCTGAATTATGTCCTTTGTAAGCAGTGTGAAATCTTTGTTATTGGCTACCGGTGTTAGAGGTGAGGCTTGGGTATTGGTGTTAGCGGTATCTGGAGATATTATGGGTAAAAGCTCTCTTAAACTTTATTTTTGTAACATGGCGATAGTTGTTTTACAGTGATAAAGTCTTTCTGTCCTACCTTTCTTAGGTAGTCAAATCATACCCCAGAGTGCTCTCCCTTCAACTGCTATGTCCATCTGTACGCAATATTTTCTTGATACGTTCGTGGCCATTTCCTTATAATTCTCAGCAGCGCGGCTACATAATAATGTTTCAGGTCTAGGATGCACAGTCTCCTTTTTTGGGGGGAGCTTTCACGACTTTATGGGAGATCGCCAGCAGTTTCATTTCTATACAAAATCAGGGAAGCACTTTTACAGTGTCTAGAAGGTAACATTTTCTACTTGTATAGGTATTGCTTGAAAGGCCTATAACAATGTCGACGTTATGTACATTTTGAGCGTCGTTATTGTCCAGATCCAGGATAAATACATGGATTGCCATTTATTTGAGTTCTACGTATCAGTTACAAGGGTTGCAATATTGTTTACTAAAGAATGTTAGAGATTTAAGTTCATCTTTCTCTTCTCGAAAGAGTTTGATTGGCAAAGTTTGGTTTTGTCAATGTTTATCTTCCAAAAGTCCATCCAGGGAGGGGGTCGACCTCTTCAATTTTGTAAATGATGGGAAAACATTGTCTACAATAAAATATATTCTTTTTCGTGCAACCAAATTCTTTGAACGTGAGGAGGTTATATAATTGCCATTGTCAACGATACAACGGCTAAAACGAAAAGGACTAGGAACATGTGACATTAGACGCATCTCTCTGCAAATCTTGAATTTCTCGTAGAATAATACATTTCCAATGATCCTTGCCCGATAGGATGAACAATTGTATTTGTCCTTAGACTCCTAACCCAGCTTTCCAAATAACCACAATAGGAGCATCGCAAATGCAGTCACTCCCTTTCAGAGCTATGGCTTGGTAGAGTAGCATCAACATAGGGGTTATTCGGGGAAGGGGATCTCAAAGTATTCTCCCATAAATCAGTCTTGTCTAGGAGATTAGAACACATTTGTTTCTTTAATAGGTATTCTCACTTTTGCTTCTGTAATTGGCTCTGTTATCATGTCTTTTGTGATGATGTTATTTCTGAAAAATTCAGTCATTACGCGTAGTTGTCTAGGAGTCTTCTTTTTCGGGCAGTTGCCATATTCTTTAGCGAAACCTTCACTGAGGCATGGTCAGAGATAGTGATAGACTGCATGTATGAGTCTACTACTGCTTGTGCGCCTGGTCCTTAATAAGTAACTTACAAGGGGAAGTGCATAGGTCGATGAACCTTTTGATTCGCATGGAGAATCCTGGCTATGATGTGACCAATGTATCTCAATAAACAATTCATAATATTTAATAATCATTAGACTAGTCATCAATCAGCAATTAATAATCATCACACCATGACCTTTCAGTCATGAATAACCACAACTCAGTATACATTTAGTTATTTTATTTCCTTTCAGTTACAATACTAAGTCATGAGATTAGTTCAAGCTTTATTCAAATTCAACAATTCCGTATTAATTCATTAGAAGGTGCCAAAAACGTAACCTAATCAGAGCTTGCATCAGAGTACATTCTAAAGCATTAGCATAGATCAACACATGATTTAAAGGTAATAAGCCAACGTGTGTCTTTAAGTTCAGCAAATCAGTCGTCAACCATTTGTCTCTGTCACCTATCAATCATCATAGAAGGGAACCCCTTATCTAATCCAAATTAGCATCAGCATGTGGGGCTTCATGCAAAATAATTTAGAACAAGAATTTAGAAAACATCATAGCTAAGAAAAACTATTTAGGCAGTTGGTACCTAGAAAGTAAAGGCAAAAAAAGATAATTCAGTCACATTCTCATATCTACCTATCCTCAATATGGATCAGCAACAAAGTTAGTCTTCGTCCTCAGGTCATCAGTCGATTACCATCATATCAGGCTCTCAAAGAGTATAAGCCCAATGACAGAATCTCGAATCTTCTCTTCCTAATATCGCATCAATTTCGGAATAAGGTCTCTTCCTCTAACATCTGCACCTAACATCTGAACTCTCTTCCCTCTGTCACATTGTTATATCAATGTCACCCAGACTATCCTCCAATTACTAATTGGTCAATTAATCACACATTTGTACTCTAACCAACAAATTTCATAATTCAAATCTCTGAATTCTAATATTACACAGTTCTCAGATTGTTGATTGGTTCGCTGTACGATTTTCTCATCATCCGGCTCGTCAGGCATCGAAAATGTTGCATCTTCTTCTCCAGTCAGTGTCTCTATTGTTTGAGTCTAGGGAAAGTACACTCAGAGCGCTTTACACTTTTTGCTACATATCCAATTCCATCATCTCCTGTCTGTCGGTTCATACAAAGGTTTAAGCTAAGCAAATGTTATTAAACAATGAGCGGTTCACGGTCATTCAGCTCGTTAGCATCTTCAATTAACTACAGAAATGCAGCTTTTGCACAAGACCTGTTAAGACTAGGCCACGACTTTGGCTAAGTTAAGCTGTACATCATAATGCAAAACATGAGTTATATCTCTCAATATGACATACTATTACACTATTTTAATACATGTTCCATATCGCCCTCGCCTCCATCCCCCGCATCCGCCGCACCACTGCCGGAGGAAGATCCTTCTCTCACCTAGCCGCCAAGACCTGGAACTCCCTACCGCTCCACCTTCGCCAGACCCAAGACCTCTTGACATTCAGGAAACGCCTCAAGACATGGCTCTACGACCAGTAGCTCCCCCCCCCACGCCTTGAGACCCTAACAGGTGATTAGTGCGCTCTATAAATCCTTGATTGATTGATTGATTGATATTTCCCATATGTTAATTACTCTTTTAACCTCTTGCACGCCATGGACGTAATGGTTACATCCATGGGTGCGCCTGTGAGGCACCATGGATGTAAGTTTTACGTCCATTTAACAGCCCTCGGGGGAAGCGCTAGCGCTCCCCCCAAAGCCTTCCGCCCACCCCCCCAGGTCAGTGCTGGAAGGGGAATCCCTTCCACCCCCCATGACATCAGCGCGCAATCGCACACTGACATCATGAAAGGGAGCAAAGACGCGTTGGAAGCCATTTGCTTCCACCGTGTAGTCGGGAAAGGAGGTAAGTTTTACCTCTGGGTGGGGGAGGGATCCCTCTGAAAGAGGTATCGAGGGAAGGAAAGGGTTTTCCTTTCCCGCGATGTCTCTTTGAGCATTCCTGCTGCCCGATCGCGATCGTTCAGCAGGAATGCCCAGTAGACACCAGGGAATTAGTGTGTGTGTGTGCGTTTTTATGGCATGGGAGAGCGACCCCTTGGGGGCAGAAAGCCACTAGACACCAGGGATTGTTTTTTGTTATTAGTTTGTTTGTGCTGGGGGGCGTCCCCTTGGGCAAGGGTTGCCCCCAAGGGCCCAAAGTACTGTTGGGCAGTTCTACCCCCCTTGGGGGCAGATGAGCCTATTTTTTTAGGCCTTTCTTCCCCCAAAGGGGGCAGAATCTACTTAGCGCCAGGGATCATGTGTGTGTGTGCTTTGTGTGGGTGGGTGGCCCCTTGGGCAAGGGTTTCCCCCCAAAGGGGCCATTGTAATCTAGTTTTTGTAGGCCCTTCTGCCCCCAGGGGGGCAGAAACCATGAAGATGCCAGGGATTATTATTATTTTTTTTTTTTTGTTGGGGCGCCCCCTTTGGCAAGTGTCGCCCCCAAGGAGCAAAAAGTACCTATTGGGCAGTTCTGCCCCCGTTGGTGGCCAATCAGCCTATTTTCTTTTTTTTCAGGCCCATCTACCCTCAAGGGGGGTAGAATCCACTTTGCGTCAGTGATCATGTGTGTGTTTTGTGTGTGGGGGGATGGCACCTTGGGCAAGGGTCGACCTCCAAAGGGGACAATATATTCTATGGCATTTCTGCCCCCCCTTAAGGGCAGATAGGCCTTTTTTTTATGCCCATCTGCCCCCAAGCAGAGAACATTAGACACAAAAATGGTTGGTGGCGGCGTGTTTGTCAACTGGCGAAGTAGTTGAATTTATGATAATAACAGTTTATTTCTTCTTTTTATTCTAGTTCAAAGCTTTTGCTTCCTTTGCTGTGGCTTGTTGCAGTTTTGGCAGTGGTTGTCCTGAGGTATGCATAGTTGCATGTTTTAGGTAAGTAAATACATTTACTCCAAAGAAGTATTGTTGCCATGCATGAATTACATGTTTGTAGGTGGTGTACTGAATGCAGGATTGTGTGTGAAATTGTCCTTAGATTTATGCACAATGATTATTGTGTTGTCTTGTATCTAATTTGCTTTTTTTTCTCTTTTTAGTGGGATATCCTTGGTGATTGCTGTGGCTGTGCATGGTAGTTGCTGGTGAGTCAAGTTTTTTCAGGCAAGTGAGCGGTATAGTTTTTGAGTTTATAACTCTTAGTGATAAAGCTACACTTTGTTTGTTACTTATCTTACACAGTGCTGGTTGTTGGTGGTGCATTTGTCCAGTTAATTTTTGTAGGAAGGATCATGACTAGCCGTAGGATGACCACTCAGCAGGTTGTTGGTGTGCTTTTTGAGTCGTCTTCTGACCATGATCATGAGACTGACTCTGCATCTGAGGCAGAGGAGGAAGTGCAAGATTCTGGAAGTGAATTTTCTGTCAGAGAGGAATCATCTAATGATGAAGCCACTCTCAGCGCTGATGAAGGGCCTGTTTTAGTGGAGGACACTGATGTGCCAATGGTGCAGGAGCCAGCAGCTGAAAGGCTTCCTATTGGAAGACCTGGCACGTGGGCTGCACCAAGCATGGAGCAGCCACAGTTGCCTGTGTTTACTAGTTACCCAGGGTGTCGAGTTAATACGGAAAACATTTTGTCCGTCAACTTTTTTGAGTTGTTCATGGACAATATATTTTTGGAAGAGATTGTTGCGCAGACTAATTTGTAGGCAGAGCAGTATTTGAGGGACAACGCTGCCAGACTTAGCCCACACTCTATAGCTAGCCGATAGATTGCCACAAATCTGGAAGAGTTGAAAAAGTTTTTGGGTTTAACCTTTTTGATGGGGCTGATAAGGAAGCCATCACTGTCTTCATATTGGTCTACTAGTCCCTTGATGGCAACTGCTATATTTCCTGCCATCATGAGACGTAACCGAACTTCTTCTTCAGATGTTGCATTTTGTAGATAATGCTTCAGCCTTGCCACAAGATCACCCTGACTGTCTTTTTAAGATTAGACCTGTCCTTGATCATTTGGTAGATGTTCAAGGGTCGTTTGGTTTTTAGGCAGTACATTCCTAGCAAGAGGGCACGGTATGGAATCAAGGTGTATATGCTGTCTGAAAGTAGTACAGGATATGTTTCAAATTTCCGGGTCTACACTGGTAGGGATTCCCATATTGACCCTCTGGTTGTCCACCCACTTTTGGAGTTAGTGAGAAAATTGTGTGGTAACTTGGTAGACCACTGTTTAACAAAGGTCACCATTTATATGTAGATAACTTATACACTGGAGTTCAGTTGTTCAAGGAGTTGTTCAGAGTGGACACTGTTGCTTGTGGCTCAATGTGCTCTAATCGGAAAGGCTATCTAAGAGAGCTTGTCTGTAAAAAACTTGAGAAGGGACAGTGCAGTGCCTTGCGGAATGATGAGCTGCTAGCTCTGAAATTTGTAGACAGGAGGGATGTGTACATGCTAACTACCATCCATGATGAGAGTACTTCATCTGTGGCTGTTTGGGATCAAGTTGCTGAAGTGCGCAAACCTGTGTGCATTTTAGACTATAATAAGCACATGGGTGGTGTTGATAGAGTAGATCAGAGGTTGGAACCTCAGACTGCTGCTCGTAAGTCTTATGTTTGGTATAAGAAATTAGCAGTTCACCTGTTCCACTTGGCAACTTTTAATGCTTTTGTCCAGAGTCAAGGATGACATTTGTGAAATTTCAGGAGCCTATCATAGCGAGAACAGTTGTGCTAGAACAGGCAAGAGTTCCTAGAGAAGCAGTGGTGGAGGATGTGGCTAGATTGAAAGATCGTCTCTTTGCTGAGCACATTCCTCCCACGGCCAAGTTTTTTTTTCCTGTTAAGAGATGTAGAGTCTGTGCTCGAAGAGGTATCAGGAAGGAGACTAGGATGTACTCCCGTGATTGTCCTTCAAAGCCTGGGCTGTGTGTGGGTGGCTGTTTCAGAAGCTACCACACACAGAAAAATGATTGGGAAATTCCGTGAGCGTAAACTGCTGTTTTATATTTTTATATGTCCAGTTTCACGGTTAGCATTACTGACATGTATTCAGTTAAAGCTTTTGTGTTTTGTACTTATTTATAGTTAGTGTTTCTTTGTTGTTGAAAAACAAAAAACACATTGATGGCAGTGTGCGTGGGGTGGTGCTTGGCTGGCCGTGTGAGTGGGGAGGTGCTTGGCTGGTGGTGGGAGTGGGGTGGCGCTTGGCTGGCAGTGTGCATGGGGTGGTGCTTGGCTGGTGTGTGCGTGGGGTGGTGCTTGGCTGGCGGTGTGCGTGGGGTGGCGCTTGGCTGGCGGTGTGCATGGAGTGGCGCTTGGCTGGTGGTGTGAGTGGCGTGGCGCTTGGCTGGCGATATGCGTGGGGTGGCGCTTGGCTGGCAGCGTGAGTCGGGTGGCGCTTGGCTAGCGGTGTATGCGGGGTGGCGCTTGGCTGGCGGTGCCAGCCAAATGCCAGCCCACACACTCATCAGCTGGTGTGATTGCTGTATCATGCATGTGGGTGTATGAAAGTGATGGGCCTTTGAGTGGCGCTGTCTGTCGATGCGAGTGTTGTAATGTGCTAGGCCCGTGACTGGCAACGTGAATGGTCTTGTGCATGACATGTATTGAAGGTGTGTGAATGGACTGTAAAGCGGTTGGTGCCTTGTTGTGGCTTTACAGCTCACAAGCTGTGAGTCATTGGTTCAGTTTTTTGGCCTTTCAGTTATTAACAGTGCATTTCATTTTTGTGAAATCTCTTGTTAATAAAATTTGATCCACTGAACCATCACTCACCCTCGTGCCAAATCCAACCAGTATGTGTGGTATAAATGACAAAACCTGCTCCGCTGTAATCAGGCATCGCAGCACACCTGTGACACACTCGGTGTCTCGGGTGGGACCCCGATGATCAAGCATGCCACCAACTTGGTAGGTGGGTGAGGGGTCTTTTTAACATAACCAGAGTGCGTTTCTTTTCACAATTTTAGTGTTTGAAACAACACATAAGTAGCTGGACACATCAAATTGATCTACTGCAAAACTACCTGTGTTTGGGGGGGCACCTATGTTTTTGGTCCCGGGTGCGGCCTTCATCTAGGGAAACCCAGACAGGTTATAAAAATAGACACCCCAAGGAGTCCAAGGAGGTGTGGCTTGTCTGGATCCCCCAACACTTTCTCCTCCAGACTCCTCTGCAAACCTCGACATTTGCTTAAAAAAGCATGTTTTCCTCACTTTTCTTTGTAGGATCACTGCTGCGGCACAAATTTCCCACCACCCAGAGTTCCCCTCAGTCTCCCAAGTAAAATGATACCTCACTTGTGTGGGTCCTCAAAGCAGAGTCAGCCTAAAAGATGTATAAAAGAAAAATATGTGCTTATCAAGTCTCTGTGCTATCCCCTCTTCTTGATGAACCTACAAGCCCTATATATCTCCACAACCAGAAGAGTCCAGCAGATGTTTTGATATATTGCTTTAAAAAATCTGACATTGCAGGACAAAGTTACAGAGTAAAATGTGGAGTAAAATGGCTGGTTTTTTTCACCTCAATTTCAATATTCTTTTATTTCAGCCGTTATTTTATGTAGGAAACACTTGTAGGATCTAAACGAATGACCCCTTGCTGAATTCAAAATGTTATCTACTTTTCAGAAATGTTTAGCTTTCTGGGACCCAGCATTGGTTTCTCACCCCTTTCTGTCACTAACTGGAAGGAGGCTGAAAGCACAAAAAATAATAAAAATGGGGAATGTCCCAGTAAAATGTCAAAATTGTGTTGAAAAATTGGGTTTTCTAATTCAACTCTGCCTGTTCCTGAAAGCTGGGAAGATGGTGATTTTACCACCACAATGATGACATTTTCAGGGAAAAAAACACAAGCCTTCTTCTGCAGCCCTTTTTCCCCAATTTTTTTCACAAAAACAAAATTTTTGCTGTATTTTGGCTAATTTCACGGTCTCCTTGAGGCAGCCCACGAAGTCTGGGTACCTCTAGAATGTCTAGGATGTTGGAAAAAGACGCAAATTTGGCATGGGTAGCTTATGTTGAGAAAAATTTATGAGGGCCTAAGCGCGAACTACCCCAGATAGCCAAAAAAAGGCTAGCCACCTGAGGCTAGATGACTAAATATGTAATCATACTACTTTTACCATCGATAATTTCACAACTCTGTTTCCTCTGCATTTTGCCTTCTCCTCAGATCTTCCCTATAGATTCTTTCCCTGTTTCTTTCATCCCTCCTCTGATTATTTGTAGACCTTCTCAATTTAATCTTTTGACACAATTTACATGAACCATATAATCCTAATATTCAAGCAATTACAATTAATATTCCCTGTATGATTTTTAACAATACCCCATTCCAAATATTACTTAGCCAATTTCCCACTGAAACAAATCCCTTTCTTACCTTTTCCCAAACCCTAGTTCCTTCAATTCTTTCAAATCCTTACTTGAGTTAGTCAGGTTAGTAAATTAGGGCCATATGTACGAACACATTTTCCCAGAGACAGAGAATGGGTAAAACCCTTTGCTACATCTGGCCCTAAGTCTCTTATCTCTTTACTATTGTTAAGGATATAGGAACAACAATGCCCAGTGTTAATCATTTTACAGACTCCGCCATCCTTCGCAAGAAGGATGTCTAAAGCAAGACGATTTTAAAGAGTCATAGCTCTGTCCACAGCCAATTCAGTATCTATCAGGAGTATTCCCCCTGTAAAATTTGTCAACATGTTATTAGGCAACGTTCGTATCTAGATTGAATTCAGGATGACTCCCAATAAAGGAATCACTGCACTAAATATATCTCCACTACTGCAGAAGAGCATTCCCTCCTCTGTCGTAATTCAGTCAATTTCAGAAACGTTTTCAAGTCATCTATCTGAAAATCTTTGGGAATACTATCCCCAAGTAACATGTCCCATAAAATCCTCTTGGAAGACGCTAATAAGTATTTAGTCCACAAATATAATAGATTCCTGGAATTGCAGGGTCCTGACCATTCAACATAAAAGCCCACTTACTCTGAAACAAAAACACATGCTTACATTCACTTGTTCCCACAAATAAAGTGTCAGTGCACGACTTTGTTATGTTATGTTTTGTTAATTGAATTTGTAGAGCGCCAAAACTACCCGGAGGCCTTGTGGCGCTAAACTGGACCTCCAACTCAAAAAAACAAGCAAGTCGACACGGGGTCATAAGGAATTAGAAAAGCCAGGTTTTAATGGCTTTCCAAAATTTTAGTTCCTGACTGATGGATCGAATGTTATGTGGAAGAGAGTTCCAAAGTTTAGCTCCCTGATATTTCAACATATTGCCACCCCATCTAGCTTTCTTGACTTTGGAGAGTGCCACTAAGGCTTTGGCGGACGATGTAAGGACTCTAACAGGTTCATAGAAAGATGCAAGAGTTTTCAGCTGGTTAGGGCCCCTATTATGTAGGGCTCTGTGAATACTACATAAAGATTAAAATTTCACTCGCTGGTCAGTGCTCGCTTGGCAGAAGTATGTCTCGGGATGTTGAATAGCAGCCGGGCTGCCGCATTCTGTACTGTCTGTAGTTTCTTAATCACATATCTCGGTGAACCCAAGAAAGGACTATTGCCATAGTCACATCTGGATAAGACAAGTGCTTGTACCGTGATCCTTCTAGCCAGAGGGAGAAGTAGGCCAATTACCTTTCGTAGTAATCTTAATAAGCCAAAACAGGATGCCGAGACCATCCTAGCTTGGTACTCTAGGGTTAGTTTAGTATCTAGCCAGATTCCTAAGGTTTTAATATGATCCTTCGGGGTGGCAAATGCTCCCGGGACAGAAACGGCAAGATATTATTAACAGGATTGGAGAGCTTTCCCAAGATCATTATTTCTGTCTTTTCTCCATTGAGTTGTAACCTACTATTGGTCATCCAACTCGATACGGCCTGCAAACATGCCGGCAATCCTGAGCTGTCTGCGCCCTCCATCGTGGAGAAGGAAACCACCAGCTGTGTATCATCGGCATACGATATCAGGGAAAGACCAAAAGGCTCCACTAGTTCTGCCAACGGGGCCATATAAATATTAAAAAGAGTGGGACTCAGGGATGATCCCTGGGGGACCCCATACTGTAGTTTATACTGTTCCGAGAGAAAGGAACGATCCAAAACCTGAAAGGTTCTGCCTTAAAGAAATGAGGTCACTCATCTAAGAGCCAGGCCTTTAATTCCTGCCATCTTCATTCTTTGGATCAAGAGACCATGGTTAACAGTATTGAAAGCGGCACTCCGATCCAACATTATGATAGCTGTTGCCAGCCCCTGATCCATAGGTTTTCTGTCCTCTTCTGTGACCGCCATCATTGCCGATTCTGTGCTGTGAGCCGGTCTAAAGCCCATCTGCGTAGGATGAAGTATGTTGTTTTCTTCCAAAAAACTGGAAATTTAGGAATTTACATGTTTGTCAATTATTTTTTCCATAACTGGAAGTCAGTATATATGCCTATGGTTCTTAAGTTCACTCCCACCCAAGTTAGGTTTTTCCAACAGAGGTTTAACTACTGCATGCTTCCATTGTTCCGGAACACAGCCACTATGTAAGGAGGACTTTAAAAGCTCCATTATAACCAGTGTAGTAACAGGAGCACTGAGGGCTAGAACGTATGGCAGAGCTGGGTCTAGCGGGGATCCTGATTTAAGTTTACAAAGAAGAGAGGCAGTGCCTTCCTGCGAGATAGGAGAGAATCGGTGTAAGGCGGCAGTGCTCTTACTAAGATGTCCGGTCAGATCGTGGAATCTATCCTCTTCCCCTGGGAAGTTTAAATAAATGGATTCAATCTTCTGTAGGAAGAACCTAGCCAAATTATTGCTATGTTCCTCCGATGCTTCCACTACATCTGGGGCTGTGGGTGAGTGGAGAATTTCCTTCAACACCAGAAAGATTTCCTTAGGAGATCCCGAAGCCTGTTCAATCCTATCCCCATAATAAGAGGATTGGGCTAGCCTTATTTCGGCATGATAGTGTCTGATCGATTGTCTATAATCTTCCCTCGCCTCAGGTTTTAAGGATTTCCTCCATTTTCTCTCTAAACCCCTGCACTTCCTCTTCCAAGTTGCCAGATGAGGAGTGTACCACTGGGCTTTGGCTCTTCTCCAGTGCCCTGATAAGGTCTTATAGGGGAGTAGGATGTTAAGACAGTTAGTAATCCACTTATTGAAAAGAGTAGTGTCTCTATGATTATCTTTCAGATAGCACTCCTTACGAGTATCTAAAAGTTTAGTCCACTCTTCAGGATTAAGATTGTGCCACTTTCTAACATTCTGGACCGTAGTCTGCTGGGGGCCAGTGTCCTGGGGTGTTTCCAGTTTTAGTGGGATTAAGAAATGATCAGACCATGCTAGGAGGGACGGGGGCAGGGCACATAGTGAGGAAAGATTGCTAAAAACGAAATCAATAGTATGGCCCCTCTCTTGTGTAGGACCTATGACTAACTGTTTTAGACCCAGCGCTTCCAAATCAGTCAGCAGGCGTTTAGATGCACCGTGATCTGAATTATCCATTTGCATATTAAAATCACCTAACACTGTTAAGTTAGGTTTTTAGCAAATTATATCTGCTACCTGATCTGGAAAGGTATTAAGAAAGTCATCATAGCGCCCTGGTGGTCGATACACTAGCACTCCAGTAAATGTAAAGGTGGGATTAAGAGTTAAGGAAAAACACATACCTTCACAACCCGCCAATAGCAGCGGACATGAGCTAAACAAAAATTCGTGCTTATAAATCACTGCGATTCCTCCTCTAACCTTGAAATAACATACCCTGCGGGTAGGGCTAGGGCAATATCTGGACCTGACCCCTCATGGAGCCATGTCTCAGTGAGAAGGAGAGCGGCAGGAGCCTTGTCACCAAATGAAAGATTTATGTCCAGCTTGTGTGCAGGTATAGAGCGGCAGTTTAACAGCAGAAAAGCTAAACGAGGCCTCGGATGTGTAGGGTCAAGGCCTCCTGAATCTAGGGGCGCCCACTTACAAGCGGGGCAAGACCAGACATTGTCCTCTAAATCCGGACATACCTGGCAGGTCTCCCCCTGACCTATTCTAAGGTCCTTCAAATCCTGCGAGGGATACATATCGCCCATCTTCCTTACCACATTAAGGGTAATGGCCCCTGGGCCCGGCCTGGCGCGGACGGGCGCAGACAGGCTTGCCTTAGGCGCGCCCGCTGCTCGCATCCGCTGCGCGACCGCCACATCTGGATATTTAAAAGTCCCGGTAAGGATCAACTAGACCCGCAACCTCCCCAAAATGGCAGCAGGGAATGAGCCCCCCTTCACGAGTAAAAATGGATGACCCGCTCACCTAACAAAGGCACTAGAGAGGAACTCCCCCTCTCCCTAAAAGTCCAAGATAGCCGGGGAGGCCCCCGAGTGTGCAGAAAAAATGTCTATTAAATCTGGCTGGCCATTGAACACAGGCACAGACGAGTAAAATATTTAAAAAGAAAAACGATTAAAATATTGAAAAGCAATTAAAACCCTATATAATATCCTTCGTCTCTCCCCCTCAACAATCTTGATTCAAATTCCTTCCTTTATTGCCTTCTTACTTATTTCCGGCAGTCCGCTGCTCGACCACCACATCCGGATATTTGAAAGTCCCGGTAAGGATCAACTAGACCCGCAACCTCCCCAAAATGGCAGCAGGGAATGAGCCCCCCTTCACGAGTAAAAATTGATGACCCGCTCGCCTAATAAAGGCTCTGGAGAGGAACTCCCCCTCTCCCTAAAAGTCCAAGACAGCCGGGGAGGCCCCCGAGTGTGCAGAAAAAATGTCTATTAAATCTGGCTGGCCATTGAACACAGGCACAGACCAGAAAAATATTTAAAAAGAAAAACGATTAAAACATTAAAAAGCAATTAAAACCCTGTATAATATCCTTCGTCTCTCCCCCCTCTACAATCTTGATTCAAATTCCTTCCTTTATTGCCTTCTTACTTTGACCTATATATACTAAGCTTCCCTACATGTAATGCATCTAAAGCTAATTTCTCTTGTGTCTTAATTGCAGTGAAAGCATAATCATTTTTATAAGTCCTTTTCTCTAAGCCTTTTTCTAATTTCTCCTTTAATGCCTTTCTCCTGTCATCACTATGACCTATGAAGCTCTTCTCTAAAGGTGTAAGTAAACATGTGAGATTATTTTTATGTGCATTTGCGGCTCCAAACTGTAGTATAGCCTCAAAGAATCCTCTAACCAATACTGTATGATGATCCTTAGCTACTCTACTCAAGTACCTAATGATATTAACAAACAAAAACACTTTATCATATTTAGAGTAAAAATTATGTATTTACTCTTGATCATAGATCCTTGTTAGTAGCAGACTACAGCTTATTCCGTAGGTTAGTGGAAGACTGTGGTACATAACTCCTTCCTCTCCTGACAAAGGAATGTGCGTACACACCAGACAATCCCTTGCATCCATTGTCTCCACATACTCACTCAACAAATTATAGAAGACGTTAGACAAAAGCTCTCCTTGGGCATTAGTATAATCATGCAAGTACTTTTCATCTAGCTTAAACGTCTCTAAGACCGTTAGTGTAGTAGTCTCAGAAGCAGAGGTATGAGTGGCTCCTTTCACATCAAGAACAAACATTCCCACAATCGCTACTATAAACAAAATTTCACACATGCTTGCCAATCCAACACTCATATATTTACATCCCCTAGCATTCCTAACTTGATTATTTGACTCAGCCATGATCTGTAAAGAATCAGAAAGCAGAAGTAACTTAAGAAAGTGCAGCAAAAATAAAAAAATAAAAATATTCTTCGGTTATATGTTGAAACAACAAGTGTTTCAAGCACCCATGGCTCAACAACGAGTTTGGAACAACAAACTTGTTGGTATCACTAATGCCTTTACCACAAATGCCTTTACAATGATTTTTTGTTGTAAAGGCATTCCTGGTAAAGGCATTAGTGATCAGCATGCACGGTTCCAGCATGCTTCCCCCCACCCCTACAACCGTGACCCCCCACCCACACAACCACCCCAACACCCACTCCCAAAATTACCACAACCGCAACCCCCTTCCCCCAAAACCTAAAGCACCCAACCCCCGAACCCACCCCTTAAACCTAAACCCTGTCCCCCCTCCCCCCAAACCCTAATCACCCCAAGCCCCCCACCCCGCTTCACCCTACACTTAAAAAAAACAGCCCCAGTCCCAGCCCAACTTACCACCTCCTTCAATGCGTCAACTCCCTTCTTCGGTGCCTTAACCACGCATGTACGTGGTTCACACATGCGTGGTTAAGGCACGAAAACCAGGAAGTCATGGAAAATGAAACCGTTGTTTCGCTTTCGTTTTCCACGACTTCGTGGTTTATGAGTCGTTGTTCGGGTGTTTCTCATATTCTTCTTTCAACAGTTCAGTTTCACATCCAGGAACCCTTATCCATGTCAATATTGTTTAGCAGGTTGTCACATCCAGTTTTCAGATGTCAAATCAGGTTATCAATGCCTTTTCCAGTTGGGTTTCAGTAGTTTCTTTTCTTAAGATATTTTCAGATTGTTTCAAAAATTCAGCTCCTTGCTCACCTTCAGGTTATATCAAAATACTGACTCAGAACTTCTCTATCAAAACAAAAAGACAGAAACTTGTTTTGCCATTCATTAGTAGTTGAATATGCCCATGCAGGACCTGCGAATCTTCGACTTGCTATTCTCTTCCTCTTCAACTTTCAATCGTCACTCAATTCACCCTCACTCAATTCTTCCTTTCTCGTAGTATCTACTTCTTCCTCTATTGTTTCATTTATGACTACTTCCTTTCTTTTCTCTACTTGCGATTCAGGCAAATTATCTCCTTTTCTCAATCCTTCTGTCAATATTCTTTTCAGGATTGGACTCTTCTTCTCTTTCTCTGTGGTGTTTTCTCTTGATAGAACTGCAACTGGTTCAGGAGGAGTCAGATCGCCTTGACTTTGATCCGTCTCAGCTCCCTCCTCTCCTTGGTCTGGCACTTGCTCTGTTTGTTTCTTAGCACCGGCTGCTTCTGGGGTAAACCCTGCTGAGCTAGGCTCTCCTGCCATATCCGTTGAGATTGATTTTTCTGCACCCTCCTGTAATTCATCGCTTTTGTCTCTTACAGGGGATTGAAGCATCTTCCACAAGCTGTTGTTCAACTTCAGGCTCTCTTTGTTCTTTTTCTGGATCAGGTGCAACAACCTGTTTCACCATTGTTGATGCTCTCAACAACCCTTCTTCAGGATCCAATGGGCATGCCACTTGCTTTGTGTGACTTGTGTGAATCCAGTTCGGGAGTCCTGCACACTTCACAGCTGTCGTAGTTGTTAGAATCACCTGGTAGGGGCCTCTCCAGCGTGTCTTGTGACCATGTTTTCAGACAATGACCCAATCGCCAGCTCTCAGGTTGTGCCCTGGATCGTGTATTGGTGGCAGGGTGGTGGCCTCCACCTGCTGAGAGAAAGAGCGAACCACATCAGCCAGACCCTTGCTGCAGCCCAATACCATATCATCTGTAATATGTACACATGCATTGGCTGGAACTGCTGGCAATCTCATTGCTCTGCCCAGAAGAATCTTGTGGGGCGACAGTCCTGTCTTCTTATCAGGTGTATTTCTTATTGACCTCAATACCAAAGGCAATGCATCTGGCCATTTCAGATTTGAGGCAGCAGACATTTTTGCAGTTCACGAGTTGAAGGTACCATTCATCTAAGGAGATCGGAAATCCGAAATATGGTATCAATTCTCTTAGTAACAACTTCGCTACTGTGAGGCTATCATTTCTTCTTGTGGGGTATGCCTCAATCCAGTGGCTGAAAATGCACACAATCACCAACACATATTTCAAACCTCCACACGCAGGCATCTCAATGAAATCCAATTGCATTCTGCTGAATGGACCTCCTGCTCTTCCAATGTGGCTCAAGTTTACCACTGTCCCTTTCCCCGCATTTAGTTGTTGAAAATGATACAGCACTGGCATATTGCTTCTGCTGCCTGCCTAAACTTGGTATTAAAACGATCTATTTTGAACAATCAAACCATGGCATCCCTTCCAATGTGTGCCTGACCGTGGTAATATTGCGACATTTGTGACAGCATCTATCTGGCAAAAACATTTGACCCTCTTCTGATTCCCATAGCTCGTCCTGCCTCTGCATGCATTTCATCTTTAATCACCCTCTTTTTCCTCCTTGTCAACATTGCGCTACAAATTTTTCAACTCTTCCATTGTGTCAATCACTTTTAATGCATAACTTGTACATGTGTTGTGTTCTTCAGACATCAGTTCCCATTTGTCTTTGAATGATATACAGTTCAATGCGCAAAACCTTGTGACTTGATCTGCATATCCATTTCAAGTGACACGTAGTCCTCTGATTTTAGATGTGCACTATATTTTACCACGGCAATTTCTTTAGGCAACTGTATTACATACAGTAACACTTTTATTCTGTCGCCATTTCTTACTGGTGAACCAGTAGAGGTCAGGAAACCTCTTTGCGATCACAATTGACCAAAATCATGAACAATTCCATATCCGTATTGGCAGTCCGTGTTGATAGTGACATCAACAAAGACAATATGGTCATTTTATTCCAATCGTGTGTCTCTGAAATCAGGTCTTGGTTTTGTGCACAACTCTGTTACCTCAAGACAACCATGCTCAAAGTCATATTCTTTTTCAATTTCAACAGTATCACTTGGAAGTGATGTTACCGGGTTCAGCACTGTACATCTTTTCAATGTTACATTTGGAGCACCTAAAATGCTTGTCTCCTACCTTGTCAGTCTGGCACCAGTCACATATTGTGTTTTCGTCCTTGTCAGTAAAATCTCAACAGAGTGTGGTACCATTACCGTCAGAAGGTATCCCATCACTACTCCCTCACATTGTGAAAGGCTTTGACCAACTGCGGCAACTGCACGCAAACAACCTGGTAAGGCTGCTGCAACTGGGTCCAAGGTAGATGAAAAATAGGCTACTGGGTGATAAGCACCTCCTTGGAACTGTGTCAAGACAGACAAAGAACAAGCATCACGTTCATGACAAAACAATGTGAATGGTTTTGTGTAATCAGGCATACCCAACGCTGGAGGTCTGCATAAACTCTCTCTCAACTCAGTGAATGCTTTCATCTGGTCCTGGTCTAATGTTATGGGATCAGTAACATCCTTATGTGTCAGCTGCTGCAATGGCTTTGAAATCTCAGCGGAATTTGGAATCCACTGGTGACAATAACCTACCATTCCCAGAAACATCCTGATATCTCTCTGTGAAGTCGGGGAAATTCTCTGCAATATCATTGTAATACTCTCTGGAAATCCTCCTTGACTCTTTCTCAATTTGGTGTCCCAGATATTTCATTGACTTCTGACAATACTGCAATTTTAAAGGTGACACCTTGGCGGTCATTACAACATTGGCGGTAAAAGCCGCTTACCGCCGTGCAGCAGACCGCCAACACACCGCCGTGGCCGCGGAAAACCGCCACAGCTATTATGACCCAAGCACGGAATCTGCCAAAATTCAGACACCCACACAAGTCCGTCACACCAAAGGTCAGTGATAAACTGGCGAAAACAAAACCTCCACGTCAAGCCAACAGAAATACGCCCACACTATCACGACCCACGAATCCATGCGGCGGTCTTTCAACCGCGGTATTCCATTGGCGGTACACACCGCCGCGCTCAAAATACACACATGTATACAAAACACAGCCACATTGGACAAATCGAAATACACACACTTGATACACATACACACACCACTCCCACACACCCAATACAATATAAAACACACACACATCATCCACAAACCCCTACGACCAGAATTGCGACAGAACCACAGAGATAGACACCACCATCAACAATACTAACATCCACAGGCACACAACACCATCAGTCACATAACTTCCACACACCTCACACAACACCCCACTACATATCAGCACACTTATCACCACACACCCACACATCACCCACACCACCCCATGGCATGGCAAAGACACCCCAGGTTCTCGGAGGAGGAGCTCAGGGTCATGGTGGAGGAAATCGTCTGGGTAGAGGCACAGCTATTCGGATCACAGGTGCAGCACACCTCAATTGCAAGGAAGATGGAGCTATGGCGAAGAATAGTGGACAGGGTCAACGCAGTGGGACAGCACCCAAGAAATAGGCAGGACATCAGGAAGAGGTGAAACGACCCACGGGGGAAGGTGCGTTCCGTGGTCTCAAGACACCACTTGGCGGTTCAGCGGACTGGCGGCGGACCCTCACCTCCTCCCCCACAACTAATAACATGGGAGGAGCAGGTCTTGGCGATTCTGCATCCTGAGGGCCTCGCAGGAGTATGTGGAGGAATGGACTTAGGTAAGTCAAATCTTAACTATTACATCCCCACACTACCTGCACGCCAGCACATACCCCCACCCTCACCCCCATCAGTCTAACTCCTCACAAATGTCCCAACATCACAAACCACACATCCTAACACCAAGCCCTGCATGCAACAACAAAGCATGGACACCCATCACTAAAGCATGCCCACTGCACATACCCATACACCCCTAAACAATCATCACACAAGGTCCCACACAGGAATGCAAGCACTGGGGTACACGGTCACCCACCCATTGCACACCATGGCACACAGATGTAATAAACATCCTTTTATACCCCTGCACATGTCCACACCACCAACAGAAGAGGCCCACAGTGATGACAGCAGCTCTGTCCAACTGGATCTAGATGACCAGCCCGGACCATCGGGGACCTCGGGACAGTCAGTTCCCCTCACTCAGTCACAGGCCACCACAGAGCTTCCCCCCTCTGGAAACACCAGCACAGCACCCACCCAGCGGGCCCATACCTCCGTCCCCAGGACACGTCAATCAGCAGTGTGTCCACCACTACAGGGAACCCAGGCTAACCCACCACCCCAACAACAACAGGGACCTGGGGGCAGTGGTAGTGGGTACACGGTCCAGGGGACGGAGGCCCAGGAACACAGGGGAACTGGGAGGGCTACTGTGCGACAGGGGGCGGACAGGCCCAGGGAACTCACTCTCCACGAGGCCCTCTCCAACATCATGGGAGCCTACCACCACTCCCAGGAGACGATGGCAACGGTACTGGCCAAGTTTCAAGAGACCCAGCGCCTGCAGGAGGAACAGTATTTGGGCTTCAGGGAGGAACTCAGAACCATCAATTCCACCCTGGGCACCATCGTAGGGGTGCTGAAGGAAGTGCTCAACACCAGGAGGGACACTGTGGCACTACAAGGGGCCCCTGACACTAGCCTGGACGATTAACTGCCCACCACCTCTGCCAGCGCTAGTGGACAGGAGGCACCGCCACAGGACCACCACACCAGCACCCCACCCCCTGCAGAGGGAGAACCACCTCGCAAACGGTCCCTCAGATCCAGGACAAAGACAGAGAATGTTTCCAAGACCCCCGCCAAGAAATGAGACCACCCTGAATGTCATCCTACTGTCCCACTTTGTCACCCTGTCCATCCTTAAAATGCCCCAGCTCCACTTCCTATGCCCATTTGGGCAATGCACCTGTGAAACTAATAGACTGGACTCTGCCATGGACATTCCTCCGCCATCCCCCCTCACCATTTTGCTACCCCCTCCAATATTGAGCACTAAAATAAACACCCTTAAAGCAGAAAACAATCTGGAGTCAGTCTGTGATTTCGGAATGCTGTATTAGCAATTACTGTGGCAAAAAGCTCTTTCATTTGTAATGTCATCATACCTATGTCACACAGCTGTAGTCCATGAGGAATCAAAGCAGATGTCACACATTGGGACCCACATCTGTGAAATCTTAAGGGAAAGTGACAACTCAGTGACCATACACTGGGTGAAAACGACAGACAGTAGAGAGGTAGTAGTGTTTAAGTACATGTAGTAGGCAGGTTTGTATCCTTACTTGTGTTTCACTGGAAATATTGCTGGATCACTGAGTCCCTGTTGTCCATGTCTTCTTCTTCTGCTTCCTCGTCTTCACTATCCACAGGCTCCACAGCTGCAACAACACCGCCATCTGGACCATCCTCCTGCAGAAAAGGCACCTGTCGTCGCAAAGCCAAGTTGTGAAGCATACAGCAGGCCACGATGATCTGGCACACCTTCTTTGGTGAGTAGAATAGGGATCCACCTGTCATATGGAGGCACCGGAACCTGGCCTTCAGGAGGCCGAAGGTCCATTCGATCACCCTCCTAGTTCACCCATGGGCCTCATTGTAGCGTTCCTCTGCCCTTGTCCTGGGATTCCTCACTGGGGTCAGTAGCCATGACAGGTTGGGGTAACCAGAGTCACCTGCAAATGGCGAGGGACAACTGTTAGAAACGCACTAACCTGTAGGGATATCCCCAGACAACCATTCCCACTGTCTTGCTTCCAGGTGCTCACCTAATAGCCACACACGGTGCCTCTGGAGTTGACCCATCACATAAGGGATGCTGCTATTTCGCAGGATGTAGGTGTCATGAACTGAGCCAGGGAACTTGGCATTCACATGGGAGATGTACTGGTCTGCCAAACATACCATCTGTACATTAATGGAATGATAACTCTTCCGGTTTCTGTACACCCGTTCACTCCTGTGGGGGGAGACCAAAGCCACATGTGTCCCATCAACGGCACCTATGATGTTGGGGAAATGTCCCAGGGCATGGAAATCACCTTTCACTGTAGGCAAATCCTCCAACTGAGGGAAAACGATGTAACTCCGCATGTGTTTCAGCAGGGCAGACAACACTCTGGACAACACGTTGGAAAACATAGGCTGGGATATCCCTGATGCTATGGCCACTGTTGTTTGAAATGACCCACTTGCAAGGAAATGGAGCATTGACAGCACCTGCACTTGAGGGGGGATTCCTGTGGGATGGTGGATAGCTGACATTAGGTCTGGCTCCAGCTGGTTACACAGTTCCTGGATTGTGGCACGGTCAAGCCTGTAGGTGATGATCACATGTCTTTCCTCCATTGTCGACAGGTCCACCAACGGTCGGTACACCGGAGGATGCTGCCATCTCCTCACATGTCCCAGCGGACAGTGCCTATGAAGGACAACAGCGAGTACAGAGTCAAACAACTCAGAGGTACGTACCCACAGCTTACACAGAACACCAATCAGAATCCAAAAAGTGGCCTGTATATGTGTTGAGTCTAGGCCTAGGTATGTGTGACGCAGTTAAAAATGAAGCCATGTGGGCCCCTGAAATGGTGGCTGTCTGACCTCTAAAGTGGGACAGTTGGATGTGAGGTAACTGCACTGGCGTTGTACACCGCCGCGGTAGGCGGTCGAAGACCGCGGTGCAATTCTGCATTGGTTAACATTGGACCCTATGGGTCCCAGGATCCAATGACGATGTACGCCGGCGGGGACGGTACGCACCGCAGCGGATGTGACCGCCATTTTCTATCTGTTGAATTACTCGATACCTGATTTTCGACAGGAGAGGACCTACACTGCAAGTGCTGCTGTGACCTCGGTCTGGAAGATACAATGGCTCGAGTGTCTGGGGAAAGGGCCCCTGCCTTCACATCAGAGGAGTTGGAGAAACTCGTGGATGGGGTCCTCCCCCAGTACACGCTACTCTATGGTCCTCCAGACAAACATGTAAGTACACTGGGAGCATGCTGTATGGGCTATGCCTGTGTGGAGAGGGGTGGATGTAAGAAGGAAGGGGGGAGAGTGCAGCATGCATGAAACGACGGTGAGTGCATGTGCCACATGGCAAGGGTAGGGATGGGGCCCAATGACTGTGATGGTGCAGTTGGTAATAAGTTTCTCTTCCGCCTGTACAAATCATGTAGGTCTGCACCCACCAGAAAAAAGATATTTGGCGTTCCATCGCCAAGGACGTCCGGACCCTGGGGGTCCACCACAGACAGAGCACCCACTGCCGTAAAAGATGGGAGGACATTCGCCGCTGGAGCAAGAAGACGGCGGAGGCTCAGCTGGGGATGGCCTCCCAATGTGGGAGGGGTGCCCGTCGCACCATGACCCCCCTGATGTTCAGGATCCTGGTGGTGGCGTACCCGGACTTGGATGGGCGCTTGAGGGCATCACAGCAGCCACAAGGGAGAGAGTACACTCTCATCCTGCTGATTTTGCACGCAGTGGGGTCTGGGTGGGTTAGGTGGGCTGTGGGTTTCCCTAGGCCAGGGCGATTTTAGTAGGCAAGGTCCCTCCGTAAGGCAGGCCATGTGGCACCCCACCCCACCTCTGTAGAGTGCCAAGTACACCTAGTCATGCCCCTGTGTCATCAATGTGTGCAGACGTCATCCATAGCCTAGTAGGCCATTTCCCAGGAATTGAACAGCGGAGTCCAAGAGCGCGGCGTAGTGCAGGGGGCTTCTGTGTCTGTCGTGTCCGCCAACGGTAGCGGTAATGCATGCACTCAACATGTCTTTCTTCTGTCGTACCCCCCCTTTTTGTGGTCTCCCTGTTCTTGTGTGCATTAGCATCATCAGGCGGAGGAGCAGTGGCACCGGAGCACAAGGGAGCTGCATCCCACATGGCCCTGGAGGGCGAAACTACAGACTCGGAGTTCACCAGTGGGATGGAGGGCGAGGGGAGCTCCACGGCGGGGACAGGAGCTGACACCAGCGACACGGACTCGTCCTCTGATGGGAGCTCCCTGGTGGTGGCAGCAACATCTGTGCCCCCCGCATCTACAGGTACAGCCGCCACCCCCCCTACCAGCACCGCCCTCCCAGCAGCCCCTCAGCCTTTGCCCCGTGCCCGCTCACCCAGGAGGGTGGGCAGCACCTTCGCCCCAGACACCTCAGGCCCTGCCCCAGTCACCCCTGCTGCCCTCAGTGAGGAGGCCATTGACCTCCTCAGGTCCCTCACTGTTGGGCAGTCTACCATTTTGAATGCCATCCAGGGTGTAGAAAGGCAGTTGCAACAAACTAATGCATTCCTGGAGGGCATTCATTCTGGTCAAGCGGCCCTTCAGCGAGCTTTTCAGACTCTGGCCTCAGCACTGATGGCAGCCATTGTCCCTGTCTCTAGCCTCCCCCCTCCAACTTCCTCCACCCAGACCCAATCCCCCGTACCCCAGCCTATCCCAAGCACACCTTCAGACCAGCATGCACACACTTCAACACACAAGGGAAGCTCTGGCAAACATAAGCACCACACATCCCACAGGCACTGACGCAAGCATCACACACATGCAGATACACCAACCTCCACTGCCTCCACTGTGTCCCCCTCCTCCTCGTCTCCCTCCTCCCTCCCAGTCTCGTCTACACTCACACCTGCATGCACTACATCTACAGCCACTACTGCCATCACCAGCACACCCACCACCACACCCCGCTCACATGCAGTCACCACCCCCACTACCATTCACACGTCCCCTGTGTCCTCTCCCAGTGTGTCTGTGACGCCACATCCCAAGATACACAAACGCAGACACACACCCACCCAACAGCCATCCACCTCATGACAGCCTCTAGCGCATGCACCTTCACCCAAAGTCAGCAAACGAACACCTCCTACAACCACAACCTCTTCCTCCACTCCCAAACCCCCCCAGCTACCTGTCCCTGTGTCTCGAAAAAACTTTTCCTGTCCAACCTTGACCTCTTTCCCACACCTCCCCCACCCCATCCGTCTCCTAGGTCCCGAACTAGCACCTCAGCCACAACATCTCCGGGACCAGTGGTTCCTGTAGTCACCGGAATCTGGAGTGCACCGGCCACCAGGGCAGCCAGTGTGGCACAGAGCCACAGCACAGACAGTCCCCCCCCTATGAAGCATCAGAAGTTGGCCAGTGCCCGAAGGAGAGGGGGAAGATTCCAGCCACCAAAGCTGCTCCCAGGGGTCCCGGTCGGAGTGTGGAATCAGCTGCGACACCTTCCAAGGTGGGGAAGGGCCACAAGAAAGCAGGAAAGTCTGGGAAGAGCAGCACGGCGGAGGAGACCACCATCATCCCCGCTGCCCAGGAGGCCACAGCCATCCTCCCCGCTGGGCTAGAGAGGACCGCCAGCACAAGCCCCGCTGGGCTAGAGAGGACCGCCAGCACAAGCCCCACTGGGCTAGAGAGGACTGCCAGCACAAGCCCCGCTGGGACAGAGAGGACCGCAAGCACAAGCACCGCTGGGCTATAGAGGACCGCCAGCAAAAGCCCCGCTGGGACAGAGAGTACTGCCAGCACAAGCCCCGCTGGGACAGAGAGGACCGCCAGCACAATCCCCGCTGGGACAGAGAGGACTGACAGCACAAGCCCCACTGGGACATAGAGGACCGCCAGCACAAGCCCAGTTGGGACAGAGAGGACCGCCAGCAGCAGAGTCACTGCAAAGGAGCCCGCCGCCTCTAGCACCGCTGAACAGGGCACTGCCGTCTCAAGCACCACTGAACAGGGCACGGCCGCTCCAAGCACCGCTGAACAGGGCACCGCCGTCTCAAGCACCGCTGAACAGGGCACCGCCGCTCCAAGCACCGCTGAACAGGGCACCGCCGTCACAAGCACTGCTGGCCCATAAGCGCCAAGGGCTCGGACGCTACTGAGTCCGTCACTGGCAGAATGAAGCACTCTGGGCACAAAGCCCCCTCCAGAACCAGTGGAGAGATACATCCACTACCTCTGTCCTTAGCAGGATGAAGCACTCTGGGCACAAAGCCCCCTCCAGAACCAGTGGAGACTGTTATCCACTTGAGAGACTGTGGCTTTGCACTCCCCAGGATTGCACAGTGGGCAAATCACCCACTGTAGAGACTTGAGAGACTGTGGCTTTGCACTCCCCAGGATATGGCAGTGGGCAACCCACCCACTGGAAAGACTTTAGAGACTGTGGCTTTGCACTCCCCAGGATATGGCAGTGGGCAAACCACCCACTGTAGAGACTTGAGAGACTGTGGCTTTGCACTCCCCAGGATATGGCAGTGGGCAACCCACCCACTGTAGAGACTTGAGAGACTGTGGCTTTGCACTCCCCAGGATTGAACAGTGGGCATGTGGCCCTCTCGTGGATTTGGCGTCCTGCACTCAACCGGCTGAGGTGCCCCCCTTTCCCTCCCCATGAGGTCCCTGTTTTCTTGCTCTCTGATGCCCCTGCAGTGTTCTCTCCGTCATGGTCGGGGATCTTGTGTGGGCCTCGCCCATACCGTGTGGGCCCAGTGTTCCACAGACTTACTTGGAGCACTACCTGGACTACTATGCTTGGTGTATATTTTGTTAATGGTGTATACATATTTTTTTTGCATACTTGCTTTTAATATATTTCTATGGTTACACTCATTTTCTTTTGTCTTTGCATTCTTCTGGAGGGGTTGGGGGATGTAACTATCATGTATAAATATGTATTAGTGTGTGTGTTGTAGTGGGTGAGGGTGGGGGTATTGCGTGTGTGTGTCTCTGTTTTTTCCCTCCCCCTCCCCTGTGTCGTAGGTGCAGTACTCACCGTGGTCTTCGCCGCCGGCGTTCGTGCTCATGGTAGAGGAGCAGGAAGACTTTCGCAAGGAAAATTTGGAGTTCCGGCTCCATAGTGTCCTAGATCCTTGTGGGGTTTGTAGAGGTGAGCGTTTTCCCTTCGGAATCCTGTTTCCGCCGTGTTTTTATCCACGGGGAATCCGCCCCGGAAAAGGTGGCGGATTGGTAGGTTGTGATACTATGGGCGGTACTTTGTCCTCCGCCTGCCTGTTGGCGGTGACCGCCGCGCTGTTTGTTTGTACCGCCGTAGCGGTCGGAGTGTTAAAGTGGCTATCTTTGTTGGCGGTTTCCGCCACGGTCATAATTGCAAATTTTTTACCGCCGGCCTGTTGGCGGTCTTACCGCCAGTTTAACACCGACCGCCAGGGTTGTAATGAACACCCTTATGTCCAAATTTTCCCAAATGATTCAACAGGGCAATCGAGTGTTACTCACACTCGTCCCTTGTGTTGGATGCGCTAATGTATTGCACCAGAGTTGATTGGTACAGTAGTTCCAATGACTCTAAATTCTTTATCAAAATCTGATTGAACAAAGATGGAGACTCCGTGTACCCTTGAGGAAGCCTGCACCAGTTGTAGACGCTGTCTAGGAATTTTAAACTAAATAGAAACTGACTAACCTCATGAAGAGGTACAGAAAAGAAAGCTTGTGACAAATCAACCACTGTGAACCAATCTGCCTTGCATGGAATTTGGAACATTATTACTGCTGGGTTTGGCACCACTGGACAACACTTGACCACCATGTCATTCACTTTTCGCAAGTCCTGCACAATTCGTATTTTCCCACAAGGTGTCTTCAGGCCCATTATTGGGGAATTACATGGAAAACTCTTTCAAAACCCCTTGTTTTAGGAAATCTCAAATTATCTGTGCTACTTTCATTAAAACATCTTGTGCCATGTTGTACTGTGGAAGATGCAGGAACACTTCATTCGATTTCAAGGTAATCTTAATTGGCTCCACTCCCTTGATCAAACCCACTTCTTTACCTGTCAGCTCCCATACGTTTTCTTGCACTGTTCCCTGCAAATCTGCATGCAGCTCTTTTATAGTAAACATCCGGAAAAACTCAATTAACGGGTACTCCTCACTGGTATTTTCATTCTGAATTTCTGGAGCTTGTTCTTCCTCGTCATCACTATTTGTCTGAATCTGTATTCTGGTAGTTGAACAAGTAATCGAACATTTGGTCTTGTTCAGTAAATCCCTTCTCAGCATTGATACTGGACTTGAAACACAGACTACAAACGTGTGCAGTCCCTGAAAATTGCCAATTTCAACCTGTACTGGATCTGTGATTAGGTTTGTCAAATGCTTATTCGCTACCCCCACAACCTGAACTGTTCTTCCACAAAGAGGTAAGTTCGGAACTTCTGCACTCCTCACTGTAGAGCGTGTAGCTCCTGTGTCCACTAGAAATGAGACCTTTTGACCCATCACCTTTCCTCTCACAAAAGGTCCTCGCTGATCTACCTCTAGTGAAGCTGCAAGCATACACGGCTCCTCATCCGAACTATCACTCATCCATTCACCATTTATTTCATTCTCACTATGTAATGGGAATTGATGCACTGTGTCATTACTTCTGTCTTGTCTCTGACCAGTGACCTGCTGAGTAAGCATCATCTGTTGCTGTTCCATCAGGGCTTGAGGTATCTGCAATTGCTGTCTAGGTACCATAGGAACCTGCTGCTGCATTGGCTGCATCTGTGTCAATTGTGCAGGGGGCATTTACACCGGCTGCATGGATTGAACATTCTGCACCTGATTCATGTTATTCTGAAAATTTGGATTAAGACCTCTCATTCTTGGTACTTTCACATTTTTAAATGTATTGACATTACCACTTTGCTGAACAACACCATCCTGAACCATCATCGGACATTCCCGCTTCCAGTGTCCCACGTTTCTGCAAATGTGACATGGTAACATCTTCTTCATCCCTTGCTCTTCATTTTGAACCACCACAGTATTCAAATCTGGACCATGATTCATATAAATTCCACGTCCTCTACCTCTCACCTGCTGTTGGAAAAAAACAGTTCCCTGCTGCTGTGGTATCTGCTGAACAAACGTCCCTTGCACTCCTGTTTGTGCTGCCTTAATCTGCATCACCATTGCTTTCTCCTTCAGCTTTTTCTGCTTCAACTCAATCTCAGCACTACAGTATTTTGCATACTGCAACACTTCATCAATCGGCTTCACTTGCCAGCAAATCAAAGTGACTCTTAATCATCTGACCTATTTCAGGTCTCAATCCCTCCACAAATCTGAATACAAAATGCAACATGTCTTTTGGCTCGATCGTTTCCTTGCCACTGTACTCCTTGAAGGCCTTTAACAATCTTTCATAGTACCCATGTATTGACTTCTTTACCTCCTACACTGTCCTGTCAATTCTCTGCCAAACAATAATTTTAGGTGAAATTCTTATAATAATGTTTCATTACTTAAGGTGATGGTGCAGTTGTAACTCTATCCCTTTCTGGTTCACTTGTTGGCCAATCTACTGCCCTCTTACATTCAATCCACAAATCAGCTGGAACCACTATCTCCAATAGAGTATTCAAGTCTTCCCAGAGACATTTTGAAAGCTTTACAAATCTGTCTGTCTGCTGGTACCATTCAACCGGTTTCTCCCTCAGCTTCAGATAATCATTTGTGAATGACAGAATATCACTCCTATGCCAAGGAACATGAACAAACTGCCCTCTTGGAATTTCTCTCATTGGCAAACTTTTCACCGGATCCTTATTTTTCTGTACACTTTCAGACCCTTCTTGTGAATCTCGTTTCCGTTTCTCCTTCTTCTTTGCCCATCTGTGTTCCCACTTTTCCAATTCTCCCCATAGCTGGGCACTCTGCAATCATTCCTTAAAATGTGCTTTCATTCCAGGTGACCTCATGTGTTCAAAATCTTTTGCCTCAAAAACTAATCTGGAACTCCTTTTCAAATGCTTCATTTTCTCAATTTCTATATTATGTTTTTCTGCCCAGTCTGCCAACCTCTGATGTATCTTGCCCACTTCTCTTGTGATTCTTGGACATAAGTATCTCAGTTCTTCTTCACTATAGGATTCTAACCTATTCACTCCCATTGACCCCTCGACTAGTTCAGTCATTTCTGTAGCCAGCTTCACGCTATCAATCTGCTCTCCACCCTTGGATGCATTCTGTGGAGTATTTAGACTGTCTAGCCACTCATTTAACTGCTGTGCCATCAATCCCTGTAATGAAATATTACTTGCATTTGGCAATGGCACCTGTTGTACTACTGCACCTGGAGTTTGCGGTGTCAAAATCTTTAAGCTCTGACTTACACTTGGGCCATTTGCGACACCTGGAAGTGCAACAAGTGGACTAAGATCCATTAATGACCTAGATCCATCAAAGGTCTGACCCACAGATGAAACTACTTGAACATGTTCTCTTACCCCCTCCTTACGAGGGGGAGAGGCTTTGTTCTCCTGTGATTGGCTTCTTTTGCACAAATAATGGTACCGCTGGACCAACAGTAATCGGCAGCAATATTGCATCTGGAGCTGCTCTAACATCCGCATTCTGTGGAAGAGTTACTCCCATGCTCCGATTCATCACTGGAATCACATCTGACTGTGTCCCTGTCATTGGTGTAAGCTTCGGCAAACCCTGTGTCTGCGCCTGAGGCATCAACATCGGAGTCGGCTCAGTCTGGACTAACAATGGTCTCGGAACCACTAGCTCTGTAGGTACCACTGAGTTCGAAGTTGTCTCAAGAATTGTTGTCTCAGGATTAATTCTCTGTTCTGGTGGTGGACGCATCTGTGCTTGGGCTACCGAAGTAGTCAACGTATTAGGAGTACTCTGCACTACCCCTTGTGCCTGTCCATTATTTGCTTGCACTGGTCCCTCTGTTCCCGACACTTGGGCGGGGGCAGTTGGAGCAGAACTAGTACTCAGACCCCCCTCATGCACCGCATATAGTGGAGGTCAGTCCCTCAACATCTGAGTAATAAGATCCTCGACATCAGACTCTTCTTCTACTATATAAGATTTTTTCTTCTTTTTACTCCCTGACAAACTCTTGTTATTTTTGCTAGTACCCTCTTTCTCTTCTGACTCATCTTCCTGTGTAATAGCCTGAAACAACTTAACATCCTGCAATGTCACTGTTCTCCACTTCTTCTGTTCCAAATCTCATCTCGCTTCTGCTAATGAGTTCTCCACCTTTCTTATTCTCCTTTGAAACTTTATTTCTTGCTGCTGTCTCGCTATGAGTTCCCAAACCGCTAAAGCCTCAAACTGTGCTGGTCTCGGAAGGGACCTTGTCTCATACAACGCCATCGGCAATTGATGCAAAATTCTCAAATTTAATGTTCCATGCTCTGGAAACCCTAAAGCTCCCTGTTTCTCTGTCAATTTGCACCACTGCTTTAACCAAAGACATGGCGCGACACCTCGCTCCTCCATCACAATATAAGCTGGGGAAGTTTCCGGTGGTGTAGGCTCCCCCACTGTCGCCTTAATGTATGTATCACCTTTCTTGGCACTCTTAAACGCTTTGAAAAACTTCATCTTTTCTCTGTTTTTGTGTATTCAAATCAAATCAGGAAATGACTTTTGCTCCCAGAATTCCCTTCACCCGTGTTCTCAAGCAATTGCCTCTCAAAGACGGCTGGCAATCCGTGCGCGACCCTTCTCACTAACTAACCTATCCCAGCGTGGCTCCAATGAAGTCACACTCACACACTCTGCAGCTAACAAAGTCTTGCGGCTTGTCCTCTTAAACTTCAATTCACATAAAATTAATGCAAATTATTGCGAGCACTAACCAAAAACCAAACCAAAACAAATCTGCTGGTTCACTACAGGGAGGTAACACAATCGCTTCAGAGGCCTTATGGATTTTCACTGATGGCCCTTTCGCTCATGCAACTATTCCTCTTTCTCAGTCTCCCACATTCGCAAGCAAAATTCGACCTGCAAATTTTACTCTCAACTGATCAATGGATCTGTCTTTGTGCACATCTCCAAATCTCAGTCAAAAATGTCTTCCGTCCACTTTAACTCTCACACCGACTTGTTGACCACGCCTGATCCACCTACTAAACCAGCCAGATTAAAACATATAACCAAGTGCCTTCTACACTTGTCAACATACTCGGGAGTCTTAGACCACGCAGGGTCCGTACATCAACAACAACCACGTGGACACTTTTTGAGCCCAAAGCTCCACACTCATGTGAAGTTCAATGACTTCCCTGCTCTCGTACTGCGGAGTACGCACACTCCTACTAAAATCTCATCTGGAGTACGCAGACTCCCTACTTTCCCTCACATACATCACAATCCACCTGTGATTTGCATAATCTTTGCAAGCACAACCTATCACTTTCACACTATCACTATAACGCCGAAAACATACTCAACTCTACTAGCAGGATCCAGGATCTGGGAAAGTCATTTCTGGGCATAAGAGGACATCATTCTTACTACAGTTGCCATTACGAAAAACAAAATCCAAATCACAATAATAATGAACAACTAACTTAACTCAATTTATCACCATAACCATTAGTCACCACATAACTAGTTCTCCAAGAAAACTAACCATCAAGCTGTTACCAAAAACTGCTTCCTCACCTGGTCCTTAATAAGTAACTTACAATGGGACGTGCATAGGGTGATGAACCTTTTGATTCGCATAGAGTATCCTAGCTATGATGTGACCTATGTATCTCAATAAACAATACACAATATTCAATAATCATTAGACTAGTCATCAATCAACAATTAATAATCATCACACCATGACCTTTCAGTTATGAATAACCACAACTCAGTATACGTTTAGTAATTTTATTCCCTATCAGTTACAATACTAAGGGGGTCATTTTGACCTCGGCGGTCTTTTGACAAGACCGCCGAGGGACCGCCGTGCTGAAGACCGCCAGTGGTGGCGGTTTTCCGCTCGGCATATTATGACTGCTGGCAGCTCTCCGTCCTTTTCTGGACGGAGAGCCGCCAGCAGCCATACTGGCGGGCGGCCGGGAAGTGGAGGTTGCTCCACCTGCACCGCCACATCAACAGAACACCGCCCACCGAATCACGTTCTGTGATTCGGTGTGGCGGTGTTCTGTTGACGGTGTGGTGGCGGCGGAGCAGCCCCCATGGATCCCGTCCCCTCCCGGAAGATCAACGGATAAGGTAAGTTTATCGTCCGTTAGGGGAGGGGGGTGGGGGGTGTTGTGTGATGTGTGGGTGCATGGGGGTGTGCGTGTGAGTATGTAGAGGGGGTGTGTGAGTGCGTGTATGCATGCGGAGGTGTAGTGTGCAGTGAAATGTGTGCGTGTCTGTCTGTATGTATGTCTGTATGGATGTGTGCATCTATGTCTGAATGAGGGTGTGCGTGTATGACTGTGTGTGTGTCTGTTGGCATGTTTGTTCGTGTGTGTGCGGGAATGTGTGTTGGTGGTGCCTGCATGCGTGTCGGTGTGTGTCTGTGTTGTGATGTCGGGGTAGGGATGGGGAGGGGTGTCCTGCCACCTTTGGGGGGTGGCAGGGAGGTGGGGGTTGTCAGGGACGGACTTGGGGGAGGGGGTGGGGGGTGGCGGAGACCCCTATCAGTGCCAGGGAAGGAATTCCCTGGCACTGATAGTGCTTACCATGGTGGTTCCAAACCCCATGAAATCCATGGCGGTAAGCCGGGTCATGATACCGCCGGCGGTCTTGTGACGGCCGACAGGCTGGAGACCCAAGTCTCCAGCCCAGCGGTCATCTCCGCCATGGCGGTCTGATCGGAGAAGTGGCGGATGACCATGGCGGGAACCGCCATGGTCATAATTCCAATTTTTTGACCGCCAGCCTGTTGGCGGTAAAACCGCAACTTCTCCGTCAACCGCCAGGGTCGTAATGAGATTAGTTCAAGCTTTATTCAAATTTAACAATTCCATATTAATTCATTAGAAGGTGCCAAAAACATAACCTAATCAGAACTTGCATCAGAGTACATTCTAAAGCATTAGCATAGAACAGCAAATAAGCCAACATGTGTCATTAAGTTCAGCAAATCAGTTCGTCAACCATTTGTCTCTGTCACCTATCAATTGTCATAGAAGGGAAACCCTTATCTAATCCAAATTAGCATCAGCATGTGGGACTTCATGCAAAAGAATTTAGAAGAAGAATTTAGAACATCTTAGCTAAGAAAAACTATTTAGACAGCGCAGTTGGTACCTAGAAAGGAAAGGCACAAAAAGATAATTCAGTCACATTGTTATATCTACCTATCGTCGATATGGATGAGCAACAAAGTCAGTCTTCATCCTCAGGTCACCAGTCGATCAGTATCACATCAGACTCTCAAAGAATATCAGTACAATGACAGAATCTCGAATCTTCTCTTCCCAATATTGCATCAATTTCGGAATAAGGTCTCTTCCCCTAACATCTGCACCTAACATCTGAACTCTCTTCCCTCTGTCACGTTGTTATATCAATGTCACCCAGACTATCCCCTAATTCCTAATTGGTCAATTAATCACACATTTTTACTCTAACCAATACATTTCACAATTCAAATCTCTGAATTCTGATATGACACCGTTCTTAGATTGTTGATTGGTTCACTGTACGATGTTCCCATCATCTGGCTCGTCAGGTATTGAAAATGTTTCATCTTCTTTTCCAGTCAGTGTCTCTATTGTTCGAGTCCTGGGAAAGTACACTCAGAGCGCTTTGCACACTTTTTGCCACATATCCAATTCCATCATCTCCTGTCCGTCGTTTCATGCAAAGGTTTCAGCTAAGGAAATTTTATTAAACAATGAGCGGTTCATGGTCATTCAGCTTGCCAGCATCTTCAGTTAACAATAGAAATACAGCTTCTGCATAAGGCCTGGTAAGACTAGGCCATGACATTGGCTAAGTCAAGATCTACAATATAATGCAAAACATGAGTTATATCTCTCAATATTACATTCTATTACATTATTTTAATACATTTTCAATATTTCCCATATGTTAATTACTCTTTCAATATTATACATGAAATGTGGCGGACACTCCTCAAGGTCACAATTTTAAACGTGCGCATTATTTTTCCACGTTAATCATTTTCTACACTTTTCATTCTTCAGAATACATAAACATTCATTGACAATTTTCAATCAAAAACATTTGCATTAACAGTACTAACCACACTAAGTCCATCAAAGGAAATATGGTATTAATCCTTGAGTATATGTGGTGAACGTGTGATTAATACATTTTGTTTTTTCCCCTTCCAGTTTTCATATGCCTGCCTAGCCCCCCATATTAAGAAACATATAGCGTCTGAATACATTGCCTAATGTGTTTCTTCCACATTTTCAGATCTATCTAGTTGATCATCCATTCCTATACTTAAGTCCTTTGCCATTGTAATCTCTCCTTCTGCAAACTAATCCAGGTTGTGGGCGCATATACACGTTATGTAAGTATTTCCATGTTGATTCTACAGCCCAGAAATACATAATACCTCTTTTTATTGGTCATCGATTTCAGAACTACTGCCCTCAACAAGTTTCTGAGCAGCACTGCTACTTCACAGGCTTTCCGATGAATTTACCATAATTTCATATTGTTTAGATTTTATTTCCCTTGCCTCTCCTTTTTTCAAATGTGTTTCCAACCATAACACTATTTTATTGTGAAGTTATTTTAGTGAGCTTTTATAGGCACGTTATTTTAGCCATAGGCCTGCCCTTTAGCCTAATAATAATTTATTTTATTCACTTTAATTTCTGAGCAGAAGCTTCATTTTGATGTGATGTTTTATTTATTTTATCTCGTACACCTTTGGCCTAGGAACTGTTTTCATTCTTTTTAGTAGGACATTCTCGTTCTGTACCCTGCTCAAGGCTGTACCCAATATTCTTGTCAGTACAAAGTAGGAACACCACAATCTTTACCACTTCACAGGAAACATATGTGTACTTTCTCTAGAGCAGTTTTCTCAGAACACCCGCTGTTTTATTATAAAACATCCCTCTGCCCCATGTATGTTAGAGGGAGCCTTACAGCCAGAACATTGCCACTGCTGCTTCATTGCAGCTGTCTGCTGAGACGTGATGTATTTTCTGCCCACATGAGAGATGACTCTCAGCAGGCCAAAAGCCCTCTTCACTACTACCATATTCAGGTACGGGGTGGTGTCTTCCTAGGGAGTCTGAAGGGCAGAATATGGCCAACACTGCTGTGTTCTAGTAATATCTTAGTGGCGTAGGTAGGAATTCCAACCCATAGCATTCTGACACAATGGTGGGACTTTTCTTATGTGTCTCTTTCCTTGTCACCTCATTGCTATTATTAAGTTTTATCATCCTTATCATTGCAGCACATGCTATTTTTACTAGAACGTGGTTTATTCAATAAAAAACATTGATCCAAATTCTGCTTCTATTTCTGAGAGAAAAGGCAAATATCTGTTACACCATGATTTTCCTGAGAAATCAGAATGTCATGTGCATGGCTGCCACAAATCATTGTCACCTTCATGTGCTGGTGAGATACTGGTCAGAAGGGTTAGGTCAACAGTTGCCACACAGTATGGAATTGGACTCAGTTCCCCACAACCTGGTGGTTCTGCTACCTGAATCCAGCAGTCTCATTAGTGTAATGACAGCCAATATGACAATTTCAGGATTGATGTCTTCAAGCTTCGAATACACCTTCAATCTCCTTGCTGTGCAACCTTGAATTTTTACTGTGTGGCACATAACTCTTTTAACTGAGACCCCTGCTCATCTAACATCTGTCCTTATAAACCGTTTTCCAATAGAGCTGCTTCAACGGGTGAACACACAAATGAATGGACTACCCTATCTAAGACTTTACTTACAAGATTTTTTCCAGCCAGATTCAAAACCACTTAAGAACACACGTTATGGAGGGAACAAGTGATTGGTAGTGGGCTATGCAAACTAAAAGTGCAAATCACAAGAGAAACGAGACATGAGTTCAAGGAATTCAGTATAGGGAAGCAGGCTGACAAAACCACCTTACAAATCCTGAGACAACACTATCACAAAGAACATTGGGCTGCAAAAAAAAACCCATCAAGCAGAATTATGGACCA
The DNA here is from genome assembly GCF_031143425.1 of Pleurodeles waltl. Taxonomy (NCBI): domain Eukaryota; kingdom Metazoa; phylum Chordata; class Amphibia; order Caudata; family Salamandridae; genus Pleurodeles; species Pleurodeles waltl. Next base: position 491,893,491 of record NC_090442.1, on the reverse strand, counting down.
AGTTTTTATGGTCTAGTAAGCAGCCTAACAGCAAATAATTCTAGCAAGTGGTAAACGGGTTGCTCTCTGGAAGGACCGGGCACTAAAATTATGACATAGTCACAGACACCTGGGAAGCCCATATCCACTCAATGTATGCCAAGCAAGTTGCTGAAGAGGTCGGGGATGGAACCCTCAAATGGAGCAGCAAGCTACAATGTGGAGTCGTAGCATCCTGAGCCCAGCCTGAAAGTAGGATGAAAAGGTCAAAGTATAAGACAGAACAAATTGTGGAAATAGATCAGCTGGAAAAGATAATGAAAAGATTGGAGGCTGAAGAGGCGACAGGCCAGAAAGGCCCTTTTAAATGCAATATAATCTACTGGGCATAGTATCTAACACTGCTTTACAATAGCATCCTTCACACCAACGTTATTCCCGGATCCTGTTACCAATTTATAAAAATGGAAATCCAGCCTCGACAAATAATTCTAGGCTAATCACTTTGATAGACGGTGAAGCAAAACTATTTGCTTCTTGCCTACTTCAAAAACTACAATCATGGGTAGAGGAGGAAAACCTGATACCACAAATGCAAGTGGGCTTCAGATCAGGCATGGAAACATTAACAAACCTGCCTGCAATATGCATTTTAATAGAGAAGGCGAAGCAAAAAAATCTTGCCTATTTTCATGTTTTGTGGACCTCAAGTCTGCCTTTGATCGGGTCCCCCGAAATTGCCACTGGACAAAACCCAAGGAATGGGGCATTCCTGGGGGAAAGTTGTGCTGCATTCTGACACCTGGGCGCAGGTCAAAATAGGAGCAGCAGCTGTCTTATGAACAAAATTCACAGTATGAACGACCTTAAACAGGGTTGTGTGTTGGTCTCAAGCTTGTTCAACCTATACCTAGCCAATCTAGTCGGCACCCTCCCTCAAGGAAACACCCACCCTCCAACATTGACGCCAGTGAAGATTGGTTGCCTGCTGTATGTGGATGATATTGTTTTCCCAAGCCAGACTCTGGGGGTCATTCCAACCCTGGCGGTCGGTGATAAAGCGGCGGCCAACCAGCCAACAGGCAGGCGGCCAAAAAAATAGAATTCTGACCCTGGCGGGAACCGCCAGCACAGCCCGCCATTTTAACACTCCGACCGCCACGGCGGGACAGACAAACAGCGCGGCGGTCACCGCCAACAGGCAGGCGGCAGAAATGTACCGCCCACCCTATCACAACTCACCAATCCGCCACCTTTTCCGGGGCGGGAGCCCCGCCGATAAAAACACGGCTGAAACAGACTACGAACGGGAAAACGCTCACCTCTACACACTCCACGAGGAAGGAGGACAGCATGGAACCCGAATTAAACATCCTACCAGCTATTGTCTATCTGCTCATCTACCACGAGTACGAACGCCGGCGCAGACGACAACGGTGAGTACTGCACCTCCGACACAGGGGAGGGGGGAGGAGGAAAGCTTACGGGCACACACATACGCCATACACCCACCCCCCTCACCCCAAATACCTACACCCCAATGCAGAGCAACAAGTCAGAGTGACACCCCCCAAACCCACCGGAATAATGCAAAGACACAATTAAAATGATCTATAAAATATATGTATAAATAGCTCCATTGAAGTTATGGGAAATATGCAATATGAAAGATACAAAATAAGGAATGAATATAGTTGAAAATATATACATAGGCAATAAGTCCTGCCCATTCTGTCAAAGTTCCATAGTCCGTGGGCCAATGTGCACAAACACATGGGCAAAGCCCACACACGAGACCAGATACCATTGGAGAGAACACTGCTGGGGCATCAGATGATAAAACTACAGGCACCTCAGGGGGAAGGGAAGGGGGGGCACCTCAGCCACATGAGTCCACGACGCCAGATCCACGAGGGGCCTCCATGCCCACTGTCCCATCCTGGGGAGTGCAAAGCCACAGTCACACAAGTCTCTACAGTGGGTGGCTTGCCCACTGTGCCATCCTGGGGAGTGCAAAGCCACAGTCCATCAGATGGATTACCGACTCCACTGTTAATGGAGGAGGCATGGTGCCCAGAGTGCTTCGTGAAGCCCTGCTCGACACAGAACCGGCACTGTCAATGGGCCAGCGGTGCTTGAGACGGCGGTGCCCAGCGGAGCGGTGCTTGAGATGAAGGGCCCAGCGGAGCGGTGCTTGACAGGAAGGGCCCAGCGGAGCGGTGCTTGACAGGAAGGGCCCAGCGGAGCGGTGCTTGAGATGAAGGGCCCAGCGGAGCGGTGGTTGACTGGAAGGGCCCAGCGGAGCGATGCTTGAGATGAAGGGCCCAGCGGAGCGGTGCTTGAGACGGCGGTGCCCAGCGGAGCGGTGCTTGACAGGAAGGGCCCAGCGGAGCGGTGCTTGAGATGAAGGTCCCAGCGGAGCGGTGCTTGAGATGAAGGGCCCAGCGGAGCGGTGCTTGAGACGGCGGTGCCCAGCGGAGCGGTGCTTGACAGGAAGGGCCCAGCGAAGCGGTGCTTGACAGGAAGGGCCCAGCGGAGCGGTGCTTGACAGGAAGGGCCCAGCGGAGCGGTGCTTGTCACGGCGGGCCCCTGTTCAGCGGTTCTTCTCACGGCGGGCCCCTGTTCAGCGGTGCTTCTCACAGCGGGCCCCTGTTCAGCGGTGCTTCTCACGGCGGGGTCCTGTTCAGCGGTTCTTGTCATGGCGGGGTCCTGTTCAGCGGTGCTTCTCACGGCGGGGTCCTGTTCAGCGGTGCTTCTCACGGCGGGCCCCTGTTCAGCGGTGCTTCTCACGGCGGGATCCTGTTCAGCGGTTCTTGTCACGGCGGGCCCCTGTTAAGCGGTGCTTCTCACGGCGGGGTCCTGTTCAGCGGTTCTTGTCACGGCGGGCCCCTGTTCAGCGGTGCTTCTCACGGCGGGGTCCTGTTCAGCGGTTCTTGTCTAGGCGGGCCCCTGTTCAGCGGTGCTTCTCACGGCGGGGTCCTGTTCAGCGGTTCTTGTCACGGCGGGCCCCTGTTCAGCGGTTCTTGTCACGGCGGGCACCTGTTCAGCGGTTCTTGTCACGGCGGGCCCCTGTTCAGCGGTGCTTCTCACGGCGGGCCCCTGTTCAGCGGTGCTTCTCACGGCGGGCCCCTGTTCAGCGGTGCTTCTCACGGCGGGCCCCTGTTCAGCTGTGCTTCTCACGGCGGGCCCCTGTTCAGCGGTGCTTCTCACGACAGGCCCCTGTTCAGCGGTGCTTGTCCTGTGTTTCTAGGGAGCCAGACCTGGCCAAGACTTCCCGCTCAGTCGCCATCCGACCTTGCGGTCGCGGGGCCCTCCTGTGATGGAGTCCTGGGCCCGTGGGTGTCGTCCGTCACAACCGGAATGGGGCTGGTGGGGCCCTCCTGGGCAGCTCGCCTGCTGCCTGACTTCTCCGCCCTGCTGCCCTTGCCCTCCTTCGCTGAAGCTCTGTAGCCCTTGCCTCCCTTTGATGATGTGGCAGGTGACGGGGCAAGGCTACTGTCCTTGGTGGCAGCCGTCTCAGGCTTGTCGCGCTGGCCCTTAGTTTTTTTTGTCCTCTTCCCAGGGGGTGGGCTGGCTGTCCCCTTGCTGCTGGCCGATGTTCCTGCCCTAGGAGCTGGTGGACTCCAATAGCCCTGCACTATGGTCATAGTAGATGCAGGGGTGGTGGTGGCTGAGGTGCTTTTTTTACTCTTACCAGATGGAGGGGGTGGGTCAGTGATTGGAATGAGCTCAAGGTTGGAAAGGAACTGCACTTGGGAAGGACAGGGACGGGTAGGTGTAGTGGGTATGGGAGTGGAGGAAGAGGATGTAGTTGTAGGAGAGTTAAGTGTGCTGTCTTTGGGTGCCGGTGTTTGTGACGGAGGCTGTCGTGAGGTGGATGGCTGTTGGGTGGGTGGCTGCCTGCGTTTGTGTGGTTTGGAAGAGGGGGTGACAGACACACTGGGAGAGGACACAGGGGACGTGTAAATGGCAGTGGGGGTGGTGACTGCACGTGTGCGGACTGTAATGGAGGGTGTGCTGGTGATGGAAGTACTGGCTGATGGTGGTGTGCATGCAGGTGTGAGTGGAGACGTCACAGGGAGAGAGGAGGGAGATGAGGAGGTGGGGGACACAGAGGTGGTAGTGACTGTTGGCATGTCTGCATCTGGATGTTGCTTGGGTGACTGCTTGTGGGATCTGTGGTGCTTATGTCTGTATGAGCTGCCCTTTGGTGTAGAGGTGTGTGCAGGCTGGTCTGATGGTGTGGATGGGATAGGCAGAGGAACAGGAGACTGGGACTGGGTGGAGGGAGTCAGAAGAGGGAGGCTGGAGACAGGGACAATGGCTGCCATCAGTGCTGAGGCCAGAGGGTTGAACGATCGCTGATGGGCAGCCTGACCCGAATGAATGCCCTCCAGGTATGCATTGCTCCGATGCACCTCCCTTTCTACACCCTGGATGGCATTCAAAAGGGTGGACTGCCCAACAATGAGCGTCCGCAGGAGGTCAATGACCTCCTCACTGAGGGCAGCAGGGGTAATTGGGGCAGGGCCTGAGGTGCCTGGGGCGAAGGAGATGCCCGGCTTCCTGGACGAGCGGGCACGGGCAAAGGCTGAGGGGCTGCTGGGAGGGCGGGGCTGGTGCGCTGGGTGGCAGCTGTACCTGTTGTGGCGGTGGGCACGGATGTTGCCGCCACCGCAAGGGAGCTCCCTTCCGAGGACGTGTCGGTGTCGCTGACGTCTCCACGGGTCCCCTTTGTGGAGCTCCACTCGCCCTCCGTCTCACTGGTGTACTCGGAGTCTGTTGCATGGCCCTCCGGGGCCATGTGAGATGCAGCTCCCTCGTGCGCCGATGCCACTTCTCCTCCGCCTGATGATGCTATTGCACACATGAACAGGAAGACAAAGAAAATGGGTGGGGGGGAGAAATGAAGACAGGTTGAGTGCATGCATTGGCAACACTGTTGTCGGAGAGGACAGACACAGAAGCCCCCTGCACTAGGCCGCGCAATTGGGGTACACTACTCAGTTATTGTGACTAGGCCTACAGGTCTATGGACGACAAATGCACACATAGATGATACAGGGCCATGAATAGCTGTACTTGGCACCCTACAGAGGTGGGGGGCGGGGGCACAGGGCCATGCCTAACGGAGGGGCCTAGCCTACAGAATGCGCCCTGGCCTAGAGATAGCCACAGCCCTCCTCCCCCACCCAGACACCTTCACTGCGCGCAAAGATAGCGGAATGTGCTGATACTCACCCCCTTGTGTCTGCTGTGATGTCCTCACGCGCCCATCCAAATCGGGGTAGGCCACCGCCAGGATCCGGGACATCAGGGGGGTCAATTGGCGGCTGGCACCCCTCCTACGTTGGGAGGCTATCCCCAGCAGAGACTCGGCGGTCTTTCTGGTCCCACGGCGGATGTCCTCCCACTTCTTTCGGCAGTGGGTGCCCCGTCTGTTGTGGACCCCCAGGGCCCGGACGTCCTTGGCGATGGCACGCCAAATGTTGATCTTCTGATGGGCGCTGACCTATGTGACATGTACAGGGTGGTAAAGGAAATCTCATTACTTTTCTGCCTGGTCAATGTGAGTGACCCCCCCCTCCCCAACCTTGCCATATGGCACATGCTCTCATCTTTCGTGCGTTGCACTCCTCATTCGCTCCCCTCCCCACCATCTTACATACACCCCACTCAACACAGGCATAGCCCATTCAACGTGCACCCTGTGTACTAACCTGTTGGTCTGGAGGACCGTAGAGTAGCGCATACTGGGGGAGGACCCCATCAACAAGTTTCTCCAATTCTTCAGAAGTGAAGGCAGGGGCTCTTTCCCCAGTCGCAGCAGCCATTGTATCTCCCAGACCGAGGTCACAGCAGCACTTGCAGTATAGGTCCTCTCCTGTGGATGATCAGGTCTCGAGTGATTAATCAGATAGAAAATGGTGGTCACGCCCGCGGCGGTGCGTACCGCGACCGCAGGCGCACATCCTCATTGGCTACTGAAGCCCATAGGGTGCAATGTTAACCAATGCGGCTTAGCACCACGGGCTTCGACCGCCTACCGCCACGGTGTGCCACGCCAGCGCATTGACCTCACATCCCACTGTCACACTTCACAGGTCAGGCAGCCGCCATTTCAAGGGACCACATGGCTGAATTTTTACTGCGTCACACAGGCCTAGGCCTTGCTTTGCCACTCATACAAGCCTTTCAATGCATAGCGATTCGTGTACTGTGCAAGCTGTGTGAACGAACCTGTGGGTTGCTTGACTCTGTGCTCCATGTTGTCCTTCCTAGGCACCGTCCGCTGGGACTTGCGAGGAGAAGGGTGAATCCTCCCGTGTACTGACCGCTGGTGGACCTGTCCACAATGGAAGAACAAAATATCATACTTACATACAGGCTTGACAGAGCAACTATACATGAACTATGTGCCCAGCTGGAGCCAGACCTGATGTCCCCCATCCGCCAACCCACAGGGATTCCCCCTCTGGTGCAGGTTCTGTCAGTACTTCATTTTTTGGCAAGTGGGTCTTTTCAGACAACAGTGGCCATATCATCTGGGATGTCTCAACCTATGTTTTCTAAGGTTTTGCCCAGAGTGTTGTCTGCCCTGATGAAATACATGCGGAGCTACATTATTTTCCCTGAGGTGGGCGATTTGGCTACAGTGAAGGGTGATTTCTATGCCCTTGGACATATCCCCAACATCATTGGTGCCATTGATGGGACCCATGTGGCTTTGGTTCCCCCCAAAGAAAGTGAGCAGATGTGCAGAAACAGAAAAAGTTATCATTCGATGAATGTCCAGGTGGTCTGCTTGGCTGACCAGTACATCTCCCATGTAAATGCCAAGTTCCCTGGGTCAGTGCATGACGCGTATGTCATGCGAAATAGCAGCATCCCTTATGTGATGGAACAGCTACAGAGACACCGTGTGTGGCTAATTGGTGACTCTGGTTACCCCAACCTGTCGTGGCTACTGACCCCAGTGAGGAATCCCCGGACCAGGGCTGAGGAACGGTACAATGAGGCCCATGGGCGAACTAGGAGGATCATAGAAAGGACCTTCGGGGTCCTGAAGGCCAGGTTTAGGTGCCTGCATATGACAGGGGGATCCCTAATGTACTCACCAAAGAAGGTGTGCCATATCATCGTGGCCTGCTGTATGCTTCACAATCTTGCTTTGCGACGCCAGGTGCCTTTTCTGCAGGAGGATGGACCAGATGGTGGTGTTGTAGCAGCTGTGCAGCCTGGGGAGAGTGAAGAGGAGGAAGACGACGGGGACGACACGGACAACAGGGATACAGTCATACAACAATATTTTCAGTAGCACACAGGTAAGAATCACCCACGCCATTTTATATTTACTTAAGGCCTCATGCGTCTCCACTGTCTGTGTTTCCCCCCAGTTCCTGTTAACTGATTTGTGACTTTCCCTTCCCTTTTCAGAGCTGTATGACCCACTGCGTGGCTTCTGCTTTGTTTGCCCATGGACTAAAGCTTATTGAAATTGGTATGTTGTCATCACAAAGTAACTGGACATTATTGCACCGTTATGTGTAATACATTTATTAAGAATACAAGCAGACTCCTGTTATTTTATGTGCAATAAGTGATTTATTTTAAGTGCTACATATAGGTACATGATTGTAAAACGGTGATGGGTGGGGGTGGAGTAATGTCCATGGCAGAGTCCAGTTCTCAGTCGCACAGGTGCATTGTCCATATGCCTGTGGAAGAATGGAGCAGGGGCAGTTAAAGGTTGGACAGGGTGACAATGTGGGACAGTGGGATGACATCAGGGGGTATCTTAGGCTGGCGGGGGTCTTGCAATCCTACTCTGTCTTCTTGTGAGATCTCAGGTTCCGCTTGCGGGTGGTTCTTCTTCTGCAGGAGGTGGGGTTCTGGTGGCCTGTTGTTGTGTGGGGGCCTCCTGTCCACTAGCGCCGGCAGAGGTGGTAGGCTGTTCCTGGCCTGGGCTAGTGACAGGGGCCCTTTGGGGTGCCACATGGTCCCGCAAAGTGGTGACTATCTGGTTAAGGGCCACGACGATGGTCCCCATTGCGGAACCGATGTTCCTCAGTTCCTCTCTGAACCCCATGTACCGTTCCTCCTGCAGTGCCTGGATCTCCTGGAACCTGGCCAGTACCGTCGCCATCGTCTCCTGGGAGTGGTGGTAAGCTTCCATGATGGAGGAGAGGGCCTCTTGGAGAGTCGGTTCCCTGGGCCTGTCCCCCCCCTGTCGCACAGTAGCCCTCCCAGTTCCCCGATGTTCCTGGGCCTCTGTCCCCTGGACGGTGTGCCCACTACCACTGCCCCCAGGTCCCTGTTGTTGTTGGGGTGGTGGGTCAACCTGGGTGCCCTGTAGTGGTGGACACACCGCTGATCGACGTGCCCTGGAGACAGAGGCATGGGCCCGCTGTGTGGGAGCTGTGCTGGTGTTCCCAGAGGGGGTTGGGTCTGGTGGAGCCTGTGGCTGTCTGTGGGGAACCGACTGTCCAGAGGTCCCCGATGGGCCGGGCTGGTCATCTGGGTCCAGGGAGACAGAGCTGCTGTCATCGCTGGGGGCCTCTTCTGGGGGTGGGATGGACATCTCTGTACCCTCTGTGGCGGTGTGGTGGCGTTCGGATCCTGCAGGGGTATAAAGGTATGGTTATTGCTTCTGTGTGTGGCATTTCGTGTGATGGGTGGGTGTCCGTGTACCCAAGTGCAGGCATTCCCTTGTGGGGGCTTTTGTGAGGGTGGCTTGTGGGGGTGATGTGTGTGTGCAGTGGGCATGCTTTGGTGATGGGTGTCCATGCTTTGTGGTCGCATGCAGGGCTTGGTGTTGGGATGGGTGGGTTGTGATGGTGAGCCATTTGCAAGGAGTTGGTGTGATGGGGTGGGGGTGAGGGTGGGGGTATGATTTGGCATGCGGGTGGGGTGGGGGTGGGAAGCAGTAGTGAAGATTTGACTTACCAGAGTCCATTCCTCCGCCTACTCCTGCGAGGCCCTCAGGATGTGCAAGACTTCCTCCTCCCATGCTGTGAATTCTGGGGGAGTAGGTGTGGGTCCGCCGCCAGTCTTCTGCACCGCAATGTTGTGCCTTGATACCATGGAACGCACCTTCCCCCGTAGGTCGTTCCAGCGCTTCCTTATGTCATCCCGATTGCGTGGATGCTGTCCCACCGCGTTGACCCTGTCCACTATCCTTTGCCATAGCTCCATCTTCCTGGCAATTGTGGTGTGCTGCACCTGTGCCCCGAAGAGCTGGGGCTCTACACGGACTATTTCCTCCACCATGACCCTGAGTTCTGCGTCAGTGAACCTGGGGTGTCTTTGGGGTGCCATGGGGTGGTGTGGATGAGGTGTGGGGTGGCGTTTATGGTGATGAGTGTGGTGCGTGTGGTGGTGTGTGGTGCGTGGATTCTGTGTGGGTGATGGTGTTGTGTGCCTCTGTGTTGTGTGATTGTCTATTCTGTGCTCTCTCTTTAGCCTTCGTCAATCAATTCGGGTCGTAGGGGTTTGTGGGTGATGTGGGTGTGTGTTTTATATTGTGTTGGGTGTGTGGGAGTGGTGTTAGTATGTGTATCAGGTGTGTGTGTTTCAAACTGACCAATGTGGCTGAGTTTTCTATGTGTGTGTGTATTTTGACCGCGGCGGTGTGTACCGCCAATGGAATACCGCGGTTGAAAGACCGCTGCGGGGATTTGTGGGTCGGAATGGAATGGGCGTATTTCTGTTGGCGTGACGGTGGAGGTTTGGTCATCGACATTTTTTCGCTGACCTTTGGTGTGGCGGACTTTTGTGGATGTCGGGTTTTTGGCGGTTTGCCAGTAGCGGGTCAGAATGACCGTGGCGGGTTACCGCGGCCGCGGCGGTGTTCTGGCGGTCTTCTGACCGGCGGTAAGCGCCTTTTACCGCCGAGGTCAGAATTACCCCCTCTAATAGGTTTGCAATAAAGCATGAGTTCTCTAAGACGCTGTCTTGACATCTACAGGCTTGAGGTAAACTTAAAGAAAACAAAAGTGGTGCATTTAGTTGATACCAATTTTAAGTCATTTACATGGTTTATTGAAGGTAAGAAGGTTGAGGCAGCCACCACTTACAAATACCTAGGTATTTGCTTGGAGTGCCATATGACATTCAAACATCACATGTTAGCCCTTCAAGCTAAAGGCACAGTCAATAACCTTTGACTTCAAATCATTAAAAAAGAAACTGAACTGTCCGTCTCCTATTCATTTACTAACTGTAATGTCAGCCCAGATATTGCCAACAGTGGCCTATGTCATGGAAATTATGCACAGGCGAGAAATATCTACTCTCAATAAGATCCAAACAAGGGTCTACAAATCTGTGTTTTCTATACCAAAAAGAGTCTCACCAGCACAGGTTCTACTAGAGTTCAGCTTAACAAACTATTTGATGTATATTAAGTATGCTTTTGCCATTGTGTTGGAGATTGCATAGCTCTGAAAGTGGCTTCATTAACAGCCTACACTAGCTTGAAATTGAGGAACAACAGCGCACTAACTTAAAAAGTTCCCAGGGAGAATGAGAATATCTCAGCCAGTCTATCATGGAATTAGGGATTCAGGAATTAGGGTCCACCAGTAGAAGAGAAGAAGTCGTCAAACGAGCAATCAACACCTCATTACAATTCCTGTCTTTGCAAATAGACAAAAACAGCCTCGCAAGAAGAATGCACGCCTGGTCAGTGAATAATTCTTATAATAGCCTGGGACCTCAGGAATGTTTATATGCACACTTCTACCAGTTCATGAAACAGCAATTTATGTCATACCGATTTGGCATCATAGACACAAAAGACCTCGTTCCTTCATGGAAAAAAAAGTTGCAAAATCAAAGTTGTCATTTATGTGGAAACTACCAAGAGGCTTTAACACACATATGTTGCCTTTGTCCAGAATGAAAAAGTATGTTGAAACCAACTTTTAATAAACTGCAAATCCGTTTGTGTTGACAAGCCGTGATGACTTGGTTCAGGGCAGTTCAATTCCCCTGGCCTGTAAGGGAGTAACATTTTTGAGACCGCTCCTAAAAGTCCTTGGCCAGTGAATGACCAAGTGCATGCCAGCTCCAAGATGGCTTACTCTGCAATGCACCGGTCATTGTTTAATCCTTCTTCAAATGGCCAACTTGTGAAAGTGCCCAAAAATGTATCGAAGGGCACACTCAAGCGCTCCCTCCAGAACCTCTTTGCACATGCCCATTGAGCTTTGTAACTCTGGTTTGCAAGGGATAGTTCTTCAAATTGTCCATAAATCGGTGTTTGTGGGATTATGATACAGTGAGGTATGGTAAACATGTCCTTAAATTGCTCCTTTTGCACATAATAGCTGCACTTTACAATCTGGTCTAGGGGGTAGTTATACGTATCAGCGACTGTCACTTTTCTTTTTAAAAAAGGTGCCTGCATTAAGTCAAATCTGGCCCTAGAATAAATTAGGGAAATTGCCTAAAAACAATCTGGGGCAGATAATCTTAGTTCCCCAGAACTATTACTTCCAAACAGCTGGACCCCCATAGGACCACCGTTCCCATGCTGGAAAAGGGTTCTAAAGTGTTGTGTTTTAAATATTAGTGATTGTGATGAGTTTTGCCTACGTGTGTTTTTTTTTTATTTAACTCAAAGTTCATAGTGATTGAATGTATTTATATAATTTGCACAATTGTTTGCTCTAGACAGGGATAGACAGGCTAAATTAATTGTAATCATTTTTCCTATATTGGATCGAAATGCAATGGTGTTTATAAACTATTTAAAATAAACTTGATTGACTGAATAGTGCGTCACGTGACTAGACCCATCACTGAGTCTGCACATCTTCTAGTTCAACTCCTTTATTGGGGAATACGAGTGTCATGCCTATTCTGCTATGTCAGCGGTGCATTCATGTATCCTCCTACCGGTTTTGAGGATCTTAGACCACCTCCATCTTCACAAATCTTGAGTATTCACTGGTGATGGCTAGGAGCTCACGGGGTTGCATCTGTCAAATGAATGAAATAAACCATGAATAACCTTGCAATAGTATGTCTCTTTCTTATGTTGAAGATGAACTAGAGTCTATACGTGTTGTAAGAAACAATGGCATTGTTTATCTCAGCTCCTCTAAAATCTCAGTCATGTTCTATATCCAACTTATGATGACTAACTCCTTTTTTTGAAGTTTATTGATCCTAAACCCTTGCCACCTGGTCTGGCACAAATGTTATCAACACATATTCTTGAGTTTGTATCTCATTTTTGTTACAAAATAAGTACAATAATATTTACTTTTACTTATTTCATTGAAATAATATGGTCTGCAATTTGTTAGAGTCTCTTCCTAACCATCTAGTCTACTGAGCACTCTACCAGGATTGATGTTATCTGGCTTTGAGAGCAGCTAATGCTGTCTAATAGAGCTTGAGGCATAACACGTATGCCTCTCAAGAATATTTGCTCATCACTTAGTTCAGCATATGGCTATCCTGCGTGTTTGTCTCTATTATCATTGAAGCTCTACATGAACCCTATGTGAACATTGAACATGTTGCATTCAAGAAGTAAATCTCATAATTAACTTATAAAGAGGGGAGGATTTGCTGGGATTACTTTTTTTGACAAATGCAAATTCCACACAAGCCTTTATGCCTCTAGCCTTCGAAAGTTAACAAATATAGGGCTAGATGTACAATGCATTTTACAGTCAGAAACACACTGATTCTGTATTGTGACCACAAAATTGATTTTTCTATTCTACCCATCCTATTTTTGGACTCAGGAACCTTTTTCCGACTCCTAAAATGTGAATGCGACCACATATTGTTTTAGTATTTGGAAGGGGCGTGCTGTAGGTATTCCAAAAATCTCTATGATCTTTTGGTTTCACTGAAATTATGTGTATAAAATTATTACTTCAAGGGGCTTTCAGCCAGCGTTCCTAATTCAGTTGTCTGCTGTGTATTTCACCCTTTGCTTTCACCCACTACAACATACACAATTGGGTATGGGTTCCTCTTCTTCAGCTGCTGGCTAACTTCATAAATGAGTGACTGCATTTTGCTCTTTGACAAGATCTGCACACATGATAGTTTCCTTCAGTGAAACTGTTTTTTTTAAACATTTTTGTTAATTTAGTGTTGCCTTTAGTTGCTCAGTTGATTGGGCTTCTTGAGGATGTTATTGATTTCTGCAAGTTTCAATTCAGCAGGGAAAAGTGGCAGAAGTGATTGAAGTGTTCATTATGTGGGTCAGGTTTACGCTGATTGATGATGTTCCCACGTTGTAGATGTAGTGGAGGAATGGGTCCATTGGGGCCCCTGAGTGGATGCAAATTTGCTGCAGATGATTGCTATTTTGGTATCTCTTATTTGTTGGTGTTAGTGTATGAATGTGGCCTTGGACGTCGTTCTGTCAGTGGCGTTGTAACTGGGTCTCCATTTCCTTTCTAGCTATTTACAGTGCCGTTTGATGTCTCAAATGTCTTTTGTGTACCAGCTGGAATGCTTATTTGATCTACTATTCTTGTTGGGTTTGATGTCAGCGCAGTTCTTGATACAGTTGTTGAAGATGTTAATGTCCCTGTCGAGGTTGCCTTTGGAACTAGGTTGATCTATGCCTTTGGAACTAGGTTGATCAGAGTGCTGAGCCAGTTTGCTTCAGTGACTTTGCCCCAGCTGTGTCTTGGAATGATGAACCTGGTAGGAGTGTTGACTTGAGGTACATAGATTTGGATGTGGATGATGAAGTGGTTGGTCCATGTGAGCAGTGTGGTGAAGTTGAATTTGATTCTGCTGTCGCTTGTCGTGAAGATAGGGTTCAGTGTGTGTCCTGTGGTGTGTTGGTGCTAAGATGTACTGGTTGAGTCCCATATTGCTCAAGCTTTCGAGGAGTGCTGGGGAGCAGGAGTTGTTTTGTTCTTCCAGGTGAAAGTTGAGGTCAATCAAGGAAAAGGTATGCTCTGGAGTTGATGGTTAGTGGAGCAACAAAGTTCATGATGAGGTTTGTAAATGTGGCTCATGGTCTGGGTGGTCATAAGGTGAGGGTTCCATTCAGAGTGACATTTTCAGAGATTTACAGCTTGACGTGCAGGTGTTCCATGAATGGTGTGATGTTCTCCATGGATGCTGTGAATTTGATAGATTCCTTGTAGATGATAGCGAGTCATCCTCCTGGCTTGTGAAAGTTGTCCTGTCTAGCAATCTTGTAACTTCCTGGGATTGCCATGTCAATGTTAGGAGCCAATGAGGGGTTGATCCATGTCTCTGAGATGAAATGGATGTCTGGTGTGTTGCTACTCAGCAGGTTCTATATTTTGGTTATGTGTTTACTGAGTGCTCATGTGTTGAGAAGCATGTAGGTGAGTGGGTGTTGACCTGTGGTTTTTCTGTCTGTGACATATTGTAGGGTAGGGGTGTATGTGTTGTTGGTCTCTGTGTGTCATGTGTGTTGAAGATAGTGCTAAGGGTTTTGTTAGTATTTGCATGGAGGGTGTGGGTGGCTGGTTGCTGGAGAACCAGAATTGGGTGCAAGTGAAAGCTCCTACCCTGGAGTGAGGCATGGCAGAAGTTGGGAGAACTATGTCCAGGGTCTTGTTGACTCAGGAGTACTGTGAAGTGTATCTGGGCAGTGAAACAATGAGGGTTTCTGGAACAAGCCAGTCATGGACAGATGCAGATAGACATGCCTTTGGCGTGTATCTGCTGCACATCTTTGTTGTAGCTTCTATTAAGTAGGTCCTGGGAGAGGGCAGGACTACAGGGTGCCATGATGTCACTTCATGTGCTGATGGGTGATGTGAAATTATGTCCTCTTGCTTGGCTTTTTCTTCTAAGCATGGTTTTGGTGGGAAGACCAACCAGTAATATCACTTCCTCTCCAGATGGGTGATGGAAATTTCAGTGATGTCACTTCCTGTATAGGTGCAAGATGGAAGATTTAGTGATGTCACTTCCAGTGCTGATGGGTGATGGGAAATTAAATCATTTTGCTTGACTTCTTCTTTAAAGATAGTTTTGGTGGTAAAACCAGTAATGTCACTTCCTGCCCAGATGGATGATGGGAAATTCAGTGATGTTATTTCCTGTCTGGGTTAATGATGGGAGATCCAGTGATGTCACTTCCTGGGATGGTGGGTGATCGAAAAAGGTAGGGAGATGGCCCCCAATCCCCAGCTCCCATTTACCTGCGAGCAGTGTTAAGCCCTTTCGCACCCGGCCTCACTGTCACTGCTCTCCATGCCTTCTCTCTTTCACACTCTTTTCCCCTCCTTTCACTCTTTGGCTTTGCCTCTTTCTCTCTTGTTTCCATTACTTTGCCTCTTCCTTTTACTCGTTTCCTTTACTTTGCCTCTTTCTGTCATGCTCTGCCTTTGCTTTGTGCCTCTTTTCGTTTTGCCACTTTCTCCAAACATCCTAACCCCCTCTCACTCTCTTCTTACCCCGCAAATTACCTGCTCTCCTGAGTCTTCCTCCCACATATTCTTCCTGCCTCCTCTTACCCCACTCACCGAATACTATTTTCCTCCCCCTCCCAATAGCTACCTGATGTTGGCCACTGCACAAACATCTTAGAGGCGTGTGCAGCAGGCATGCCAAACGCAAGCCCATCTGTGCCCATCTGCACCCGGACCATGGACAGTACCATGACCCCTGGTGGGTTGACCCACCAACTTTATTCTAAAGCAACTCTCCACATGCTCAACCCTGGATGCCCCTTTACCAGCTGCTACACCTCAAAAAAAGGTATGATCTTTCTCTTACTCCCACTTTCACTTCACCTGCAGCAACCCAACATTAAACACCCCTCTCAATCAGACTCTATGCCACCAGCTCACAACCTCGCCTCAACCACCACCACACTTGACATTCAGCACACCCTCAGATGCATGATATTAAACACCCTATCACTCAAAAACACACCATCTAAATTTGGAACTTCCTCAAAAACAGCACACCGGACAGCCTCTTCTTAATTGAAACCTGGATGAACCCCATCCCAGCAGGATGCAAAATTTCACACCAGGACCACCTTCATAAACCCTGCGGAGGTCTCACCATCCTCTACAAAGACACCCTCAAATGCACAACCACCAGTGACCCAAACACCCCTTTCATGGAACACATGCACTTCAACCTGCAATCAAAACAGCAACACCATGGTGAAGGCACCCTATCCTATCGATAACCCAGTCTGTGAGGTAACTTCATCTCTGACTTCATCACCCCCTCACTAGCAACTCCTAGCACTTCCTTCTTCTCTGGGACTTCAACTTCCATCTGAAAGACCCCTCCAACCACTGCCCCACTGTCCTCTAAAGTCGACACAACATAGGACTTTCCCAGTTAATCAAGTACCCTATTCACAACACAGCATATATGTTAAACATGAGCTTTGCCTCCAGCAGCAGCATCAGCTACCGCTTCGCTTCGCCACTCTTATGTACTGACCATTATATTATCCATTTCAATATTTCTGTGACACAAGCCAAAGCTCCCAACAACACCAACTAACCCAGACAGAACTACAGCAGAATATCAAAAACAGACCTGCACTACACTCGTGAAGTAAACCAGCCTGATACCATCAATGACCTAGCCACAGACATGAACAACTTCAAATGATAGATCTCGTACTGCACTGACAATCTCATACCCATCAAAACTCACAAACATTGCAGAACCAACAGGCTGGCCTCTTGTACATGGAAGAACTATGGGACTCCAATAGATTCTGCAAACAGCTGGAAAGAAATTGGAGAACCAACCATAATGCCAGATCAACCTACAAAGCTGCCCTCAGGCACCACCACTACCTCCTGAGAGTTATCAAGAAAAGAGTCCTCATGGATGGTATTGAAGCCTGTTCCAATAGCAGCAAAGAGATATTTGCCACCATCAAGGAAAGCACTACCCCCGACAGCTCAACCAAATCTATTAACCCCTCCTAGGAACTTTGTGATGACCTCTCAAATTACTTCAACAACAAAATTAAGAAGAACTAAAATGAATAGGAAAAGTAACCAAACCCAGAGGTTATCTTCAGCAAACTGAAAAGTCATCCAACCAAATGGAGAACTCTCACTGAGGAATCCACCACCTCAATCATGAAGCCTGTGCACCCTGGGGCGCCTGTACACCCAGGTTCACACCATATCTACAACCTAGGAGAACCCGTTCCCAGAGAATTCCTCACTCACATTGTCCCCTTCTGCATTGAGTCTGCAACTTTCCCAGAGGAGTGGAAGAATACTGCTGTCATAGCCACCCTAAAAAACTACACTGGCTGAACAACTTTTGACTCATCTCCTTGCTACTGTATTGAGCCAAAGTGACAGAGAAGACGATCAACCAACAATTCACCAACCACCTGGATCTCCACAATCTTCTTGACCACTAACAATCCGGATTCCACAGTAATCACAGGACAGAGACAGCACTTATCATCCCCACTGATGAAATCTGCACCCTTATAGATTGAGGAGAAACCGCTCCACTCAGACTACGGGATCTCTCTGCACCATTTATCACTGTGTCACACTCCAACCTCATCAAAAGATTGCATGATACAGGCATCGAAGGCCCAGCCCTCAAATGGATATGCTCCTTCCTCACAAGAGAACACAGCAAGCCAGTCTCCCCTTACACATCTGAGCCCAGGGACCTAATCCTAAAGATACATCCCTAAGTCCCACTCTGTTTAACATTTGCGTGACACAACTCCTGCACGTCATCAGATCCCTCAGCAGCTCCATCACTGCCTACGCTTATGACGCCCAACTCATCCTCTCCATGTCAGCCAAATCATCCATGACTAGAGTGTGTAATCCATGTAGTAGAATAGATGAGAACCAATTGCCAAAAACTCAACACAGATACGGCGGAAGCTCTGATCTTCAGAAAAAAAGCTCCCTCTGGGACCTCACATGGTGGCTTTCAGAGCCCAGTCTCACTCCATCACCGTCCACCGACGCACACAACCTGGTTATCATATTAGATGACAAACTCAACATGGCCACACAGGTGAACAAAGTCATCTCCTCCTGCCTCCATATGCTATGCATCTCTAAAAAACCTTCAGGTGGATTCTTAAGAGCATCAGACATACTGTTACTCAAGCCCTAATCATCAGCAGACTTGGCTACAGCACTCAATGCGGTACTGCCCGACCACCTCCTCCACTCTTTTCAGACCATCCAGAACACCTCTGCCAGACTTGTATTGCGCCTCCTCCAATGAACCCACATCATGCCTCACCTCAGAAATGTCCACTGGCTGCCAATACACAAGCACTGGCAATTCAAACTTCTCATACATGGATAGAAGGCATAACACAACAATGGACCAGCATACTTCACTTCCCACCTACACTTCCACCAGCTCACCAGACAGTGACTCTCTCTCGAACACACCTTTCAACCTCAGAAACATATCAGGAGAGCTAACCCTCTCATACTTCTCACCCAAAACCTGGAATGAGCTCCCTCTAAACCTAAGGGATTCCTCCTCACTTCCAAAATTCCGCATGAAGCTGAAGGCCTGGCTCTTCAACAATGACCCTCCAGATGACCTTCACAGCTGCTTTAGTGCCTGGATAACCCTCAGGTGATTAGTCATGCTTTACAAATCCTTATAACAAAACATGTGCATAACACAGTTACTTATAGGGATTTTCCGCTAAACATCATCCATTAATCTGTTGTTATGACATTAAAATTTTTCTTCTACCCGCTCCAGTAGGCATCATGGGGTAGTGGGTCAGCACAATTTAACCATTGGCTAGCTTCACTGCGAGTTACGACATGATGCCCTTTCACAGGAGGCACACACAAAGTAGTTCACTCGCTGCCAGGGACTACTATGGTAATGTGTGCTTTTTGAGACCAAACATCTTTTTACCTATTAGCTTCCGCAATATCAAATCTTTGCAAAAAACATGAAAGAGTAATGCAAGAATTGCCAAAGCAAAAAGACTGGCGGCCAGCGCTGGACCTCTTGACTTTGCAAATGTTTGTTTTCTGTTTGTATTTTGCATTTGCCTCTGCTTTCTGCTCCTTCCTGTCAAATACGGGCTTCCTTGACTGTTTGTTTACGTTTTACTTTCTTCACAAAATTTTTCTTATGACAAACGCAATTGTACTTCAATAATAATATTCTCCAAGGAAAATCATAGATTTACCACTTGACCTACGGCATTGTCATTTATGTTTTATGATTGAGTCCCCATTGTACACTGTGTTCCTCATATTTCTTCACTGTTCTAACTGAAAAGCAAGGTGTCCCAGAATTCTATTTCATGAGCTGTTTCTGAATATGCTAAATGAAATTCTCATCAAATTTATTATATGACTGCTATTCACATTAACTGTGTGTCTTCCTTATCCTTCCTGTCAGATTTAATTGTAGTTTACATTCTGATTTGTTTTCGGGGATGCGTATTTTGGGTACAAAACCACAGTCTCACAATCCTTGTTAGAAGTAGCTATTCCAGGCAACCAACAATACCTTACTTTCATGATAACTTGCAGTTGCAAAAGAGTCTTTTCCAGAGTTGGCATATGGGCAATACAGAGCAGTTAAACCAGCTTCTCAGACTCAAGACCTTTTGACACTGTAAATGAACACAATATCTATTTTAAAGATGCAGGATAGTTAGCAACTGCAGTAACACAACTCTGTACGCAAGATCCGATCATGTCGACATGATTGGCATGGTGTTGGGTGTAAAAATGTTAAGTATATGAAATATCTGACATGGTCATAAGGGGCACCTGGGGGAAACTAATCAGTTACTAATTATTAAACAAATCAGTTCGTAATTACGAGTTGGGTGGTAACCATGTTCTGGCTGAAAACTCTGTTTCAGCTTTGAAATTAATATGGATTCAGTCTTTGGAGCCCCCAACCCACTAATTGTTATGACTCTGATTAAATGTGCATGCTTTGGACCTCCTGTTTGAGCTACAGGGGCACAACAAGCTGGCCTCTGCTGAGGTGAGTCCCGATTCCCAAGTGGTGCCCTCCCAGGACCTAGACCATTGGCTGGCATCAGATTATACTCCTCATGAACTCAAAGTGAAGATACAAAAATGTTGTTCTCCTTGTGACTGCAAAGTGGCCTCTTCATGCCAAGAAATCACCACCTGCAACAACTACCAATAAAGCTTCAGTGAGGCTTGCACTTCACTGCAATAGCCTGCGTCAACCACCAACTCGAAGCTCCAGTGACATTACCCAAACTTTAGCATAGTGTCAAGAAATAGGGGTTAGGAACTTGCCAACAATGTTAGAAATATTTGCAGTTTTCATTGACCATGACACGCATTGCTACCTTTCTTTTCACTTTCTGTATGGTTACCTTTCATATTTTATGCACTAGTCTAGGATTTTAAAATACACATTTTAAACATTGCTCTCCTTTTTCTTAGTGCTATTTGAAGTGTTTTATTAAAAAAACCAAGGTTTGTTGTTCCGCTGTGTCCCTGAGCTAATTTTGTGGGGCTAATAATTAACAGAAAAATTACTGCTCAGTATTGTTTAGAGCAATGGTTCCCAACCTTTTGGTTTCTGTGGACCCCCACTTTAACATTAATGGAACCCAGGGACCCCCACGGAATCATCATGGGAATCCGGGGACCCCCGCCTGAGTCATTACTGGAAGCTGGGGACCTAATTTGTCAATATTTGTTAATATTTTAAAATTTTCTAGGCTCTCGCGGACCCCCTGAGAAGGCTTCGCGGACCCCCAGGGGTCCCCAGACCACAGGTTGGGAACCACTGGTTTAGAGGCTTCTGGATAGATTGCTGTTCAATTGAATTTCTAATTTGTATTGGTGCATTGACTGAATCCTTGCACCATGAAGTTAGATATCCTACCTCTGCCAGGGCCGGCTTTAGCACTGGTGGCACCCTGTGTGACAGTCTTTTTTGGCACCCTTACCCCATGACCACCTCCTCAGATTCCCTCACTATCACCGGTCAAATTTGCCCCTCATCTCTCCATAGCCCCTCTGTCACATACATTTATTTGTTTTAAAGCACATGTAAAGGCTGCCCTTACTAATCCACTCAGCTATCCACATCAAATATAGTTCTGTTCTTTGCAGCAGGCATAAAACTCCCATCTCTCTATCTTGCAGGAACATTAATCACAAGAGGCATCTTGACAATTTAATTGCTTCAGGGAGGCTGGAGGCACAATGAACTTTTCAGCATGTGCTTTTAAATCGCAAGTTTTTAAGTTATTGCTAAAGCCAGAGCCTCCCTGAGGTCAGTGCCCCCTTTCCAGGTCAGCACCCGGTGGCCATACCGCTCACACAGCTCTAAAGCCGGCCTTGACCCCTGCTGTTCTAGGTGAAGGGGCCTAGAAAAGGCATCACAGTGATCCATGCTTTTAATCTTTTTAAACAATCTTCAATAAACAGGGTGGGAGCCTAGAAAGACACTAAGATGTAACTTCTTCCAAAGCATGGCATTAATAGTCATGCAACAAAGATTACAATGAATTCTTAAACTAAGGACCACTTTTCAACAGCTGATTAAGACATCCCTTTAGCTGTGCTGGTATGGCAAATTAAATAGACACCACCATTTAAACAGCTGAGGGATAAAATAGGAGCTGACCAAAAATATAAATTCAATCTGTATTTCATTTTAAAAAATACAATTACTAACACTATCATTTACTAGCTCATATCCCTATAATGATCAAGACGGAAAAGATTGTAAATTGGTTTGAAAACAGTTGAAGCTGTACTCTAATTTTTTTAAGACTTCGCAATATTGTCCAAAATCAAGGCCTAGACGTATCTGGTAAGAAAAAATATCTGGGTTTCTAAAACCTCACACAGGTTAACTATCTTCTTATGTCTACATCTAACTCTGTTAATTTCAAAACATTAGTTATTTTGCAACATTCAAAATGTAAGGGTGATATCAAATATGGGCTTGAATATCCAATTGCAAGTGCAAAAGTAGAGGTTGGTTAGCCCATAGATGTAGAGGGAACAAGGAAGATGTAAGCTCCCAAGGTAATCTATGATCCAGCAAAATTGATAAACTGATAATTTTGTTTAGGTTGTAATACCAATTACGAGGCCCATTTGATATAATAAATTATTTGACCATTATAGAGCTCTTGGGCGTATCACATAGGCTAGAGACAGTCTCTGTCACTGTTTTGGACTGACTGGAGTTCCAAGTAATTACAGCAGTGCTATGGTCCCACTCTAGATTGCAGTAAATAGTTGGTTTTCACAGGTACGTTCAAGCGTTGTGCTGAATTTGTCTGGAAATTTAGCAGCCTTTGTTGAAGTATATACAGAAAATAATTGAATATAAAGAAATTACATGGCAAAACAATTTAAACATAACAGGGCACTTAACACCAAATCAGTCAACGCAGAATGCAACAGTGCAATGCAGTACAGCACAACAAAATCAAATTGTAACAATGCAGCAAAAAAAACAGCAGTACGAAACAAAATAACAAAACCCGTCACCATTTTAAAAACTACCACACAACAAATGTGCACAAACGCTCTTGTCACACATCACCACTGCCTGAATCTTGTTTCCCAAAGCAGTGGTACAAAGTGTTTAGAGCACAAACTCACCTCACTGACGATCCAAGGGCACCAAATAGCGAAATTAAAAAATGTTTTATAAATTGGTCCCTAGAATCTTGTTTTCCTAACATGTTATAACAACATATCATCAAGGGCATGAAGTAGTGCCAGTCAAACATGTTTTGTGATTTGACACCAAAAAAAACGAAAAAGGTGAAGTCAACCACTGGTTATTTATTTTCCTGTCGAGAGTAGGCCTGCCTTCCATTTCACCTCAGATTGTTCGGAACAAGACTAAGGTCATGATTTAGATCTCAGTGGAGGGGTTACCCCATCACATCGGTAAGGGATTTCCCATCCACCGACATCTAAATACCATAGAAACGGTATTTAGATATTGGGGGACGGGATATCTGTTACCTTTGTGACGGAGAAACCACTCCACCGAGATCTAAATCAGGCGCAAAGACTGATTTCAGTATGTCTGATCTGAAGTACCAGAGTGGGAAAAGAATGATGGAATGGGTTGTCTCTTGATATTTAGCAGTGCCTGAGATTGATTCAGTTGTTTCAGAGAAGGACCTAGTCTCATTTGCCTACAGGTGGTCATTGTCTGGAATGGCAACATGGGTAGTAAATGACGAACTAGAATACAGCCGAAGGAATTTCCAATGGCTGACATAATGTCAAGCATTCCATTACTTTTTTTCTATTTTTTCATCAACCCACAGACATGCACCCACCTATGCTGTCATTCATTCACCGAACTCTTTGAATTTATAATTTGCAACATCTATACATCTAGACATCAACCCTAATCTTAACATTCATACATCCACCCCAATGCTGCATTAAAACATACATCTGTCTACCCTCACCATTATGTTTACTCATCCACATAGGCACCTTTACTCCATCCATCCCCTCCATTCATCCAGCCATCCATCCATCTACGTAAGAACTCAAATCCATTTCTGTATACACTCAAATTTCTGCATACATCCAGCCACCCATACACCTATTTGTGCTGTGTTACTACATGAGCCCTACTATCTGTGTTGTGTGTGCTTTTTAATTACACATCTGTATGTTTGTGGCAGCTTTATGTGTGTATAGATGCCTCTATGCGTGTTTTGTATATGAACATGGAATTCAGTTTGTTATCTGTTAGCCTGCATGAATAATTGCCTGTGCCGGTCTGTTCGTGTATACATTCTTGCAGGTCTTCTGCTCTGTATCCATGTGGGCTCTGTCTGGGTATTTGTGTCACCTCAATGTCTATTCGCTTACCTTGTTTATAAGATGGCAGCCCTATCCTGTTCTGTAAAGTTCACTTATTATTCACAGATAATCACTGCTTCAGAAGACAATACCCATTGTACTTGTTTTTGGACATAAACAGTCATTAGATGCTCCAAGGTAAGGAACCTTTTTACTGCTTCAGGTTTTAGTAATTAACTGCTTCCCTGTCTTTTTGTGACATTGTAGTTCTAGAATCCATGTACCCACCTGGCATTCAGAGTTTTTCCTCTAAGATATCAAATTTCCTCTTCTGTTCCTATTTGATATTTGCAGAACCTTATATTCAGATTGTGGCAAGTTTCAAAGAACAAATCCTTTCATAAAGATAACGTGTAAAATGCTGTTGAATGTAAATATAGTCGTGAATACGGTCTTCCCCACTTTAACATACCTACCCGCATAGTTATATTATAAGCTAACGATATTTATTAAAATTTCAGAACTTAAGTCATATCTATAAAATATGGTATGCAAATTATTTGTTCAACAATACTGCAGTGGCCAAAATATATTCTGTTCTTCACTAAGTATTTTTTTAAATGTTCCTGTTGTATGCTTAAAAGGAAAACGCGAAAACTGGTTGCCAAAAGTTAAGGCTAAAGTTAACTGTAAATTGCTAACTTTTCTTCATGGATCCAGTCAACAAGGCTGCATTATCTATCTCCTTGGAAAGCCAGTACTGGGAGGAAATTTACTCCGACTGGTGTCGCAAACATGGGCACTTGATACTACGAGAAGTCACAGATTAGGATGTTTCTAAACTTGCTTCTAATTTCAACACTTATTGTTTTGATGGTTTCACGATAATATCTTAAAGTAAATATAATGTTGTTAAGCTTCTGTTTGTTCCGACACGGTTAGAAAAATATGTAACTATATACGGAAAGTTGAGAGTTCTTTTCTGCCATAGATGCTTAATGAACCATATTCTGAGACAAGTTTGCGAAAAATGTGGTGTTTGCAATATCAAGCAAATGTCTGAGGAAGTAAATGTCAGCTATTTTTCACACTACACAGACAATTGCATATTTAATTGCCCTGGACTGTCCACGAGTGAAGGCGTGCACATTTAGTATATCAGATATCAAGCTTGTGATGAAGCTGTACAATAGTTCCAGCTTTTCCTGACCTTGCCATATGGTAGGCTTGCAAGGGCAAATTTCCCATGGCAACCACATCAATCCAAAAAGAAATGAAGATTGTGTCTGTTTTCACATTTAGAATAAAAGGTGTTGGAAATGGCCTTTCTGCAGGGTCACCCCCAAACTTTTTGCCTTCCTCCGTCTCTTCTACATGTGCCCGGTTCCTGTAAATTAAATACTACTAGTGGGCCTGCAGCACTGGTTGTGCCACCCACATAAGTACTTAGCCCTTAACTATGTCTCAGGCCTGCCACCGCAGTTTCACTGCCTCATCGACTTGGCATTTAAAAGTAATTTCCAAGCCTTAAACTCCCCTTTTCCTACATATAAGCCACCCCTAAAGTAGGCCCTAAGTAGCCCATAGGGCAGGGTGCCATGTAGGTAAAAGGCAGGACAGGAACATGGGTGTTCTATATGTCCTGGTAGTGTAAAACTCCTAAATTCATTTTACACTGCTGTGAGGCCTGCTCCTTTCATAGGATAGCATTAGGGCTACCCTCATATACTGTTTGAGTGGTATATTCAGAGTAGCCAGGTCATATTTACAATGGCCAGAATGGTAATAGAAAATCCTGCTTATTGGTGATGTTGGATTTAATATTACTATTCTAGAAATGCCACTTTTGGAAAGAGAGCATTTCTCTACACTTAAATCCTTCTGTGCCTCACAATCCACATCTGGCTGGGTTAGTTGACAGCTCCCTTGTGCATTCACTCAGTCAACCCAAAACACAGGATGCTCAGTCACACCTGCAAATTGAATGGGTCTTCTGGAGCTGTGAAGGTGGAGGACCTGACACTTACATGTCAAAGGACATTGGCCTGCCCTCCCACAATGAACTGCCAAATCCCCTACTGGGACCCTGGCACACAGGATGGAACTGAAAGGGAACCTTGTGCACTTCTGAGACCACTCTTTGAAGTCCCCCCCCACTTCAAAGTCACATTTGGGTAATTAAACAGGGCCTCTGACCCTACCAACTTAGACACTTTTGCTTGTCAGACACTTTTGGGCACTTCAACATACGCCTTGGGATAGACACTCTGCCCCACAACCTGCAAACTTGCCAAGAGGTCCTACCTGGCAGCCTAAAGGGCTCACATTGGCGCTTTTCTGAGAAGGAATGCTGCCTTGATGTTGCCCTGCTGCCTTGCTGCCCTCTGGCTCTGCTAAGAAATGCTCTCCAAGAGCTTGGATTGTGTTTGCCTCCTGTTTTCTGAAGTCGCAGTGCCAAAAGGACTTAATCTCTGCAAAGAACTCCTTGTGCGGTGAAAATCGACACACAGCCTTCCGGAATCGATGCCCAGCCTGCACCGTGGTGAAAAAAATCACTGCATGCCAAACCGGAACAATGTAGCCCGGCTCCCCGAGTGGAGATCGACGGAGTGCCAGCGTTGTGACCAGAACTTTGACGCATGGTCCCCTGGGTTGATGCATTGCTGGGCTGGAACGATGCAGCCCGGCTTCCTGAGTGGAGATCGATGCAGCACCAGCATTGCGACCGGAACAGCGACGCATGGCCCACTGGATCTATGCATTGCCGGGCCGGAAAGATGCAGCCCAACTTCCTGCAATGAGGAATTGATGCAGCGCTTGCTGTGTGACAGAAATTTCCCTGCATCATCCACCCGATCGACCTAGCTCCTGTGACTTCGTCCTGCATGCCAAGGATTTCTCTGCATCGTCCCCGAGGCATCCAAATACTCAGCACCCCAAAGAGGATCCAAGTCTGCACGCAGGAAATCGACGCAAAGCCCTTGTTGCATGAAAAACATTGATGCAACGTCTGTGTGTGCCTAGGGAAACCAATGCACACCTCCCGTTTTTCCACCATCCCCTCCTCTGTGGTCCCTTACAGATAATTTGGACACAAACCAGGTACTTTGTGCTTGCAAGAGACATTTACTGCTTTTCAGAACTTAAGGCTCTTTTTATTATTTTCTAAAGTGATATTTCAGTGTGTACTTATCGAATCTTGATTGTTTTGACCTGCATTTAATCAGATAAATATTCTATGTTTTTCTAAACATGTGTTATTGCATGAGTTATTGCACAAATACTTTACACATTGCCTTTGAAGTTAAGCCTGACTGCCCAGTGACAAGCTACTAGAGGTTGGGCACAGGATAATTTATATTGTATGTGACTTACCCTGGCTAGAGAGGGTCCTCGCTTGGAAAGGGTGTAATCTGACTGCCAACCAAAGACCCAATTTCTAACAATGGGTTTTTATGATAATCGCTAAGAAATAAATAACACCTTGACTTAAGTAAATCAATGATTTTGATACGTCATACCATGACTTGGATAGAACATATGCATGTTGTGTGTGACAGGGCACACACACAGTCAGGACAGGTGCGG
The DNA here is from genome assembly GCF_031143425.1 of Pleurodeles waltl. NCBI lineage: Eukaryota > Metazoa > Chordata > Amphibia > Caudata > Salamandridae > Pleurodeles > Pleurodeles waltl. The sequence goes on along the minus strand of NC_090442.1, from coordinate 491,866,159 downwards.
CAACAGCACTGAGAACCTGCTGAGTTGTTAACTGCAGCCCCCGGAAGTTGGCTGCTTATTTATTGCCTTAACACATTACATTCTTGATATCCCACCTGCTTCCACTCCCCAGGCAGACTTAACCTCGTAACTCTTTTCCCAATGCTACCCTCCCTTTACCATGAGAGTGCAACACATTACATTACTTCTCATGTACACAAAGTTCAAATTAGCAGAAAACCAAAATGTGCCTTAAATCATCAGTGTTCTAGTCTCTCTCAAATCATGCCATGAAGCCTCTGAAAATATCCTGAAAGTCAGATCTCCTTCAGTGGGGCACACTGGCAAGTTGAAACCAGCCTGCAATTTGATGTTGATGACTGTACCTTTAATGACAGAATGTTAACAAAAACATTCTAAGTTCCATTACTTGCAGTTTGGGAAAAGGTGGAGTTCACTCTAACACCAGCCAAGGGTCCACAATCCCAGGGGAACTACTTTGGGATTCGGACGCACTCCAACATAGGCCAGCAGCAGAGGAAAGGGCAGGTCCTGTTGGAACTTGTCAGCTGGGCAGTTGCTTGAAGAGGGGCCTCTGGAAGCCTGTTGTGTACTTGTAACCCAAACAGAAGTCATCCAACTGCCCCTTGGAGTTACATTTGGGCTCCTCAGTTTAAGGCAAGCAGTCCAGTCCTCCTTCAAGTCCTACAGACAGCAGAGCAATCCTTATTCTGCTTCTTCACAGCTCCAAAATATTCAGAGGAGAGGTCTATGAGTTCCATATGTATGCCCAATGCCAGCCTATGGATGGAGGACAATCATTTTTCCAGCTCCTAAACCAGATCTGGTCAGTTCCTTCCCTTTGGAGCCAACCTGACTAGCGAGACAAAAGGAAAGCTTGCCTAGGATCTTCATCTGCCAGTGACAGGGTAGGCATCCTTTGAAACGCAGGAAGTAGCTGGGTACGGAACCCAGCCCATCCTTTCAAGTGAGAAGACTCCCTCTCCAAACATCCAGAGCCCTTTTTTACTTTCTGAAAACAGTACACATCTCATAGCTGGACACTGGTAGAAAAGCTTTTTGGTTTTAGGCAGGAAAATGACAGAAATCTAAAAGTGCTATGTACAAAACAGTAATATAAAATCTGACTTGACCATTAAGTTGGATTTTTAGTTACTATTGAAATCAGTCCTCGAAATATGTTCTAGCTATTCCCAAACTGAATTGAGCTCTTATTAAAAGTACTAGAATAAACCAATGTTAACCTATGAGAGAGCCAGCCTTGCTACAGTGAACAAATTACTTTGCTGATTGTTCACTGCCAAAAACATTTTTCACTTTAAAAACTTTAATTATACAAGTTCTACATTTAAATGCCCTGCACCCTTCCTTAGGGGTGACTTATAAATATTAAAAAAAGAAGATTTAGGTCTGGCAAAAGGTTTATTTTTCCAGATTGAAATAGCAGTTTAAAACTTCACACCCAGGCTGCAGTGGCCAGCCATAAGGAATGCTTTACAGTGATATGTTAGTGGGTGGCACAATGAGTGCTACATCATGCTAACAGCATTTACTTTGGAGGTCCTTGGTAGAGGTGGAACCATTTAACAGGTACTACTTACAAGCAAATAAAATGTACTTATCATTTGTATGCCAATTGTAAATGTTTGAAAATAAAGCTACTAGCCCTATACCACCAGTTAGGAGGGGTAATGTAGACAGAGTCCTATGGCCAATAAAAAAGGGTTCAGCAACTAAAGGTAAAAATATGGGAGAATACCACACAAAAGATGGTCATTTCCAACAATGGTACTTGATGTGTCCATCTGGGAAACTTCTAGAGCAATTATTTAAAGTTATTTTCCACTTAGTTTCTCAGCTGTAATTCAGTGCTTAAAGATGAATTTGATACCTGGCAGATAGCAGGTGTATTCTAAGGTCTATAAAAATGACTATGGCTGTTGTTAAAACTTTAGACCAGGATGACTCATCAAATTTATCTCATTGAGAAAACAACCACAGCTGCAATGAAATGCACCTTTGTTCTGACGTATGTGATAGGCTATTTATGGTGACATGTTCATGCTACATACAAATTAGGCCTAATTGTATTGTACACCTGATAATTGTAATAAAAGCTAACACAGTGTGCAGGATCACCATATGATTGTACAAACAGGCCAACTCTAGTCACACTAACAAAAGCTTCCATTTTGATGACTAGAAAATTACTTGTACTAAGCAGCATTGCAAGAGTATCCAGGTGAGAATGGAGCTTTTGACTTTGGAATATGTAATGCAGAAGCAAAAAGCTGCAGATTGCCTCTCTATGCCTCCTTGATCCAAAAAGAATAATTTGGAGGCCGAAAGACATTAAGGGAGCAGTTAAAAAGAAAGACTAGTTACTTAGGGCCAGATGTAGGTAGGTGTAATTTTGTGAGTTGCACATTGCGAGTACTAGCGACTCGCAATTTGCAACTCGCAAAATGAAATGCAGAAAGGTGTCTCAGACACCTTCTGCGACTCGCTATGGGGTGGCAAAGACCCACCTCATGAATATTAATGAGGTGGGTCGCAGTTTGCGACCCCATAGCGAGTCTAGGCCCTCACAGGGATGGTGGCCTGCTGGAGACAGCAGACCACCATGTCTGTGACTGCTTTTAAATAAAGCAGTTTTTTTTTTTTTTTCTTTTCTTTTTGCAGCCCGTTTTCCTTAAAGGAAAACGAGCTGCAAAAAGAAAAAATACCGAAACCATTTAGTTTCGGATTTTTCAGAGTAGTCAGTGGTCCATAGGACCACTGCCTGCTCTGAAAAATACTGTTTTGTGGCATTCACAAAGGGGAAGGGGTCCGATGGGGACCCCTTCCCTTTTGCGAATGAGTTACCATCCACTTCAAGTGGATGGTAACTGCGAGTTGGTTTGCGACCGCTTTCGTGGTCACAAAGCAACTCAACATCGCGATGCGGTCGCAAATAGGAAGGGAACACCCCTTCCTATTTGCGAGTCGGAATCACATTTTGCGAGTCAGTACCGACTCGCAAAATGTGACTCTGCATCGTGTAAGGCCTTTTGCGCCTCGCAAACTGCATTTTTCGCCGTTTGCGAGGCGCAAAAGTCTTCCTACATCTGGCCCTTAGAGAGATAATTCTGAAGACCTGATATCTGACTGCAAATCTGAGTGTTTCTTGGAGGTATCTGGAGATAATATATGATGTGGCATTTATAGTGAGACAAAATGCTAATTATTTAGACAATATCATAACTTGGAGACTGACAATAATATAGAGATGAAAGATAGGTAGTTGTTAGACTAATTATTACTGATATGTGATAGAAGATTCTTTGGGCCACATGTACGTAGGTTTTTGCACCTTGCAAACAGCAAATTTGGCTGTTTGCCATGTGCAAAAAGCACTTCCCGATGCACAAACCCAGTTTTGGGATTCAGTAACATTGTTACCAAATCGCAAAACGGGTTTGCGACTCACAATTAGGAACGGGTGTTCCCTTCCTAATTGCGACTCGCAGTGCAATGTAGGATTGCTTTCTGACTGCGAACACGGTCGCAAAACAATCACAATTACCAGTCACACTGGTGGTAACACATTCGCAAACGGGAAGGGGTCCCCCTGGGTTCCCCTTTGTGAATGACACAGAAAGCATTTTTTCAGAGCAGGCAGTGGTCTGCTCTGAAAAAATAAAACAAAAAAGTTTCATTTTTTGTTTTTGTAATGCATCTCGTTTTCCTTTAAGGAACACGGGCTGCATTACAAAAAAAAAACAGCTTTATTGAAAAACAGTCACAGACATGGTTGTCTGCTGTCTCCAACAGGCCACCATCCTTGTGAGGGCCGCCATTCCCAAGGGGGTCACAAATTGTGACCTACCTCATGAATATTCATGAGGTGGGCATTTGCGACCCCCTTGCGAATCGCAATTAGTGTCAAGGACACTGCCATACATTCGGATTTGTGACTCGCAAATTGCGAGTCGCAAATCTGAACTTTGCTACATGTGTCCCTTTGTGTTTTTCTAATATTCATCTTGTTTTATACTATGACTACTGAGATAGTTTTTCTCATCATTTTGATACACATGTTTTTGTGCTAATTGTACATATTAAACCAGTCATTATAAACCAACTACTGTGTGTGTCTAGTGCCTTTCTGGGATCAGAGTAATTGTCCTAACAACTGTAAATAGCCCCTGCAGATAACTGCCTCTGACAGTTTAAGGTTCAAAGCTGAAGACAGTGAAAGGGTCTCAAAGTTGGATATGGTATGGATATGTTCTTGGTGAGGTCCTGCTAAAGCCCTTAGTTTCAATGCCAAAGACAGAGCAGATCTGTTGTGAAATTCCTCACAAATTTGGTTTACCCTTGGATAGATTTCCTTATCCTCAAGGGATAGTTGCTTATGCCTCGCCCCCTATCAAAGAAAAGAAAATCACACAGAGGTCTCACACTTTTCTCTATAATGATGTAGATTAATCTAGATTTAGTATTAAGATTCAGGCACCAGCATTTTCCAGCAACAGTAGAACATGTGCCTCTGTTCTCATTTGCCTACAAGACATACTTCCTTGACATACAGAGAGTGTCCCCTTGTACTTTCTTGCCACTGAATCATCTCTCTTCTCTGACTACTTTTCCTCCACCACATCATGCAGTGGCAGATGTGCATACCCACGTCTCTTCTCATGTCCCAATTGGGGATGCTTCCTCTCCATACAGGATATGCACCCTCTTATCTCCCTGAAGCTGCCAAGACCCTCAGGTTCAGGGCATTATCGTTCATATTGCTGAGGATGTTGATGTGTTGCCCTTTGTACTTGGAAAGAAAATGCATCTGGTGAAAAGATAGGAGGAATTTTATTTTCAGAAATACAACTTTGGACGCAAGTGAACAGCTTATTTTGATCAGTGCCAGGGGGCATAACGGATCAATATTGGAGAGGTAACCTTTGAAAGAGAACAATGCCCTCCTTCCAGCACTGTCTCTACTTATGAATCCCTGAGGGGATGAGTTCCCACGCAGAGATCCACCCCATTGGACACCAGGGATCTATTTTTATGAGGTAGTAGCTTATTGGGCAAGGGCTAGTGCTCTCCCTCACCCAGGGGTAAGACAGTGATTCTGCCCCCTCCCCACTTGGAGTTCAGATTGGAGAGTTGTCCCTCAATCAACCCCCCTGGGGAATGGAGAGCCCAGGAGACACATTTTCTTCACATTTATTTCGAAAAACGTCTACAGTCTGGAGGGTCTACAAATTTCCCACCACACAGCATATTCACACCTCTGATAAAAACCCTAAGGCCCTCATTACAACCCTGGCGGTTGGTGTTAAAGTGGCAGTAAGACCGCCAACAGGCCGGCGGTAAAAAAAATGGAATCATGACCATGGCGGAAACCGCCAACACAGACAGCCACTTTAACATACCGACCGCCATGGTGGTAGAAAAAAACACCGCAGCAGTAACCGCCAACAGACAGGCGGAACACAATGTACCGCCCACTGTATTACAAGGCACCAATCCGCCACCTTTTCCGGGATGATGCCGATGCCATCAAAAGCACTGCAGAAACAGTCTTTGGAACGGAAACCACTCATCTCTCAACCCCTACGAGGAACCAGGACGCCATGGAGCCTGAGTTACATGTGCTACTAATGTTGGTTTACCTCCTCTTCTACCAGGAGCAGCAAAGACGGTGGCGACGACCACTTTGAGTACTGCACCTAGCACACAGGGGAGGGGGGGAGGAAAAAGAGAGTGACACACACACGCAACATGCAACACCCCCACCCTCACCTACAGTACCATACACACAAACGCATGCAGCAACATTACAAATACACCCAGTAACCCCCTGAAAGAACGCAAGGACAAAAGGAATTGAGTTAAACCATGATATTTTAGAAATAGTCATATATACATAAAGATTAAAAAAACTGTATTTACAAAAATATACAATATGTACATAAGGTTGTAAATTGTCCTTTGCAAATGCCCGTGGGCCACTGGGCCAAAAATCATGGGCCAAGCCCACACATGATACCTGACTCTAAATGAAGAGAACACTGCTCGGGCATCAGGTCGAAAATAAACAGGCACCTCAGGGGGAAGGAGAGGGGGGCACCTCAGCCGGCTGAAGGGACGATACCACTGCTCCACGAGGGGGCTCCATGCCCACTGTTTGGTCCTGAGGAGTGCAAAGCCACAGTCGCTCAAGTCTCTCAAGTGGGTGGGTTGCCCACTGCTTTATCCTGGGGAGTGCAAAGCCACAGTCTCTCAAGTCTCTCAAGTGGGTGGGTTGCCCACTGCCTTATCCTGGGGAGTGCAAAGCCACAGTCTCTCAAGTCTCTCAAGTGGGTGGGTTGCCCGCTGCTTTATCCTGGGGAGTGCAAAGCCACAGTCTCTCAAGTCTCTCAAGTGGGTGGGTTGCCCACTGCTTTATCCTGGGGAGTGCTAAGCCACAGTCTCTCAAGTCTATCAAGTGGGTGGGTTGCCCACTACTTAATCCTGGGGAGTGCAAAGCCAAAGACTCTCAAGTGTCTGACATGTTCCACTGGTTCTGGAGGGGGCTTAGTGCCCAGAGTGCTTCATCCTGCCAAGGACTAGGGTAGTTGATGCTGTTCTCCACTGGTTCTGGAGGGGGCTTAGTGCCCAGAGTGCTTCATCCTGCCAAGGACTGGGGTAGTGGATATTGTTCTCCACTGGTTCTGGAGGGGGCTTAGTGCCCAGAGTGCTTCATCCTGCCAAGGACTGGGGTAGTGGATGCTGTTCTCCACTGGTTCTGGAGGGGGCTTTGTTCCCAGAGTGCTGCACATGCTGTGTGGCAGGTCCCATTCCCTCACCTGGGTGGGTATGCCACAGGATTGCCTAGGAACAGGTAGGATAATACTCCATGGAGTCAGAGACACACTGCACCCTGCTGCGACTTTGCCTGCCAACTGCTGGTACTAACAATGCTGGTTGTGGTGCCTCATGTACGCTGTGAAGGGTCCAGGACGTCTCCTGCAGCCTCGGACAGCTGTCCACTGGGAATGTTGTCCATGTCGGCTGTGGTGGCACTGTCTGTGCATGTTGCAGGGCTGGTGGTGGTGGTTGCAGCGGTGTCTGTGGCGGAGATGCTGCTGGTGGTGCATGTGTCAGCACCCGTGGAGGGAGACACCAGGACATCTACTGCATCCTCGGACGGCTGCCCACTGGGGATGATGCTGGGGATTGTTGCTGAGGCAGCAGACGTGCAGGTGGCGGTGCAGGTGGCAGTGCAGGTGGCAGTGCAGGTGGCGGTGCAGGTGGCGATGTCCAGCGCCATACAGGTTGCTGCTCTGTTTGCCAGAAGGAGTGATAGTAGTCCCTCAGCCGGAGGCTCCGTGCCCTGTGCTGACTTCCCTTTAGCCTTGTGTCCCTTCCCCAACTTGGAAGTCGCTGCTAGGACCTTGGCACAGTCCCCTTTTGGCTTGGAGGAGGGCTTGCTGGGTGGTTGGTGGGGCTTTTCCCTACAGCATGTGGGCCCCTTCTTCGCTTTGGCAGGTGGCGGAATGGGCTGAACCTTGGCCTTGCTAGGTGACACACTGGCAGCCCTGATGGGTGCTGCCCATGATGTTACAGGACTTGCAGGGACCACAGTGCTGGAGGATTTGGTGGCTGAGTTGCTTGGCTGGGAACTGGACATCTTGGCCCTAGGGCAGGACGGGGGGAGGAGTAGGGCAGAGGTCAATGTAAGCAAAGAAAAGTTTTTTAGACACACTGGGACGGGAAGATGGAGGGGGTTTGGGAGTGGAGGAAGAGGTAGTGGTTGTAGAAGGTGTACGTCTCCTGAATTTGCAGAAAGGTACATGGGCTGGAGGCTGTTGTGAGGTAGATGGCTGTTGAGTGGGTGTGTGCCTGCGTTTGTGTACTTTGGGAGGAGGGTTCACAGACACACTGGGAGAGGACACAGGGGACGTGTGCATGGAGTGGGGGTGGTGATTGCACGTGAGCTGTATATGGTGATGGGCGTGCTGGTGATGGAGGTAGTACATGCAGGTGTGAGTGGAGACGAGACTGGGAGGGAGGAGGAGGACGTGGAGGAGGGGGACACAGTGGTGGCAGTGGATGTTGTTGTGTATGCATGGGAATGGTGCTTGTGTGAGTGCCTTTGGGATGTGTGGTGCTTATGTTTGACATGCCCACTCTTGTGTGTTGATGAGTGTTCATGCTGGTCTGATGGTGTGCTTGGGATAGGCTGAGGTAGAGGGGATTGGGTCGGGGTAATGGAAGGGGGAGGCTGGACTCAGGGACAATGGCTGCCATCAGTGCTGAGGCCAGAGCCTGAAATGCTCTCTGTTGGACTACAATGCCAGAATGAATGCCCTCCAGGTATGCATTTGTTTGCCGCAAATGCCTCTCAACACCCTGGATGGCATTCAAAATGGTTGATTGCCCAACAGTGAGGGATCTCAGGAGGTCAATAGTCTCCTCACTGAGGGCAGCAGGACTGGCTAGGGCAGGGCCTGGGGTGCCTGGGGCGAACGAGATGCCCACCCTCCTGGTTGAGCGGGCACGGGAAACATGCTGAGGGGCTGCTGGGAGGGCGGTGCTGGTGGGGGGGTGGCAGCTGTACCTGTTGATGTGGTGGGCACAGAGGTGCCCGCCACCACAAGGGAGCTCCCATCAGAGGAAGAGTTTTTGTCGCTGGTGTCTCCTCCTGTCCCCGTCGTGGAGCTCCCCTCGCCCTCCGTCCCACTGGTGCCTTCAGACTCAGTAAATTCGCCCTCTAGGGCCATGTGGGTTTCAGCTACCTCCTGCTCCGGTGCTAATGCTCCTCCACCAAATGATGCTAATGCACACAAGGACAGGGTGACAAAACAAAAAGGGGAGGAAAGACAGAAGAGACATAGAGACACATGGTCAATGCCTGCAACACCACTACCGTTGGCGGACACAACACACAGGGAGCAGCCCTATGCACTAGGCCATGCACTAACAGTTCTTAGGCAAATGACCTGCCCATGGAGGACAGTGCCTAAGCACACTTCCTGCACACCTGGAACCCACAGGAGCCTGACTAGGTGAAGATGGCCACTACCACTTTTGGGGTTGGAGTGCCACAGAGCCTGCCTAACAAGGGACCTACCCTAGCAAGTTTGCCCTGGCCTAGGGGAACCCACAGCCCACTTCCCCCACCCAGACATCTCGTAAAGCACGCAGAGTCAACTGAATGACACTGTACTCACCCTCTTGTGGCTGCTGTGACGCCCTCAAGCACCCATTCAACTCAGGATATGCCACCGCAGGGTCCGGTACATCAGAGGGTCATGGTGCGACGGGCACACCTTCCATGTTGGGAGGCCATCCCCAGCTGGGTCTCCGCCATCTTCTTGGTCCAGCAGGGCAGGCCCTCCCAACTTTTGCGGCAGTGGGTGGTCCATCTATGGTAGACCCCCAGGGTCCGCACTTCCTTGGCGATGCATGCCAAATCCCCTTCTTCTGGTGGGCGCTGACCGACCTAGAGGAATAGTGAAGTAAGAATGGATGTTACTCCCCTGTCCGGTTCTTCTTACTCATTGACCACAAACCTCCCACCCTGGCCCAGAAAAACATACACTCACCATCCTCACATGCTGGCCTCTGCCCCCCGTCTCTTCGGTCCATGACACTCCATACATTCATGTGCCATGCATCATGCTCACAGTGTACTCACCTGTTTGTCTGGAGGACCGTACATTAGCGTGTACTGTGTGAGGACCCCAGCCACCAGTTTCTCCAACTCCTCCGCAGTGAAGGCAGGGGCCCTTTCCCCAGACACTGTAGCCATTGTCGCTTCCAGACTCAGGTCACAGCAGCACTTGCAGTGTAGGTCCTCTCCTGTTGAAAGTCAGGTATCAAGTGAGTGAAGAGATAGAAAATGGCGGTCACGTCCACGGCGGTGGGTACCATCACCGCCAGCATACATCGTCATTGGCTCCTGGAACCCATAGGGCCCAATGATAACCAAAGCTGAATTGTGCCACGGTCTTCAACCGCCTACCGCGACGCTGCACAACACCAGTGCAGTTACCTCATTTCCCCTTGTCCCACCTTACAGGTCAGGCAGCCGCCATTTCAGGGGGGCACATGGCAGGGCAACTAACTGCGTCACAGAACTTTTGGCCAGGAATACGGACAGACAGTGCCGCACACCAATTACATCACGATTGTTCTAAACAGCCTTGTGAAACCTATGTGGTGTATGACCCTCTGCTCACCCTTCTCCTCCATAGGGCACTTCCGCTGGGGTAGGTGATGAGATGGCGTCATCCTCCAGTATCAGACCCCTGGTGGACCTGTCGACAATGGAAGACAAACACATCATTATCACCTACAGCCTTGATTGTGCCACAATCCATGAACTGTGTGCCCAGTTGGAGCCAGACCTGATGTCAGCTATCTGCCATCCCACAGGAATCCCCCCTCTAGTGCAGGTCCTGTCAGTACTCCATTTCCTGGCCAGTGGGTCCTTTCAGACAACAGTGGCCATTGCATCAGGGACGTCACAGCCAATGTTCTCTAACATGTTGTCCAGAGTGTTGTCTGCCCTGCTGAAACACATGCGCAGCTACATCGTTTTCCCTCAGGTGGAGGATTTGCTCACAATAAAAGGTGACTTCTGTGCCATCGGACATATCCCCAACATCATTGGTGCCATTGATGGTACCCATGTAGCATTTGTGTCCCCCCCCACAGGAATGAACAGGTCTACAGAAACCGCAAAAGCTACCATTCTATGAATGTGCAGATGGTGTGTTTGGCAGACCAGTACATCTCCCATGTGAATGCCAAGTATCCTGGCTCAGTGCATGACGCTTACATTTTGAGGAATAGCAGCATCCCTTATGTGATGAGGCAACTCCAGAGGCACCGGGTGTGACTAATAGGTGAGCCCAAGGTCCCAACACAGTTGACATAGGTGTCTGGGTATGGGAGAGTCCCTAAGGGTTGGAGGATGTCTAACAGTTGTCCCTCGATATTTGCAAGTGACTCTGGTTACCCTAACCTGTCATGGCTACTGGCCCCAGTGAGGAATGCCAGGACAAGGGCAGAGGAACGCTACAATGAGGCACATGGGCGAACTAGGAGGATAATAGAGCGCACCTTTGGCCTCCTGAAGGTCAGATTCCGGTGCCTCCATCTGACAGGTGGCTCCCTATGCTACTCACCCAAGAAGGTGTGCCAGATTAATCGTGGCATGCTGTATGTTGCATAACCTGACTTTGTGACACCAGGTGCCTTTTCTGAAGGAGGATGGGCCTGATGTTGGTCTTGTGGCAGCTGTGGAGCCTGTGGACAGTGAAGAAGAGGAGGCAGAAGAAGAAGATATAGACAACTGAAACAACATCATCATGCAATACTTCCAGTGAGACACAGGTAAGAGGATGGCACTGCGACTCTCATATCATACTACTTTAGTACATGGCATAAATCTGCCTTTTTACCTCTGTGTATGGACCCTGACATGTCACTTTGGCTTTCCATTTCACAGATCTGGGTCCCACTTTCTGCCTTCTGCTAAGTTTTCTGCTGCCCAACAACTGTCTCATATTGGTATGTGAACATGAACATTGACATTGCTATATTTCTGAAAGGTTGCAATTGCACATTTGTGAAAGTACAGACTGACTCCAGATTGATTTGTGATTCAAGGGTGCTTAGTTCTGTGCAAATAAGTGGAGGGGTGTGTGCAATGGGCTGGGGTGATGGTGGAGGTATGTCCATGGTAGAGTCCAGTCTCTTGGTCTCACAGGTGCATTGTCCAAGGGGGCATAGGAAGTGGAGTAATGGCAGTTCAAAGTTGTCATGGTGACAAAGTGGGACAAAAGGGTGACAATCAGGAGAGTGTTCTTTCCTGGCAGGAGACTTGGCAATGTTCTCTGTCTTGTTCCTGGATCTCAGGGACCTTTTGCGGACAGGTTCTCCTTCTGCAGGGGGTGGGATGCTGGTTGCCTGTTGGTCCTGAGGTGGGACCTCCTGTCCACTAGCACCGGCGGAGGGCTGTTCATCGTTCAGGCTAGTGTCAGGGGCCAGTTTGTGTCCCACTGTGACCCTCATGGTGTTGGCCAGGTCTGCCAGCACCCCTGCAATGGTGACCAGGGTGGTGTTGATGGACTTCAAGTCCTCTCTGATCCCCAGGTAGTGTTCCTTCTGCAGCTGCTGGGTCTCCTGAAACTTGGCCAGTACCGTGCCCATGGTCTCCTGGGAATGATGGTATGCTCCCATGAAGTTGGAGAGTGCCTCGTAGAGAGTGGGTTCCCTGGGCCTATCCTCCCCCTGTCGCACAGCAGTCCTCCCAGTTTCCCTGTTATCCTGTGCCTCTGTCCCCTGAACCGTGTGCCCACTGCCACTAACCCCAGGTCCCTGTTTGTCTAGGGTTGGTGGGTTTGCCTGGGGTCCCTGTAGGGGTGGACACACTGCTGATTGACATGTCCTGGGGACAGAGGGATGGGCCTGCTGGGTGGGTGCTTTGCTGGTGTTTTTTCCTGAGGGGGGAGAGTCTGTGGTGGTTTGTGACTGTGGCAAGGGAATCGACTGTCCAAAGGTCCCTGATGGGCCGGGCTGGTCATCTTGATCCAGGCTTGCAAAGCTGCTGTCATCACTGTGGGCCTCTTCTGTGGGGGGGACTGGATATGTCTGGCACCTCCTGTCCGGTGGAGTTGGGTAGGAGGTCTGTTGGGGTGTAAATGCATAGATATTGTATCTGTGTGTGCCATCTTGTGAAATGGGTGAGTTACCCTCTACTCCTGTGCTTGCATTATTGTGTTTGCCCTTGTGTGATTAGTGATTTTGGGGTCTGGGTGGGTATCTGTACTGGACATGCTTTGGTGATGGGTGTCTATGCAGAGGTGTTGCATGCAGGGCTTGGTGTTGGGATGGGTGGTTTGTGATAGTGGGGCATATGTGAGGTGTTGGAGTGATGGGGTGAGGGTGAGGGTGGGGGTATGTGTTGGAATGCAGGTAGGGTGGGGGATATGGTAGTTAAAGATTTTACTTACCAGAGTCCATTCCTCCAGCTACTCCTGTGAGGCCCTCAGGATGCAGTATAGCCAAGACCTGCTCCTCCCATGTTGTTAGTTTTGGGGGAGGAGGAGGGGGTCTGCCGCCAGTCTGCTGAACTGCAATGTGATGTCTTGAGACCACAGAACGCACCTTCCCCTGTAGGTCGTTCCACCTCTTCCTGATGTCATCCCGTGTTCTGGGGTGCTGTCCCACTTCGTTGACCCTGTTGACGATTCTCCGCATTAGCTCCATCTTCCTAGCAATGGCGGTGTGCTGCACCGGGTTAATGTATGTATGCGTATCTGTGTGTATGTATGTGCGTGTATGTGTGTAAATGTGCGGGGGTTGGGAGAGGGAGGGGGAGGGTTAAGTATGTTTCTGGGGACAGGAGGAGGAGGAGGTGGGGGACAGGGGAGACCCCTATCAGTGCAGGGAAGGAATTCCCTGCACTGATAGTGCTTACCGCCATGATTTCAGTGGCGGTACCAAAGCCACTGAACCCATGGCGGTGGGCAGGGTCATAGTGCCATGGGTGGCCTAGTGACAGCCTGGCGGTCATTACCGCTGTGGCGGACGATGTGGTACATTGGCGGTTTGGATTTGGTCAAACCGCCAATGTCATAGTAGTGGAGGTAGCCACTGCCAGTCTGTTGACGTTAATACCTCCACTATACCACTGACTGCCGGGGTCATAATGACCCCCTTATTGTTTTAAATATTTAGTTTCTTTGGACAAACTATTCAGAAATGCACACAAATTACCACAATTCTGAATTCAAAATTATTTCTACGTTTCAGAAATGTATAGTTTTCTGTGATCACCCGTGGGTTTCACACTTGTTTCCGCCACAAACTGCAGGAAAGTTGTAAGCACAAACATTTGCGAAAATGGATGACCTCTTAGAAAAAACTAAATATTGGGGTACAAGATGTCAATTCTGCATGTTACTGAAAGCAGGGAAGATGATAATCCTAGTACAACAAGTACTGTTGTATTTTTTTTAAATATAAATGGCATAAACGTTCTTTCACACCACTTTTCTCCCCCCTCCTAAAAAAAAAATCTGGCTATTTTCTCAGTTCCCTATAGGGGAATTCACAGACCCTGGTTACCTTTAGTATCCCCAGGATTTTTTTTTTTTACAAAAGATGCTAATTTAGCCTGGATGCCTTTTGTGGAAACAATGTCATGAAGGCCTAAGTACGAAGTGCTCCAAACACCTAGAGAAAGGGCTCAATGCTGAGGGAGGAAAAGCCTCAGCAGCTAAGGAGTAAATGAAGACCAAAAAAAAGCAAGGTAACTGCACTTAAAGGGTAATCGCAGCACCCTATCTTCTCACACTCATTCGTCTGTGTCTTCCTGGAAAATCACCATGCCAGCTCTCCTAGAACAGTGTTTTTACTAAAAAGTCTAAAGAAGACTTTCGGCCAGAGATGTGTGCTGGCTGAGTGGTATAAAATCTCACTATTGTCTCCAAATATGAGATAATTGTCCATAGTGGTGAAAATTGTTTATCCTTCTCCTAAAACCATGAACAAAAGGGGGAAATATTTATATGTGGCTGGGGACAGGAACTCTCACTCTGGGAAGACACAATGTAAATTAATGTGTGAGGTTGAAAAACATGGGTGCTTTTCCTATCAGTCATCATGTTTCTCTTCTTTTTATGTGGTTCTCTCATTGGAGAGAAAAAATGGCAGTGGAAAACCCACCCATTGGTGAGGGTTGGGAGACCTCCTTTGGAGAGGGTGGAGTGCAGGAGATCTTCACCAGCAGAAAGTAGAAGCATCTGCATTGACTCACATGTACGGGGTATTATAGGCTGCAGTCAGCCCTCATCAAAAGAAGCATTGTCAAAGAGTAAAAATTCTCACCTACATGAGAGCTATTGGAATAGGCAAATAATTGTTTAGCAATGTTTTACAGCAGCTGGCTTAATTAAATGTTTTACTACAGGTTGAAAGTGTTATGGTCGCTATCAGACCTGTTAACAACCTTAAAGTCTACAAGTCTAGACCACAGCTGGACAGCCACCAAAGAGCAGACAGTTTTACTGCTATGATCACCCCTGTTGAACCTATAATTTCTCCAACTATCAGTGGGTGAGCACCCATTACATGCCTCCAATCCATTTGTAAGGGTTATAGAAGCAAGTTGAATCACTTTGGAGGAAGAATTTTTAAGGGGATAACCCTCAATTCCAGTGATTCCTACGAGATTTATCATTCTTTGTTCGAGATTCTTTGTTCCCAGACAGAAATCAATTATAATTATCGTAGAGATTTAATTTAGAATCTTAAGCTTTCAACCAATATTATCTAGGAAATCTACTTCTAATGTATTCAAGATTGTATCAATAATAGTACAATACCCAGAAGTCTCAGTGATCTCTGCCTTTTGGGTCAGAGGCACCAGATTTAAAACTCACAGCTTAGTGCAGAGTTCGTCGGTAGGAACCGAAGAGCCATTTCCCACATGAGTAACCTTTGGATGAAGTAAATGTGCAATTCCTAGAAATCAAAGCAGTAACTAAAGACTTGTCTTCGCCACTTCCAGCCTGATTGACTTGAGCCTGGTACTAATAGCAGTCTCAAAGCCTGAAGCTGTTACTATCGAAGGCAAGAGTGTTGGTAATGCATAATTTTGTCTGTACCCACATATGTTACAGAAATAACCTCATAATATAATCAACAACATATATATCATGTGCCTTAATGTACTAATGTTAGGTGGAGCACCCACACGGTATTATTGAAGGTGATAAGAAGACAACAAACTTATATGTATTTGTGCTCTGATTTTAACATGCCAAATTGTAGAAATCATTCACATTTATATCTATGTAATTTGATGTATACAGCCAGATTGAAACTTCATATATTCATGTTTGATAAATGAACCTTTACCCTTATTCATAATTACAAGATGTACCTATAATCATGCATCTCGAATGTGCATTGACTGTTTAATTAAGCTAGCATAACCAAAAGCATCAAGCATTTTAATTTTCGTGTTTAACCTTTAAAGTGGAGTTTTGCTTGTGACGCAATATTCTTTCCTTTGCAAGTGCATTTGTGTGATTCTACAGTTAGTGAAAGGCATATTATGTATTGGAGATAGTGAGGTATGGGGAAGATACTTTGGCAAGGACGAGGAAGTGCTAACTAACTAAAAAGAAAAGACCCCTCTTTGTTTATCATTTGTCTGGAGATGTCCTAAGTCATCGTGATGTTTAATCTGTGGGACGAGAGACCTGAAGGGAGTTGGCAATTTCAAAAGCAAGGAAGATGGAAAACTACTGGTCTCGATGATGTGATTTTCTTGAAGGTTCTTTGTGTTTAACTGGTATCCACATAGTCAGGCAAGTGCAGATTCACTTGAGACTAGAAGGGGTACAGACATCTCTACCCTTATTCCTTTGTGTGGCTTTCTGCTATTCAACATATCTCTAGCAGAACTTCTATGGAGGTCTCTGCTGTGCTGACACTTTCCTACTTCCTGGGCATCTATTGGGATTTCTCTTCATTCAGTATATTTAGATCAACGTAGGTCTACCCAACGATTAGACAAGAGGTCAAAAACATATATACAGATCATCAGATTTCATTTCTCATTTTTTGCATTGCCTCGATGGAAATTCTTGTATGCCTTGTGCTTGTGCTATTTAAGTTCATTTCATTAGACGCTTTACTTATATTTTGGTGAATTTGTACTTATATGGTATGTTTTTGAGATTCATTTATCTCCTTTAACTATAATAAACTTTTGCACTTTTTTTATTGTCTCCTGGTATTTGATATGTGGCCAACTGGATTGCACTGCAACTTACATTTTTAGATTGAGTCTAATCCTCCTTTACCCCTGAAGCATCCTAAGAAGGCCCATTGCAAGAAGGGAAGTAGGAACAAGGGCTGAGAGATCCATCAGTTGCTTCTAAACAGGCAAAAAGTCTATGATTGGCTAATCCTGGAGCTCCTATAATGGAGTATTTCTATTCTTGCAAATAGGCTGAACAGAGGGCTTTGAGTGGAACTGGTTAGAGGCACCAGAACAAGATAGTGATGCATCAAGTAGAATAGCTCTTCTGATGGTGCTTTTATGTGCTGCTTTTGGCTTGGAGTACTTGCCAATTCTTTTTTGTAAAAATGTGTAACCCTCATCCTTTTGCCTTAGCTAATAGGAGATTGCACTTCCTAAATTAGGGAATCAATTTCTTTAAAGGTTCAAATTTCAGCTACATGTTAGATCATGTCACAGGGTCATTGGAACCCTGTTCTCACCAAAAAGCCAGAGGGGCCATTGGGGAAGTACCCCGGGGGTACTTGGGAGTGCAAACCACCAGATTTGAAAAGTCATGATGACGTTTATAATGGGGAAGTGAACACAAAGGCGTGCATGAGGAGGAGAAAAACGTAGGTGTGGAAAGAGGAGGAGGAGAGCGAACGGACGCCAAAAAATGACAGTGGCGAGAACAAGAGAGACAAGTGCAGCCGGAAGAAGCCACAAGACGACATCCGCAACAGAAAAATGGGAAGAGAAAGAGTCAGAGAGTAAGGATATATGAGAGTACACACACAAGTAAAGGAGAACATCCAAACGATATGGGAAGATGTTTCAATACACCATGAGGAAGCTCAAAAGCAGCAAAAAAAACATTATTGTGTAGGAACGAAACTTAGATCATTAACATCTGGGGAAAAAGTCCTGATTCTCTTGCCTAGGTCCGACAATAAATTACTAGCAAAATGGGAAGGACCCTATGAAGTCCTAGAAAAAGTAAGTCCTGTTACTTATCGCGTGTTATTATCCAACTCCCCAAAAAAATTACAGATATACCATGTTAACTTGCTAAGAAGGCAGGTAGAAGGAGATATACCGAAAACACCCATCGAATCTGTCTTACTGGTAAACAAAATAAGACCTTTAGAGATAACATTATGTCCCCCACCTACTGAAACACCTGTATCACTACCTAATATAAACCCAGATCTAACACCAGAGAAGAAGAATCAGCTAACCTGGTTGTATGAAAACATGGTGACCTGTTTTCAATGAGTCCAGGAAGGACTTCACTAATAGAACATAACATCATTACAAAGGAAGGATGTATAGTTCGTCTAAAACCATATCGAATTCCCGAATCCCGAAGAGTTCTAGTAGAACAAGAAGTTTGAAATATGTTAAACAATGGAATCATTGAACCATCCAACAGCCCATGGTGTTACCCCATCGTCCTAGTCCCGAAACCAAATGGGACAGTCTGCTTTTGTGTTGACTTTAAACAGTTAAATGCCCTTTCTGATTTTGATAGTTACCCATACCCAGAGTAGATGAGTTAATAGAATGATTAGGGACAGCCCGTTATATGTCTACCCTAGATCTCACCAAAAGGTATTGGCAAATTCCCTTGAACCCACAAGTAAGGGAAAAACTGCTTTTTCTACCCCCTCCAGTCCCTACCAATTTACAGTATTACCTTTCAGACTACATAGCGCTCCAGCAACCTTCCAAAGACTAATGGACAGATTATTGAGGCCTCATACAGAATACGCTGCTGCATATTTAGATGATATTGTTATCCACAGTGAAACATGGGATAAACACCTGGTACATTTGTCTAAAATATTCCACACTCTACGGGAAGCCAGGCTAACTTCCAATGCCGAGAAATGAAAGTTAGCAAGGGAATCCATCTCATATCTTGGTTATAATATAGAAAAAGGCCATATTCAATGCAAAATCGACAAGGACAAAGCCATCAAAAACCTACCGATACCACAATAAAAAAAAGTACATTCCTTTTTGGGCTTAATCGGCTACTACTGTTGTTTTATCCACAATTTTTCCACATTGGCAACTCCGCTGACTAATCTTCTAAAGAAAGGGCAGCCAAACAAAATTAGAGAATCGAAGGGTATGGAGAGAGATAGCTATGAAACACTAAAAACTTTTCTGACATGTAAACCTGTTTTCCGTTGTCCAGACTTCCAAAAACCCTTCATACTACAAACCAATGCTTCTGGGGTTGGATTACGAGCTGTTCTATCGCAAAAAGATGAGGAGGGTGTAGTACATCCGATAGTGTTCATTAGTTGGAAGTTATTACCAAGAGAAACCCACTATCCTGTCATTGAAAAAGAATGCCTTGCCATAAAATGGGCCATAGAGAATTTACAATATTATTTGTTGGTGCACCCATTTACCCTGATTACTGATCATGTTCCTTTTACCTGGCTATCCTGCCATAAGGATACATACGCAAGGGTGCTTCGTTGGTTTCTGGCTTTGCAACCTTTTGTGTTTCAGGTGCAACACTGTGCAGGCTCCCTCATGACACCTGCGGATTATCTATCCAGACATCTCATACGACAAGGGCCCTACCAGCCCTGTTCTATGGGGTGTCGAATGTAACAGGGTCATCGGAAACCTGTTCTCACCAAAAACCCTGGGGCTGTTGGGGAAGTACCCCGGGGGTACCAGGTAGTACAAACCACTGGAATTGAAAAGTCATGATGATGTTTATAATGGGGAAGTGAACGCGCGAAGCACACGCAAGGAGGAGAAAAACCGAGATGAGGCTAGAGGAGGAGGAGGAGGACGACGAATGGACGCCAAAAAAGGATGCTGGGGGGAACAAGAGAAACGAGTGCAGCTGGAAGAAGCCACAAGATGACGTCCGCGACAGAAGACTCGCGAAAGACAAAAAAAAACACCAGGTCCCCGGAGGGACGTGGTTCTATGAGGTGCATCCCCATATACGGGGTTTTGGTGCCTTTGTGAAAGTAATTAAAGAGGAGGTTCACGCCGGAAAAACAAATCGGATGAATAGCCTCAACTATAGCATTGGCTTTAATGAACAACAAGGGGAAACAGTCTAAAGTTCTACTATCGCAGAAAACGGGGACACTTTCATGATTGAACTGTGCTAAAGGCTATTTTCACCCATTTTTTTTTTTTTTTTTTTTTTCTCTTTCAATTTTACTGGATCCATTCTACATGTGTGAATCACCACCAGCTCTATTGAAACACATAAATAGAAATAGAGACTCACGAAAGGTGTATGTATCTGGCACTATCCTCACAAACCCCTCCCTATAATTATAAAATAAGAGAAGAAAAGAAAACCCCAAAACTTACCTCCATATTATATTTTGTGTTTCTTTCCTTTTCATGACTGGCGACAATATCTGGTCTGGACTCACAAAGTACCTAGAGGGAAACAAGAAAGGAACAGGATATATTGGAAAATCTAAAAGGACTAAAACAAGGAGAGTAACTGGAGAATAATGACGAATGTTTAAAGACATATAAGAGACTGGGAAACAGAAAAGAGTAATAAAAGACAACTCTTCTTTTACTCCATTTGTGATTTTTCAAACAAGGGAAGACCTTATTTACCAAACAAACCTGGTACAGATCACGTTTTCAATTGAGACTCAACTGTGAGTGGTTCAGCAGCTTTCCTTTTTCCTGTGTTACAGCCAGGCTTTCAAGGCAAAACACACATGTATTAAAGGTACACAGCCACTGTTCTTGGGGTGCAAATAAAGTCAACTCCCACAGAAACACTGCTTAGGCACAACTAGGGCGGTCTGCTGTTTTGAAAGAATTGCAGGATAACCAGTTTCCTGAAAGGCATTAAGCCGGATGCCCCGGGAATTGGAGAACTCTTCTCTAGATAAAATATTTTGCATATGGGCCACAGAGGCATTTGTCCCCAGCATGGACTCATAGATTTGTGCCCCCCTTGTGGCCAGAAACTCAATTGAGACAATGGGGGTCATTCCAACCTTGGCGGTCGGGGTTAAAGCGGCGGCTAAACCGCCAACAGTCTGGCGGTAAAAAAAATGGAATTCCGACCCTGGCGGAAACCGCCAACAGAGACCGCCAATTCAACACACCGCCCGCCACAGCGGGACAAACAAACAGCGCGGCGGTAACCGCCAACAGACAGGCGAAAGTCAATGTACCGCCCACCCCATCACAACCTACCAATCCGCCACCTTTTCCGATAAAAACACGGCGGAAACAGCCATTTCTAACGGAAAACGCTCACCTCCATACACCCCACGAGGAATCTGGACAGCATGGAACCCGAACTCCATATCCTCCCAGCGATTGTCTTCCTGCTCCTCTACCAGGAGCACGAACGCCGGCGCAGAAGACAACGGTGAGTACTGCACCTACGACACAGGGGAGGGGGAGGGAAAAAATTACGGGGACACACATACGTGACACACCCACCCCCACCCTCACCCACTACAACACACACATCAATGCATAGCAATAACTCAGAGTTACACCCCCAAACCCCCCCGGAAGAATGCAAAGACAAAAGGAAATGATTCTAAACATTGAAATATATTGTATCACTGGCTTAAAAATATATCACACATCTAAAACCTTTATATACATACATTTTAAAGTCCGATCATTGTAGCAGGCATTGTTCGTGGACCACTGGGCCCAAATAACATGGGCAAAGCCCACACAGGATACCTGACTCCAATGGAGAGAACACTGCAGGGGCATAAGATAGCAAAACTACAGGCACCTCAGGGGGAAGGGAAGGGGGGGCACCTCAGCCAGATGAGTCCACGACGCCAGATCCACGAGGGGCCTCCATGGCCACTGTTCCATCCTGGGGAGTGCAAAGCCACAGTCTCTCAAGTCTCTACATTGGGTGGTTTGCCCACTGTTACATCCTGGGGAGTGCAAAGCCACAGTCTCTCAAGTCTCTCCAGTGGCTGGGTTGCCCACTGTTACATCCTGGGGAGTGCAAAGCCACAGTCTCACAAGTGGATAACAGTCTCCACTGGTTCTGGAGGGGGACTGGTGCCCAGAGTGCTTCGTGCAGCCCTGCCAGACACAGAGGCGGGCCTGCCCCTTCCGCCAATGGGCCAGCGGTGCTTGAGACGGCGGTGCCCTGTTCAGCGGTGCTTGAGACGGTGGTGCCCAGTTCAGCGGTGCTTAAGATGAAGGGCCCAGTTCAGCGGTGCTTGAGATGGCGGTGCCTTGTTCAGCGGTGCTTGAGATGAAGGGCCCAGTTCAGCAGTGCTTGAGATGAAGGGCCCTGTTCAGCTGTGCTTGTGATGAAGGGCCCAGTTCAGCGGTGCTTGAGATGAAGGGCCCAGTTCAGCGGTGCTTGAGATGAAGGGCCCAGTTCAGCGGTGCTTGAGACGGCGGTGCCCTGTTCAGCGGTGCTTGAGATGAAGGGCCCAGTTCAGCGGTGCTTGAGATGAAGGGCCCTATTCAGCAGTGCTTGAGATGAAGGGCCCACTTCAGCGGTGCTTGAGATGAAGGGCCCAGTTCAGCGGTGCTTGAGACGGCGGTGCCCTGTTCAGCGGTGCTTGAGATGAAGGGCCTAGTTCAGCGGTGCTTGAGATGAAGGGCCCAGTTCAGCGGTGCTTGAGATGAAGGGCCCAGTTCAGCGGTGCTTGAGATGAAGGGCCCAATTCAGCAGTGCTTGAGACGGCGGTGCCCTGTTCGCGGTGCTTGAGACGGCGGTGCCCTGTTCAGCTGTGCTTGAGACGGCGGTGTGGCCAGTTCAGCGGTGCTTGAGACGGCGGTGCCCTGTTCAGCGGTGCTTGAGATGAAGGGCCCAGTTCAGTGGTGCTTGAGATGAAGGGCCCTGTTCAGCGGTGCTTGAGATGAAGGGCCCTGTTCAGCGGTGCTTGAGATGAAGGGCCCAGTTCAGCGGTGCTTGAGATGAAGGGCCCAGTTCAGCGGTGCTTGAGACGGCGGTGCCCTGTTCGCGGTACTTGAGACGGCGGTGCCCTGTTCAGCGGTGCTTGAGATGAAGGGCCCAGTTCAGCGGTGCTTGAGACGGCGGTGCCCAGTTCAGCGGTGCTTGAGATGGCGGTGCCCTGTTCAGCGGTGCTTGAGATGAAGGGCCCAGTTCAGCGGTGCTTGAGATGAAGGGCCCAGTTCAGCGGTGCTTGAAATGAAGGGCCCAGTTCAGCGGTGCTTGAGACGGTGGTGCCCAGTTCAGCGGTGATTGAGACGGCGGTGCCCTGTTCAGCGGTGCTTGAGATGAAGGGCCCAGTTCAGCGGTGCTTGAGATGAAGGGCCCAGTTCAGCGGTGCTTGAGATGAAGGGCCCTGTTCAGCGGTGCTTGAGATGAAGGGACCAGTTCAGCGGTGCTTGAGATGAAGGGCCCAGTTCAGCGGTGCTTGAGACGGCGGTGCCCTGTTCAGCGGTGCTTGAGACGGCGGTGCCCTGTTCAGCGGTGCTTGAGATGAAGGGCCCAGTTCAGCGGTGCTTGAGATGAAGGGCCCTGTTCAGCGGTGCTTGAGATGAAGGGCCCAGTTCAGCGGTGTTTGAGATGAAGGGCCCAGTTCAGCGGTGCTTGAGACGGCAGTGCCCTGTTCAGCGGTGCTTGAGACGGCGGTGCCCTGTTCAGCGGTGCTTGAGATGAAGGGCCCAGTTCAGCGGTGCTTGAGATGGCGGTGCCCTGTTCAGCGGTGCTTGAGACGGCGGTGCCCTGTTCAGCGGTGCTTGAGATGAAGGGCCCAGTTCAGCGGTGCTTGAGATGAAGGGCCCTGTTCAGCGGTGCTTGAGATGAAGGGCCCAGTTCAGCGGTGCTTGAGATGAAGGGCCCAGTTCAGCGGTGCTTGAGACGGCGGTGCCCTGTTCAGCGGTGCTTGAGACGGAGGTGCCCTGTTCAGCGGTGCTTGAGATGAAGGGCCCAGTTCAGCGGTGCTTGAGAGGAAGGGCCCAGTTCAGCGGTGCTTGAGACGGCGGTTCCCTGTTCAGCGGTGCTTGAGATGAAGGGCCCAGTTCAGCGGTGCTTGAGATGAAGGGCCCTGTTCAGCGGTGCTTGAGACAGCGGTGTGGCCAGTTCAGCGGTGCTTGAGATGGCGGTACCCTGTTCAGCGGTGCTTGAGATGAAGGGCCCAGTTCAGCGGAGCTTGAGATGAAGGGCCCTGTTCAGCGGTGCTTGAGATGAAGGGCCCTGTTCAGCGGTGCTTGAGATGAAGGGCCCAGTTCAGCGGTGCTTGAGATGAAGGGCCCAGTTCAGCGCAGTTCAGCGGTGCTTGAGACGGCGGTGCATTGTTCAGCGGTGCTTGAGACGGCGGTGCCCTGTTCAGCGGTGCTTTGGATGAAGGTCCCAGTTCAGCGGTGCTTGAGACGGCGGTGCCCAGTTCAGCGGTGCTTGAGATGAAGGGCCCAGTTCAGCGGTGCTTGAGACGGTGGTGCCCAGTTCAGCGGTGCTTGAGATGAAGGGCCCATTTCAGCGGTGCTTGAGATGAAGGGCCCTGTCCGGCGGTGCTTGAGATGAAGGGCCCAGTTCAGCGGTGCTTGAGATGAAGGGCCCAGTTCAGCGGTGCTTGAGATGAAGGGCCCAGTTCAGCGGTGCTTGAGGTGAAGGGCCCAGTTCAGCGGTGCTTGAGAGGGCGGTGCCCTGTTCAGCGGTGCTTGAGACGGCGGTGTCCAGTTCAGCGGTGCTTGAGATGAAGGGCCCAGTTCAGCGGTGTTTGAGACGGCGGTGCCCTGTTCAGCGGTGCTTGAGACGGCGGTGCCCAGTTCAGCGGTGCTTGAGATGAAGGGCCCAGTTCAGCGGTGCTTGAGACGGCGGTGACCTGTTCAGCGGTGCTTGAGATGAATGGCCCAGTTCAGCGGTGCTTGAGATGAAGGGCCCTGCTCAGCGGTGCTTGAGATGAAGGGCCCAGTTCAGCGGTGCTTGAGATAAAGGGCCCAGTTCAGCGGTGCTTGAGACGGCGGTGCCCTGTTCAGCGGTGCTTGAGACGGCGGTGCCCTGTTCAGCGGTGCTTGAGACGGCGGTGACCAGTTCAGCGGTGCTTGAGATGAAGAGCCCAGTTCAGCAGTGCTTGAGACGGCGGTGCCCTGTTCAGCGGTGCTTGAGATGAATTTCCCAGTTCAGCGGTGTTTGAGATGAAGGGCCCTGTTCAGCGGTGCTTGAGATGAAGGGCCCAATTCAGCGGTGCTTGAGATGAAGGGCCCAGTTCAGCGGTGCTTGAGACGGTGGTGCCCTGTTCAGCGGTGCTTGAGATGAAGGGCCCAGTTCAGCGGTGCTTGAGACGGCGGTGCACTGTTCAGCGGTCCTTGAGACGGCGGTGCCCTGTTCAGCGGTGCTTGAGATGAAGGGCCCAGTTCAGCGGTGCTTGAGATGAAGGGCCCAGTTCAGCGGTGCTTGAGATTAAGGGCCCAGTTCAGCGGTGCTTGAGACGGCGGTGCCCTGTTCAGCGGTGCTTGAGACGGCGGTGCCCTGTTCAGCAGTGCTTGAGACGGCGGTGCCCAGTTCAGCGGTGCTTGAGACGGCGGTGCCCTGTTCAGCGGTGCTAGAGATGAAGGGCCCAGTTCACCGGTGCTTGAGATGAAGGGCCCAGTTCAGCGGTGCTTGAGATGAAGGGCCCAGTTCAGCGGTGCTTGAGATGAAGGGCCAAGTTCAGCTTTGCTTGAGATGAAGGGCCCAGTTCAGCGGTGCTTGAGATGAAGGGCCCAGTTCAGCGGTGCTTGAGACGGTGGTGCCCTGTTCAGTGGTGCTTGAGATGGCGGTGCCCTGTTCAGCGGTGCTTGAGATGAAGGGCCCAGTTCAGCGGTGCTTGAGACGGTGGTGCCCTGTTCGGCGGTGCTTGAGACGGTGGTGCCCTGTTCAGCGGTGCTTGAGACGGCGGTACCCAGTCAGCAGTGCTTGAGACGGCGGTGCCCAGTGCAGCAGTGCTTGAGATGAAGGGCCCAGTTCAGCGGTGCTTGAGACGGCGGTGCCCTGTTCAGCGGTGCTTGAGACGGCGGTGCCCTGTTCAGCGGTGCTTGAGAAGAAGGGCCCTGTTCAGCGGTGCTTGAGACGGCGGTGCCCAGTTCAGCAGTGCTTGAGACAGCGGTGCCCTGTTCAGCGGTGCTTGAGATGAAGGTCCCAGTTCAGTGGTGCTTGAGATGAAGAGCCCAGTTCAGCGGTGCTTGAGATGAAGGGCCCAGTTCATCGGTGATTGAGATGGCGGTGCCCTGTTCAGCGGTGCTTGAGACGGCGGTGCCCTGTTCAGCGGTGCTTGAGACGGCAGTGCCCAGTTCATCGGTGCTTGAGACGGCGGTGCCCAGTGCAGCGGTGCATCGGATGAGTGTCCAGCTCAGCGGATCCGGCCATGGCATGGAGGTCATTCGCCACCTGACCTGTGGCTGGCGGTGCCTTCCTGCCCATCTGTCGTGTGGCTGTCGGGGCCCTCCTGGGCTGCAGTACCGGGCCTGTGGGTGTCCTCCTGCCCACCTGGGATGGGGCTTGCGGGGCCCTCCTGGGCTGCAGTACCAGGCCTGTGGTGTCCTCCTGCCCACCTGGGATGGGGCTGGCGGGGCCCTCCTGGCCAGCTGGGCTGCTGGCGGACTTGTCGGGCGTGCTGCCCTTCACAGCCTTCCCTGTTCGCCTGTGGCCCTTCCCGACCTTTGGCGGTGTGCCAGGTGGCACCACACTTCCTGCCGGAGCCATGGTAGGGATTTTGGTCCCTGGTGTCTTTGGCCTCTCGCGCCGGCCACTGACAATCTTCGGATGTTTTACCGATGGTGGGCTGGCCGTGCCTTGGCTCCTTACTGAACTGGCTGCCCTTGAGGGTGGGGGACACCACAGTCCATGGCACACTGTCATTACAGGTCCCGCTTTTGTGGTGGCTGAGGTGCTGACTGGAGTCCTATGAGATGGACGGGGTGGGGGAGTTGTTGGAAAGAGGTCAAGTTTGGAAAGGAAAAGCAATTTAGGAACAGAGGGATGGGTAGGTGTAGTGGGTATGGGAGTGAAGGAAGAGGTTGTGGTTGTAGAAGTCTTTAGTCTGGTGTCTTTGGGTGCAGGTGCTTGGGCTGGATGCTGTTGTGAGGTGGATGGCTGTTGGGTGGGTGGCTGCCTGCGTTTGTGTAGCTTGGAAGAGGGGGTCGCAGACACAGTAGGAGAGGACACAGGGGACGTGTAAATTTTAGTGGGGGTGGTGACTGCACGTGTGCGGGGGGTTCTGGTGGGTGTGCTGGTGATGGACGTAGTGGCTGAAGATGTTGTGCATGCAGGTGTGAGTTGAGACGTGACAGGGAGGGAGGAGGGAGATGAGGAGGATGGGGACACAGTGGAGGCAGTGGGTGTTGGTATGTCTGTATGTGGATGTTGCTTGTGTGAATACTTGTGTGATGTGTGGTGCTTATGTCTGGATGAGCTTCCTTTGGGTGTTGAGGTGTGTGCAGGCTGGTCTGATGGTGTGTCTGGGATAGGCAGAGGTACAGGTGATAGGGTATGGGTGGAGGAAGTTGGAGGGGGGAGGCTAGAGACAGGGACAATTGCTGCCATCAGTGCTGAGGCCAGAGTGTTGAACGATCGCTGATGGGCAGCCTGACCAGAATGAATGCCCTCCAGGTATGCATTACTCTGGTGCACCTCCCTTTCTACACCCTGGATGGCATTCAAAAGGGTAGACTGTCCAACAATGAGCGCCCTCAGGAGGTCAATGACCTCCTCACTGAGGGCAGCAGGGGTGACAGGGGCAGGGCCTGAGGTGCCTGGGGCGAAGGAGATGCCCTCCTTCCTGGGTGAGCGGGCACGGGCCAAACGCTGAGGGGCTGCTGGGAGGGCGGTGCTGGTGCGCTGGGTGGCGGCTGTACCTGTTGGTGCGGGGGGCACGGATGTTGCCGCCACCACAAGGGAGCTCCCTTCAGAGGACGAGTCCGTGTCACTAATGTCTGCACGAGTCCCCGCTGTGGAGCTCCCCTCGCCCTCCGTCCCACTGGTGTATTCGGAATCCGTTGCATTGCCCTCCAGGGCCATGTGGGATGCAGCTCCCTCGTGCTCCGATGCCACTTCACCTCCGACTGATGATGCTAATGTACACATGAACAGGAAGACCACAAAAAGGGGGGGGGGAAATAAAGACATGTTGAGTGCATGTATTGGCGACAGCGTTGGCGGAGAGGACAGACACAGAAGCCCCCTGCACTACGCCGCGCACTTGGGGTCCACTACTCAATCCGTGGGACATGGCCTACAAGCCTATGGACGACAACTGCACACATAGATGACACAGGGCCATGGATAACTGTACTTGGCACCCTACAGAGGTGGGGGGCGGGGGCACAGGGCCATGCCTTACGGAGGGGCCTACCCTACAGAAATCGCCCTGGCCTAGGGATACCCACAGCCCTCCTCCCCCACCCAGACACCTCCACTACACGCAAAGTCAGCAGAATGAGGTTGTACTCACCCCCTTGTGTCTGCTGTGATGTCCTCACGCACCCATCCAAATCGGGGTAGGCCACCGCCAGGATCCGGGACATCAGGGGGGTCAAAGTACGCCTGGCACCCCTCCCAAGTTGGGAGGCCATCCCCAGCTGAGCCTCCGCCGTCTTCCTGCTCCAGTGTCGGATGTCCTCCCATCTCTTCCGGCAGTGGGTGCCCCGTCTGTGGTGGACCCCCAGGGCTTGGACGTCCCTGGCGATGGCACGCCAAATGTCTATCTTCTGGTGGGCACTGACCTATGTGAAATGTACAGGGGGAGAAAAAGAGTCATCACCTTCTGCACCCTCAATGTGAGTGGCCCTCCATCCCTACCCTTGCCATGTGGCACATCCTGTCATCCGTCGTCTGATGCATGCCTCATTCGCTCCCCTCCCCACCATCTTTCATCCACCCGACTCAACACAGGCATTGGCCACAAAGCATGGTCCCAGTGAACTTACCTGTTGGTCTGGAGGACCGTAGAGTAGCGCATACTGGGGGAGGACCCCATCCACGAGTTTCTCCAATTCCTGAGCAGTGAAGGAAGGGGCCCTTTCCCCAGTCGCATGAGCCATTGTCTCTTCCAGACCGAGGTCACAGCATCACTTGCAGTGTAGGTCCTGTCCTGTCGAAGATCAGGTATCGAGTGATTAAGCAGATAGAAAATGGCGGTCACGCCCACGGCGGTGCGTACCGCGGCGGTGCGTACCGCGGCGGTGCGTACCGCGACCGCCGGCGCACATCGTCATTGGCTCCTGAGACCCATAGGGTTCAATGTTAACCAATGCTGCTTTGCGCCGCGGTCTTCGACCGCCTACCGCCACGGTGTGCCAGCGCATTGACCTCACATCCCATTGTCACACTTCACAGGTCAGGCAGCCACCATTTCAAGGGCCCACATGGCTTACTTTTAACTGCGTCACACATACCTAGGCCTTGCATCAACACTCCTACAAACCATTCAATGCATTGGGAATTTTGTTTTGTGCAAACTGTGGTTACGTACCTGTGGGCTGATTGACTCTGTGCTCGCTGTTGTCCTACATAGGCACCGTCCGCTGGGACGTGCGAGGAGATGGAGGAATGGACAATGGAGGAAAGACATGTCATACTGACATACAGGCTTGACCGAGCCACTATTCAGGAACTGTGTGCCCAGCTGGAGCCAGACCTGATGTCACCCATCCGCCAACCCACAGGGATCCCACCTCTAGTGCAGGTGCTGTCAGTACTCAATTTCTTTGCAAGTGGGTCATTTCAAACAACAGTGGCCATATCATCAGGGATGTCCCAGCCTATGTTTTCCAAGGTGTTATCCAGAGTGTTGTCTGCCCTTCTGAAATACATGCAGAGCTACATTGTTTTCCCTGAGGTGGAGGATTTGCCTACAGTGAAAGGTGATTTCTATGCCCTTGGACATATCCCCAACATCATAGGTGCCATCGATGGGACACATGTGGCTTTAGTACCCCCCAGCAGGAGTGAACAAGTGTACAGAAACAGAAAGAGTTATCATTTGATGAATGTACAGATGGTGTGTTTGGCAGACCAGTACATCTCCCATGTTAATGCCAAGTTCCCTGGCTCTGTGCATGATGCCTACATCATGCGGAATAGCAGCATCCCTTACGTGATGGGTCAACTCCAGAAGCACCGTGTGTGGCTAATTGGTGACTCTGGTTACCCCAACCTGTCCTGGCTACTGACCCCAGTGAGGAATCCCCGGACAAGGGCAGAGGAACGGTACAATGAGGCCCATGGGAGAACTAGGAGGGTGATCGAGCGGACCTTCGGCCTTCTGAAGGCCAGGTTCCGCTGCCTCCATATGACAGGTGGATCCCTATTGTACTCACCAAAGAAGGTGTGCCAGATCATCGTGGCCTGCTGTATGCTTCACAACCTGGCTTTGCGACGCCAGGTGCCTTTTCTGCAGGAGGATGGTCCAGATGGTGGTGTTGTAGCAGCTGTGGAGCCTGTGGAGAGTGAAGAAGAGGAAGCCAAAGAGGACGACATAGACAACAGGAACACAGTAATACAGCAGTATTTTCAATGACACACAGGTAAGAGTCCAACCCGTCATATTACATATACTTAACCCCTACTACCTCTCTACTGTCTGACCTTTTCCCCCTGTGTATGGTAACTGAGTTGTGACTTTCCCTTCCAATTTCAGAGATGTGGGCCATACTGCGTGACATCTGCTTTGTTTCCCCATGGACTACAGCTGTGTGACAGTGGTATGTTGGCATCACAATGTAAATATGCATTTTGAGACGGTAATGTCTAATACATTAGTACAAAATCACAGCCAGACTCCTGATTGTTTTGACAAATAACTGTTCATTTCAGTGTCCTATATTGGTGGGTGGT
The DNA here is from genome assembly GCF_031143425.1 of Pleurodeles waltl. NCBI lineage: Eukaryota > Metazoa > Chordata > Amphibia > Caudata > Salamandridae > Pleurodeles > Pleurodeles waltl. The sequence continues at coordinate 491,835,587 of NC_090442.1, read as the reverse complement.
TGCAAGTCGGTGAGGGGTGATGGTGGAGGATTGTCCATTGCAGAGTCCAGACTATTAGTCTCACAGGTGCAATGTCCAAATGCCTGTGGAAAGTGGAGCATGGGCAGTATAAGAATGGATAGGGTGTCAATGTGGGACAGTGGGATGACAATCAGGGAGGTATCCTTTCCTGGCGGAGGTCTTGGCATCTTACTCTGTCTTCTTCCTGGATCTCAGGGCCCGCTTGCGGGGTGGTTCTCCTTCTGCAGGGGGTGGGGTGCTGGTGGCCTGTTGGTCCTGTGGCGGGTCCTCCTGTCCACTAGCGCCGGCGGAGGTGGTAGGCAGTTCTTGGTCCATGCTAGTGTCAGGGGCCCTTTGTCCTGCCACAGTGTCCCGCAATGTGGTGACTACCTGATTCAGAGCCCCTACAATGGTGACCAGGGTGGAACTGATGTTTCGTAGTTCCTCCCTGAACCCCAAATACTGTTCCTCCTGCAGAAGCTGGATCTCCTGAAACCTGGCCAGGTCCGTCGCCATCGTCTCCTGGGAGTGGTGGTAGGCTCCCATGATGGAGGAGAGGGCCTCGTGGAGAGTGGGTTCCCTGGGCCTGTCCCCCCCCTGTCGCACAGCAGCCCTCCCAGTTCGCCTGTTTCCCTGTGCCTCTGTCCCCTGGACCGTGTGCCCACTACCACTGCCCCCAGGTCCTTGTTGTTGGGGTGGGGGGTTAACCTGGGTGCCCTGTAGTGATGGACACACCGCTGATTGACGTGTCCTGTGGACTGAGGGATGGGCCCGCTGGGTGGGTGGGTGCTGTGCTGGTGTTGCCAGAGGGGGAAAGGTCTGCTATGGGCTGTGGCTGTCTGAGGGGAACCGACTGTCCCGAGGTCCCTGATGGGCCGGGCTGGTCATCTAGATCCAGGTCGACAGAGGTGCTGTCCTCACTGTGGGCCTCTTCTGGGGGTGGAGTGGACATTTGTGGACCCTCCTGCGCGGTGACGTGGCGTTCGGGTCCTGCAGGGGTATAAAAGTATGGTTATTGCATTTGTGTGTGCCATAGCGTGTAATGGGTGGGTGCCCTTGTACCCCAGTGCTGGCATTCCCGTGTGGGGGCTTTTGTGACGGTGATTTGGTGGGGGATGGGTATGTGCAGTGGGCATGCTTTGGTGATGGGTGTCCATGCTTTGTGGTCGCATGCAGGGCTTGGTGTTGGGATGGGTGGGCTGTGATGTGGAGACATTTGCAAGGAGCAGGATGTGATGGGGGTGAGGGTGGGGGTATGAGTTGGCATGCTGGTGGGGTGGGGGGGATGAAGTAGTGAAGATGAGACTTACCAGAGTCCATTCCTCCGCCTACTCCTGCGAGGCCCTCAGGATGCAGGATCGCCAAGACTTGCTCCTCCCATGTTGTAAATTCTGGGGGAGGAGGTGGTGGTCCGCCGCCAGTCCGCTGCACTGCGATGTTGTGCATGGATACCATTGAACGCACCTTCCCCCGTAGGTCGTTCCACCGCTTCCTGATGTCGTCCCTATTTCTTGGGTGCTGTCCCACAGCGTTGACCCTATCGACTATTGTGCTCCATAGCTCCATCTTCCTGGCAATGGTGGTGTGCTGCACCTGTGTCCCGAAGAGCTGTGGCTCTACCCGTACAATTTCCTCCACCATGACCCTGAGTTCATCCTCAGAGAACCTGGGGTGTCTTTGCGGTGCCATGGGGTGGGTGATGTGTAGGGTGGATTGTGTGGTGATGTGTATTGGTGTGTTGTGTGAAGTGCGTGGAAATATTGCTGGGTGAAAGTAAAATGCACGTCTGGGTGCTCAGTTCTCTTTTTCTCAGTGCGTGGTCCCGATTCTGTAGAAGTTGGGGTTTGTGGGTGATGTGGGTATGTGTTTTATATTGTATTGGGTGTGTGGGAGTGGTGTGTGTATGTGTATCAGGTGCGTGTTTTTCGATTTGTCCAATGTGGATGTGTTTTGTAAAAATGTGTGTATTTTGAGCGCGGCGGTGTGTACCGCCAATGGATTACCGTGGTTGAAATACCGCCGCGTGGATTCGTGGGTCGTGATAGTGTGGGCGTATTTCTGTTGGCGTGACGGTGGAGGTTTGGTCATCACCAGTTTCTCGCTGGCCTTTGGTGTGGCGGACTTTTGTGGATGTCTGCATTTTGGCGGTTTGCCTGTTGTGGGTCAGAATGACCGTGGCGGTTTACCGCGGCCGCAGCGGTATGTTGGCGGTCTTCTGACAGCGGTAAGCGGCTTTTACCGCCAAGGTTGGAATGACCACCAATGTCTTTTTATTTCTAAAAGCCGGGCTTTCTCTAACATTAAAATATTTCAGGAAATCATGAGGACCTTTCATATGATATTTCGGGATGAACAACAATTTGACATTGGGATGCTGCACAGTTCCTTGCTTAGTAGTTCCTTGCCTTATAATAGGCCAGGAGAATCCTGAATGAGATCAAACCATTGTAACCACTGGTTCACCGATTGGCTGCTCAACAGATGCTCCAAATTTGGACCCTTTTAGGACAAAAGGTTAGGGAAATGTGGCCCATCTGTTCCCTTGAAGTTGTGACTCAAATGCTTCCTCTGTTAACCTAGGTGCAAAGCCCAGGGGAGTCACCTAGCCAGCCCAAATTCTGCGTACCCCTGACTCTGAGGGAGCCAGGTCTGCCCTCCTTTCCAGATGACTGTCCCTTATGCCAATTTCTTCAGCACTCAGGTCAGTTTGGCTCTCAGAGGTTTCAGCTTGTTTGTCTCCCTGTTGTCTGGATTAGGAACAACATTTGAATTGATAATCTCTATGCGAGCATGTTTATCTGATGATCGGGGCTTTGTGAGCTGATAGGTGCCCCTTCCTTCCTTGAGGGGTGATGGGTCTTCAAACCCCTTTTCATAAACAATGGGTAGAGTTGGTGAATTGCTGAGGAGTAGTTTCTGCTATTTTTGTTCAGTTGCTTCAGGTGGCGTTTCCTTTCTCTTTTACTTAGGGGAGGGGTAGTCTGGTTAGGTCTGGACCGGCCATTCTAGGAGGAGCCTGAGGTGACATTGCTGTAGTAATGGCCAAGTTGTCCTGAGAAGGTGTTCCTGCATGCTCGGTGCTACGACCATTTGTCGAGGGAGAAGCTTCCACGGATAGAGCTTCATTGGCTTTCGAAGCTTGTGTGGTATGTTGTCTCAGCCAAAAATGAACTTTGCCCATAGCCCACTCTAATGTCTTTTACCCCAGTTGAGACAGTCTTGAGAAAGGCTGGAAGTAATGAAAAGTTGTCAAAAATTGAGGAGCAACAGGAAACTGCCTGTGCCAGTTTGGAAGTGGATTGAGCCTGAATATGTTTGTTTAAGTTGTCAAGCTTATTGTTGATCCCAGCAGTAAAAGTAACAAGGGAGTTTGAAGATCGTTTTGAAGATCCAACTTGTCAGAATGATAGTTGAGGGCAGTTACTGTAGACTGAAAAGTCTGCAGGAGCTGTGGCCATGTGGAACACGGTGTGTCTAGATGTGAGTTTGGTCTGGTTTTACTGGGTAAACCAAAACTATGAGGCTCCTCTGGAAAGAACAGCAACAGCTTAAGTAGTGATTGGTCATTCATTTCTGTGCAGACAGCCTTGGGATGGGGATGTTGGTGATGTCAGGCATGAAAAATTTTATTGGGGATAGTAAGATGATGCTTCCCACTGATGCCCGGTTCTGCTGAACATCTAGAAGATTGGAGGGGCATTTTATGCTTGGTTCCAGGATTGGATCTGGCTGATGTTGCACTGTTATGTGTGCAGGGTTGCCTGTTTTGGGGGCCTTGAGAGACTGACCAAATTGACCTTGCAGGTGAAGTGGATGTAATAAACTTGCACACCGAGTTATGGGGGGCCGGGGCTGCATCAGAGGAAAGGTGGCATGAGGTGAGAAAAACAGGGCAGGGACTGGTGACATCAGATGAAAGCTGTGGTAACACACGTATCGCAGGGCTACTGATAAAATAAACCATTGGAGGGGCAGGTGAAAAGCACTATGGGGTGCTTAGGTCAGATAAATTAGGAGAAGCACGTTAGTTCTTGAAGTAGGCCTTCATGCCTTCAACGGTGTTGCCACCATTTGCGCTCTCACATAGTGACGGCGTGACTGCACGGACAGTCGCATGAACAATTATCCTTACTGGACCAGCCTCAGCCAGCACCAAATGTTTATAAGTGGAGGACTCCCTCTCTTGTGATGGATTAGTGAGGTCAACAATCAAAGGTTTCTTAATGAAAAAGTCAAGAAGGGTGGTTGTGCATGAGCCTGTTTGACCTGCCCTGTTCATGGGGCTGGCTGTGCCAGAGAAAGGTGCCGGATTTGAGGCCGGGCCAGAAGGCTAATCTCAAGGTCAAGGGATAGTGGCTCCCCTGTTGAATCAGGATTGTCCAAGCAGATGGCCTTGGTCTTATAGAACTGAGAGTACAGAGGTGCTTGGTCTGGAGCATGAACAGGTGTAATTGCACAACAATGCAGCAGCGCTGAACTGGTTGCAGGGAAGGGCACATCAAAGGGAGCTCACCAGGACCACAAACCATACCTGAACCAAGTCAGGCCCGTTCCATGGCTACCAGCCTCTACCTACTAGAGTAAGGACACCAAGAGTCACTCACATTTTGTTGCCCCTACCCCCAGTCCTTGTGGACCCATGTAGTCTGGTCACGATAAGCGGCAGGCTGGTTGATATGCAGCAGAAATTGAGATGTAAATATAGTACAGATGACATGTTGGTGTGTAAAAGGCAGGCTGCTTATTTGGATACTTGGGTGATTGGGACCTTGGTGCAACTCCTCCTTGGTTGTGTAGCTTCCCTCCTTGTTCCTGCCACCTCCTACCAACACACACCAACACTCCTTGCTCCTCTGCCTCACCACTTGCTGTGGCCACTCCTCAGAACCACTCCACTTCCTGACCTCTCAGTGGCTCATAGGTATGGCTCAAGACTTCAGTCTGAAGGATGAATATGGCCACAAATAGGACTGGGTGCGAGCTGTGGGTGAACTGCGTGCTGTGTGGATGGAACAACAAAAGCCCATTTCAGCTCTCTCATGGGTTGGCAAGATCATCAAGAGCAGCAGGAGTGGGTGAAGGTGAGCCACAAAACCACTTGTATTTTTTTCTCAGGGCACAGATTTGTCTCTGGTCTAACTACACAGAAACACTGTGGCCCTCATTACAAGCCTGGCAGTCGGTGGTAAAGTGGCGGTAAAACCGCCAACAGGCCAGCAGTAAAAAAAATGGAATCATGACCGTGGCGGAAACCGCCAACATAGACAGCCACTTTAACACTCTGACCTCCACGACCGGAACAAACAAACAGCATGGCGGTCACCGCCAACAGACAGGCGGAAGACAATGTACCGCCCACACTATTATGACAGGCCAATCCGCCACCTTTTCCGGGGTGGATTCAACGCGAACAAAAACACAGCAGAAACAGGACTTGGAAGGGAAAACACTCACCTCTACACATTCCACGAGGAACCAGGACGCCATGGAGCCTGAACTCCAAATACTCCCTGCGATTGTCTTCCTGCTCCTCTACCAGGAGCACGACCGATGGCGGCAACGATAAAGGTGAGTACTGCACCTACGACACAGGGGAGGGGGAGGGAAAGAGAGTGACACACACACGCAACACACAACACCCCCATCCCCACCCTCACCTACAACAACACACACACCAATACATACTGAAACATTACATTTACACCCCCAGCCCCCCCTGGAAGAATGCAAGGACAAAAGGAAATGATTGTAACCATTGTAATCAATAAACATCCATTAGTCCAAAATTTATATACACTATAAACAAATATATACACCAAGAATTCAAGTCCATGTACTGCACCTACATAGTCCGTGGACCACTGGGCCCAAAATGCATGGGCGAGGCTGACACAAGATACTCAATCGAAATGGAGAGAACACTGCAGGAGCATCAGATCGAAATAAAACAGGCACCTCAGGAGGAAGGGAAGGGGGGGCACCTCAGCCGGATGAGTGCACGACGCCAACTCCACGAGGGGGCTCCATGCCCATTTAATGTATCCTGTGGAGTGCAAAGCCACAGTCTCTCAAGTCTCTCCAGTGTGTGGGTTGCCCACTGCTTTATCCTTGGGAGTGCAAAGCCACAGTCTCTCAAGTGTCTCCAATGGGTGGTTTACCCACTGCTTTATCCTGGGGAGTGCAAAGCCACAGTCTCTCCAGTGGGTGGTTTTCCCACTGCTTTATCCTGGGGAGTTCAAAGCCACAGTCTCTCAAGTCTCTCCAGTGGGTTGTTTGCCCACTGCTGCATCCTGGGGAGTGCAAAGACACAGTCTCTCAAGCCTCTCCAGTGGGTGGGTTGCCCACTGCTCTATCCTGGGGAGTGCAAAGCCACAGTCTCTCAAGTTTCTCAGTGGGTGGTTTGCCCACTGTTCTATCCTGGGGAGTACAAAGCCACAGTCTCTCAAGTCTCTCCAGTGGGTGGTTTGCCCACTGCTTTATCCTGGGGAGTGCAAAGCCACAGTCTCTCAAGTGGATAACAATCTCCACTGGTTCTGGAGGGGGCTTTGTGCGCAGAGTGCTTGATCCTGCCAAAGACAGAGGTAGTGAATGCCTTTCTCCACTGGTTCTGGAGGGGGCTTTCTGCCCAGAGTGCTTCATCCTGCCAAGGACAGAGGTAGTGAATGTATCCCTCCACTGGTTCCGGAGGGGGCTTTGTGCCCAGAGTGCTTCATCCTGCCAAGGACAGAGGTAATGGATGTATCTCTCCACTAGTTCTGGAGGGGGCTTTGTGCCCAGAGTGCTTCATCCTGCCAAGGACTGAGGGAGTGGATGTGATACTCCACTGACTCTGGGGCAACATGGAAGCAGCCCAGGCCCCTGGAACTGGCCACCAGCCACGTACGGATGACCAATGGGGATGGCAGCCATGTCTGCTGTGGTTCCACTGGCTCAGGTTGTCGCGGGGCCGCTGGCGGTGCTGGCAGGGCTGGCGGCGGTGTCATTAGCGGTGGTGCTTGTGGCGGTCATTGTGGCGGCGGTGCTTGTGGTTGGCTCACTGACTGCCGTGCTGGTGGCTGGCTCACTGACTGCTGTGCTGGTGGCTGGCTCACTGACCGCGGTGCTGGTGGCGGTGTCTGTAATGGCGGTGCTGGTGGCTGGCTCACTGACTGCGGTGCTGGCGGCGGTGTCTGTAATGGCGGTGCTGGTGGCTGGCTCTCTGACCGCGGTGCTGGCGGCGGTGCCTGTAGTGGTGGTGCTGGTGGCTGGCTCTCTGACTGCGGTGCTGCTGAAGGGCTCTGTATCTGGGCTGCTGGTGGCGGTGTCCTTGCAGGCGGTGCATGTGGTGGTCTTGTCCGCCGTGCAGGTTGGCGGCGACGTTGACTTGCCTTTCTGCTTCAGGTCCTTCCCCACCTTGGATGCTGGCGCAGCTGTCTTGCCACTCCCCACACTTGTCGTGGCTGAGCCCTTGGTGGCAGGTGTTTCAGCCTTCTCCCTCCGGGATGTGGGCAACTTTTTATTTTTTGTAGGTGGGGGAATGTCCTTGGCCTCGCTCCTTAGGACACTGGCAGCCCTGTTGCTTGGCGCACTCCAAAAATTGGTTATTGCTGGCACCACTGTGCCCGGTGTTGTGGTGGCTGAGGTGCTGGGTTGGGACCTGATAAGGCGGGCCCTAGGGGACTGATGGGGGGGAGGTGTAGGGAAGAGGTCAACATTTAAGAGGAAAAGTTTTTTTGACACACTGGGACGGGTAGATGGAGGGGGTTTGGGAGTGGAGGAAGATGTTGTGGTTGTAGGAGGTGTTCGTTTGCTGACTTTGGGTGAAGGTGCATGGGCTGGAGGCTGTCGTGAGGTGGATGGCTGTTGGGTGGGTGTGTGACTGCGTTTGTGTAGTTTGGGAGGAGAGCTCACAGAGACACTGGTAGAGGACACAGGGGATGTGTGTATGGTAGTGGGGGTGGTGAGTGCACATGAGTGGTGTGTGGTGATTGGCGTGCTGGAGATGGAGGTAGTG